>NC_133984.1:22148604-22455758 GCF_047716275.1 Strix uralensis | reverse complement strand
TTAGATGCTGCTGATTTATATTTAACTTTTACCATATTAGACTTTAAACCTCAAAGCATTTCATAGAAGCATGCATTTAAGTTCAGTGAATTCAGTGAAGTGGGACTGGGTTACCATGTTTATGAATACATATATTGATAATTAATTATCAAAATATCTCTCTGAATTAGACAAGACATTCTGATTCAGTATTGTAAATGCTATTTATTAGAGGTCTGTGCTGTTATTTTTTGAACCTTGTTTGCCTTCGGTGGTCAAGGTGACAAGAAACAATAAAAGTTCACATGGGGAAAAAAGGACATTAGCTTAAAACTGGAAAAAGAAAATATGTTTCTCTTTAACCAAACCACGTACAATTAGTTTTGAACTCTGACATTGGAAGTTGTTGAGGGAAAAACAAGATGCAAAAACGTTGATAAAAAAATAGGAGTATTCAGAGTAAATCTAACGCCAAGAAAAATATAGAAACAATATTAAACCTCCAGCTTCAGCCTTCAGAGACTTTTGTAAATTAATAAATGGAGGAAAATGATTGTTCAGTGTCTGGTTACTTCCCTTTTTTTCTCTAGTGTTGGGTGCTCGTGGAGATGATGAAGTAGGTAGGCCTTGCCTCAGTCTAGTATGACTACTTCTGTTCCAACCAAACTCTTAGGCAAATAAATAGGTGGCCTAGTTTCAGAGGCATTAAATAGCTACAGTAAAGATTGAGGACTAAGCATAGACTAGGATGTAATGATCTTACTCGGCAGAGAACCTAAGCTTGCATCTGCCCTGAAACATCTAAATAGGCCATTTGGCTTTTTATGTCTTTTTAGGCTGGCAAATGATCAAGTACTTTGCAGAACTAGTCTGCAAATGTCTCAGCAGAAATGTGGTTGTCTAACTTTGGACATGTGAAATTAGGTGGATAATTTAGTCAGGTAGTTTTCTTACTGCTACAGTTATAGCAGAGATATAACCTGTTTTCCTTCTATTATACTAGCTAGATAGTATAGAACTAGATTACATCCTTGTCTTATGCAAAAGAACATACTGTAGCAGCAGAATGTATTGGTACAAAATAAAAATAAGAACTCCCATCTTGAAAAATGCAAAAAACTATTTCATCTTAGTGCCTCATCATTCTTCATGGAGGTTGTTCCCTATTTTGAATTAAGAGCACTCCTGTTCTGACTAGACGGATGAAGAATGAGAGTTATAGATGAGTTTAATTTCATTGAGAGAGAGAGAGGGGTGCTGACTTTCTGCATTTTCTTAGCATGTGGAACACTGGGGAAAAAGTGTCTGTTAATTCATTTCAGCAGGGGGAAATTTAAAAAAGGTCATGGACTTTGGATTATCCCTGTTACTGCCCTGAACACTTCCAGGAAGGGGACATCCACAACCTCTCTGGGCAACCTGTTCCAGTGTCTCACCACACTCACAGTAAAGAACTTCTTCCTTACATCTAACCTAAATCTACCCCCTTTCAGTTTAAAGACATTACCCCTTGTCCTATCACTACATACCCTTCTAGTACCTCCCCATCTTTCCTGTAGCCCCTTTAGGTAGTGGAAGGCTGCTATAAGGTCTCCCTGGAGCCTTCTCTTCTCCAGGCTGAACAACCCCAACTCTCAGCCTGTCCTCATAGGGGAGATGCTCCAGCCCCCCGATCATTTTCATGGCCTCCTCTGGACTCTCTCCAAGAAGTCATTGTCCTTCTTACATAGGGGCTCCCACAGCTGGACACAGTACTGCAGGTGGGGTCTCATGACAGTGGAGTAGAGGCGGACAATCCCCTCCCTCGACCTGCTGGCCACACTGCTCTTGGTGCAGCCCAGGACATGGTTGGCTTTCTGGGCTGTGAGTGCACATTGCTGGCTCACAGTCAGTTTTTCCACCCACTAACACCCCCAAGTCCTTCCCAGCAGGGCTGCTCTCAATCCACTCCTCGCCCAGCCTGGGTTTGTGCTTGGGATTGCCCCGACCCATGTGCAGGACCTTACGCTTGGCCTTGTTGAACTCCATGAGGTTTGCACGGGCCCACCTGCAGCCTGTCCAGGTCCCTCTGGATGGCACATCCCTTCCCTCCAGTGTGTCAACCACACCACACAGCTTGGAGTCGTCGGCAAACTTTCTGAGAGTGCCTTGATCCCACTGTCCATGTCGCTGACAAAGATGTTAAACAGCGCCGGTCCCAACACCAACCCCTGAGGGACACCACTTGTCACTGCTCTCCACTTAGACATCGAGCCATTGACCACAGTTAATATTTACAGTTCTCCAGAAATTTTTCCCTATTTTTTCCCCTATTCTTGAAAGAGAGACACTGCTGTTAATGAAAATAGGTTTTATTATTAGTTTATGTCTCTAAAATAACCAGATGAAGTCTCATTTCCTCGGATCATTCAGTAGGTGAAGATGAATATGATTGGTTTTCCATTTATTTTCCTTTTGAAATTTTAGTAATTCATTGATCTTTTATATAAGTTTGGTGCAATGCCGTAAACTTCCAATATAATAAGGTAAAATAACCAATTTGTGACTATTGGACTATACAAATGAACATTTTAAAAGTCTGTGCAAGATATAGAATAAAGATTTTTCACCATATTGCAAAATCAAAGTACTAATTACGATTACCTAACTGGAAGAGGGATTTTAGCAGTTAAAGTTGTACTGTTTTCTATTAATCTTAGTTCAGTGTCATGGAAATATGAAATCAGTCAACTTGGGATTCTGTTTATTGAACAAGACAATTGAAGGAATGTATCCATTACATGGCTATTAGCTAAAATACTTATATTTCAATAGGGAGAGAATAAACCAGGAGATTTAGTAAAGGAGTAAAATGCCTCCCTGTTTTCCTTATTCTTTAATTTTCAAAGTTCCTCTTTAGAGTGGAACTGGATATCCAAATGGTATTGTCAATGAACATGAAGAGCTTCAAGTACTCTAGGTAAAGAACAAAAAAAAAAAAAAAAAAAAAAAAAGCCCCCAAATCGCAAGGTCAAATTTAACCTTTAATTTTGGAGACTAGAGATAAGTATAAACCCTTTGTTTTCTGAGCTCCAATTTAAATATGATATAAATCAACTATTTAGTGACTCAGCTGGCCTGCAGCTAATCATCATTGTCATTAGCACAGATTAGAAAATTACCAGGTTGCTTAGTCCTGCTGGTGTCAGCTGCTATAAGGAGAGAGTGGGTTTTTTCTTTTTAAATTGGAGGATGAAATTAACTTTTCTGAAGTCCGTGAAGTCGTCCTATAACATTTATAAAAAATGTCATACCTTACTGAAATGAGCTCAAGGTCTAAATACTGTTGGGAATTGCAGAGCCTCCAGTATCTGTGGGTATGGGAAATTACTGAACTGAAATTGAAGTCTGCATAGATGTCTGTGCCTGATTGCAAATTCCTCTGCTGGGCAGAGTGCTGGGGACCATGGGGGTTTTTTGCTAAGATTTAACTGTATTGAACTAATTAAACAAACATCTCTCGTCACTTCTATTTCTGAGAAACATGTAGAAATGATCCCAGTTAAGATGGGAGATCCTCCTCTTGACAGGAACTAGGCCAAAGCTCTGCATTTGCAAAGCACTTCAGTTATTTCACAGTCTTCCCTTGCTCCTCTCTCACATTTCAAAAGAAATTCCTTAGTGGAGACTGAGAGGGTAGCCTAATATGACACTAACAAGAGAAGAAATGAGATATTTTACAAGAAGCATTATCAGAAATTCAGGTTGCTATTAAACATATTGAGCAGAGATAAGCAGATAAATAATTTGTGACAAGTTCACAGACTGATGGAAGGAGCTTCAAATATTGATTTTGATGAAAGTTTCATCAATCCCTGCAAAAAAGCATCTTAAATTGTCTCCTCCCTTAAGTACAGGAAGTAAAATCCTGGCCTTGTTATGATCAATACCATGTCTCCTGTTGATCTCTATGGACCAGAATGTTGTACCAAATTTTCATGAAATGTGCAGTACAAGTAGTTGAAAAATCCAAGCTTGCAGGAGAGGTCAACAGTAAATAAAGTTTTTGCCACGAGCATTCATGGCTAGTTTGTTATGGTAGTCAAACTAGGAAGTACTTTCATAGTATATTAAATAGTGTCAAAGTTTAAGTAAGAAATGAGAAAATTATACTCTTACCTAAGTTTAGTCATGTATTGCTGGATGTTTGATGCTATGATTTAGTATTTCTCCCACAATAGGGAAAGTACTGCAGTAATTAACACCTTGCCTCATTTGTCATGGTCTAACTCACTTGCATAACATATCTCTCATCTAAAATGTAATTTGAGAAATTCAGATGTATGTCCTCCTTTTATAAGGATAAAGGTGTGGAGCATAATGAGACATTCTGCTGATATTCTTCACATTAGAGATAATTTATTGTATGGGAGCTGTTATTACAGACTTTGTTACTAAATAGAGGCCAAAAATAATCTCTCATTTTTCCTTACCATTAACGAGTAGTTTATAAACTGTTCCTCTGCATCAGCATCTTACAGATGAGCATGCTTCTGTGTTTGATCCTGATGGACAAGGTTTATGAATTCATAGTTATCAACATTATTAATTGCCAGTGGCAAGATTGATTTGCATGTTTTCTCAGAGATTCCTGGTAAAGAAAAGACACAATAGTATGTGAGAGAAAACAAATGGACTTTTCAAAGTTATTCTGATCTGAGTCCCAATAACAGACTTACAAAGCTCCCTGTGGCTTCAGACAGTCTGATTGCCAGGGTAATTTGCTATTGAATGTGTGTTTAATTAAGCATTCATTGGACCACTGATGAGAATGAAAGATAAAGACTGAAAAACTGAGTTTATAGGCTGGTAGTTATGGCATTCAGCTGGGACATGGGAGAGATGAGTCCAAGAAATTATTTATTTACAGCTTCATAATAACTTAAGCAGGACACAGTGAGAGAAACCCAGTCCAAACTACCTCATAGCTTCATGGTCAGGTGATAACCATGGTTTGCATGAAATCTAGTTGTAAGTCTCTGCCTCCAGCCAGGCAGGAGGGTAATTCAGAACATATCTTCACCTTCAGAGTAAACGGGGAACAGATGTAGAGTACATTTCTTTTTGTTCTGGTTGTCTGGGATGAGACCCAATCCAATAAATATCTATGAGACCACATGATTTAGGAAGGAGGTGCTGATTTGGGAATAGCCCAGTAACTGCAAGTAAGAGATGGGTGTTAAATGGCTCTATGATGTGAAGCTTTAGGTGTTTTATTGTTGGCTGGTTAGTGAAGACCTGAGGAGACAGACGAATGAAAGCAGAAGTACATAATCACTGGATATAAACAACTGAAAGTGTGTAATGTGTTTGTTAGAAATATGTAGTATTTTCTGAGCTTGGAGCTCACAGGTGGTGGGCTGAAAAATGCTGGTGAATGGAGCTCCTTTAGGCCATAGATATAATATAATGAGAACAAAAGTCAAGAAAACTAGGCTGGGTCAATCTTGCAGCAAAAAAGTAGAAAGGAAGAGCTTTAGCTCATCTTTGAAAAGTCATGTTTTACAAAACTTTTAGGGCATAATTCTTAAATAAGACCATCAGTTCTGTTTCTTGTTTAAAATGTATAACTAATACCATAATTAAGGAAATTAATATTTAAATTCTGTCCCTAATTATACCACTGTATTCCCAATTGTTTTCTGTGTGTAGAAGCAGCAGTTATCTAGCAACAGAAGGCCCCAACTTAATTTGAGAATTTATTTATACGTGTGTGTGTTTGTACACACATACACACGTGAAAATTCTACTGTTTTGCTTAGCCAGGACAATCTGATTTTAGTTTCTTTTCCTTTCTATTTTTGTTTTATTTTCGTGAATAATAAGGTGCAGTTTTAGATTTTGTCAAATTTTATTACTGAAATTTTCTCTAATGTCTTTTTTCCTCCCTTGCTGGAAGAACAATGACAGACAGTAGTGGTTTAGGTTATTCACAGCTGTCTTGTGTTTTTTCATAGCTTATTAATTTGCCTCACATCAGAATATAGAGAAATCTAGCTGTCAGTGGGCTGTAATAGGGAAAGACTAGTCAAAAAAGCTTTGGAAAGCTTTCTAGTCCCATACTCCAGCAAATGTTTGAGGTTAAAGTGAAAGTTTGGGGCTAAAATCCTTATTTTTTTAAAGGATTCTTTAGAGATACTGGTATCCAAGGTAGACATATGTGTTAGAAAAATCAAAGTTTCACATCATGAAGCTTTAACTTTTTGACAGTACCTTCAGAACAAAGCTTCTCTTCCTTACTGAAATAAACTTATTCACAAAAATTAGACATCTTCAATTTTCAAATTACAAAAATTATTTATTTTGTAATTGATTTTTTAAATTATCAAGATAACTGATAAGACAGTTATCTCTTTCCCAAAGAGATTTGCCTATTGAATATTTGAATTCTGCATTGTTACATACCTGGCTAGTCAGCTTAATCACATACTGTTTGGACTAAAACGTATGCAAAGCATTTTATAGGAATAAGTAGTCACTCATTTTCTAAGCAGTTACTCCTGATAGTAGTCTCAAGAAATTCGGATATGATCCTTTTTGCAAGATTGGAGTCATGGACTGGGAGAGAAGCCTTTGTATCAGCAAGCGTTGAAGTAGTTAACCTCTGTATCTGAAGGCAGTAAGGTTCTATAAATCTTTATTAAAAGGGACTTCAGTGGTGGGACAGGCAGTGTGTTATGTATTTCCAATTTATTAAAGATACAAATTTACAAATCTGGAGGCTCACTACAGTTCAAATAATAGTGAGTGTATGTGATGCCCATATTCTTGGCTGTCATGCAAAGAACCGAAACATGATACGACTTTTTACTGTAGCATTTCTCAAAGTTGTCTGCTGGAAACCTTGCTTCTGGGATTTCAGGAGTCAAGAGCCAGGTCTGGGGTCACAGTTGCCTTCTTTCACTGAATTTCTGACTGACTTGTGATCTGATTCACGGTGCGGCAGCTCCCTCAGGGCTGCAGCCTCTTGCAAGGAACAAGTAGGTGGTCTTTGGTTTGATCTAATGCAAAGGAATTTGTGTTTCGATTATAACAGGGCAACAGCTTCTGAGAATTGTGCATACATGGGGACACGCCATACTCATGAAAAGAGAAGGCTGTGCTAAGTGTGTGAGTCTCATCAGTTTGTAAATCTCCACCAAGTGCATCCTGGGCAAACCAAGTGGCTCCCTCTGAAGGAAACGTTTCAAAAGAAAATGAACTCCATGGATCCCTTCTGTTAAGCCATAGCTAGTTTCTCAATATCAATGTCTCTCTCCCTCCTGACTCTGTGTGTATGTGCACACATGCCCACATTTGTAGAAAGGCCTGGGGTGGAAGCCAGTACTATAATTACCATTCTGTTCAGTGCTGTACTGCTTGTTTTCCCAATGTACAACAGCGGATGTGGGCCTGCTGATGTAATAAATGGGTACAAAAGGTTAAATCTTGTTCAGCATATGGGGAGAAATTTTAGATAGAAGGAGGGTGCAGCCCCTTTGCCAAAAATCTGATTCATGCGAGAAAATGGGGGAGGAGGGATAGAGGAGAGAAAGGCTGCTGTTATTCTTTAACAAAAGACACTAGAAGCACAATCAGTAGATTCTGTCTTGACTGGAATTACATTGTTTTGAGCATATAGTTGTTGGAAAAAAATTGTCTGGAAGCAGCTAATGCCTGCTTTTGCTTTCCCAGAGCATCTGTAGCTGGTTGCATTTCATACGAGCAATCTTAACCTTTTAAAAATCAGACAAATTCACTCTATAGTTATAAAATGAAACAATTAAAAAGGAGTCTGAAAACATGAAAATTTGCCTTTTTCCATCAACTGACTTTCAGTGTAATTTTTTTTGTCAGTTCTTAAATGACTGACGTTTTGACAGGTTGTATTATGCAGCTTCTCCAGGGGTTTTAGTGAGTTCAGTGATATTTGAGTTTAGCTCATACCTAAACCCCAGAACCTTTTATAGTCTTGACTGACTGATTTAGTTCCTTCTGTGCCAGGGATGGAAAGGCATGTGATGCCTAACACACAACATCTCAGTATATCACTTAAATTCACAGAATGAAAGAGAGGATAAGGCAAGTTTCAGGAAAATTTTGTTTACAGCTCTGAAATGGTTCCTTGTCTTACTGGACTCTTGTTTTCACATGAAAATATGATATGTTTCACAGAAAATCAATATATTTACCCCTGATTACACTGGTACAAATTAGGATGCTAACTCAGAAAGGAGAATCAGGCTGCCCTCCCAGTAAATAAGCAAGAGCGGTGCTGAACTGAGATGCAGAAAAGAAAGCTGCTGCTGCACAGTAAGGCTCAGCAAAGATAATCTTGCAAAAAATGAAATTGAGGATTGAAAATCAACAATAAAAAATAAATCTAGCAAATAGTATGAAGGTCAGAGGTAAATGTAACCATCGGGGGAGGGAGAAAGAAAGTGGGGAAGAAACAACAGAAAACCTTAGCAGAAGTGCAGCTGCAAATTGAAGTGACTAAGGAACGTGAAAGAAGAGGGCTGGGTGCTTGGATCCCTCAGTAGTAGGTGACTTAGCAATTGCATGAGTGGATACAGCCAGCTCTATAGGACACAGCTTTTGGTCGTCATTCAAGGCAACTTCTATTTAATTCAAAGTGAGAAGAAAAACAGAAAGAGACAGTTCAGGAAAGTTACTCTAGGAAGATTAAAATGGAAGTTTCAGTCCAAGTGGCTGTGGTGTTGACTATGTTAGCTACCTAACGCAGCACTTTACATTTTCATCTGATTTTTAGGTTTGACAGGAAGACTATGATTTTCTCAAAAGATATAACGGGCAATATTTTCAAAAGTGCTTGTGTCCTATTTCAGAAGTTGCTTAGACTTAGTTTAGAATCATAAAATCACAGAATGGTTTGGGTTGGAAGGGACCTTAAAGATCATCTACTTCCAGCCCCCCTGCCAGGGACAGCTTCCACTAGCCCAGGTTGCCCAAAGGCCCGATCAGCCTGGCCTTGAACCCTTCCAGGGAGGGGGCAGCCACAGCTTCTCTGGGCAACCTGTGCCAGTGTCTCACCACCCTCACAGTAAAGAATTTCTTCCTAATATCTGATCTAAATCTGCCCTCTTTCAGTTTAAAACCATTACCCCCCATCCTATCCCTACACTCCCTGCTCAAGAGTCCCTCCCCCCTTTCCTGTAGCCCCCTTTCAGTACTGGGAGGCTGCTCTAAGGTCTCCCCAGAGCCTTCTCTTTTCAGACAGAACAATCCCAATTCTCTCAGCCTGTCCTTATAGGAGAGGTGCTCCAGTCCCCTGATCATCTTTGTGCCCTCCCCTAGACCCACTGGAGCAGGTCCATGTCCTTCTTACTCTGGGGACCCCAGAGCTGGACACAGCACTTCAGGTGGGGTCTCAGGAGAGTGGGAAAGCACCTCCCTTGACCTGCTGGTCACGTTTCTTTTGATGCAGCCCAGGATGAGACCTAAAAATCATGTATTTTGTAGAGTGATCACAGGGGTGCTCTCTTATTGTGTAAAGGGAGAGAGAGAGAAAAAAGAGAAGAATCACCCAGAAGAATGAGCCTCCCACTACCTCCTTTCATTAACCACAGAGAGAAGCTAGATCCTGTAGACTAGATACTTTTATGCTCATAAATTCAGGTCAAATCAACTGCTATCATTGGGCACTTCAGATCCAACATTTTGTTGCCATATGTTCGTGTAGCACTGGCTGTAAGGTACTTCTGATGGCTCTATCTGAGATCAGTAAGGAGCAGTACTGGAAGCTATCAGAATTGGTATTTGGACTGTTTGTTCTGCAGATTATATTAACATTTCAGCAACTAGAAGAGGAAATCAATTTCTAAAAGAAAAGAAAAAGATAAAAAAAATATTTTGGAAACAGTGAAGTATGTTCTGTTATTCATAAAATCTAAATGGTTAGTGATGCTGATTGACCCGAGATGTTTCATTTAAATTAATCTTAGCAATAAGCTGCCTTCCTATGTAGTTTGATGTACCTTTGTCATATTACAGTTAATACTTGATGAAAATCTAAATCTTCTCACTGTTTTTCCTCCTGATCTAATGGGATCCTATTTGTTTTAATGCATGAGGCACATGTTTCCATGAAGCATAGCAGAGCTTGGCTGCAAGAAAAATGGTGCAGTGCTTCCTGAAAGATGTCTTCTGAGGGCTTTGACAAGCTAAAAAAGGGAGACAGACTTATTGTACATGTTAGGAGATATAGCACAACAAAATGGTGTTTAATGCTTGGTTAATCTGACTGAAGTGAGGTATTTTGAGGCAATTAGGTAGTTCCAAATATCCTAGTCAATTAGACTCCTAGTAAAATAGTACATTTTTATTCATCTCCAGTGAACAATCAACATGTTTCCAGAGAATTTTTGTTCCTTCAGAAACTGAATTTTATGTCAGAAAATCATTATGATAGAAGACTCCTAACTCATATTACTTAGATGCTGGTATGGCCTGCCAACTGTTCCTAGAAATGCTTCATAACTGTCTTAAAATTTATGACCTCTGTTCTTCCTTTGGAAACAGAATATGTGAATTCTTCTCCTATTCTGGTAAGAACAGCATGGCCAACAAGTGTGTTATCCATTACTAGTCAAAGATTTAATTGACCTCATATTTATTTTCACCTTTTGGTCATCTGTCAGTTGTTCTGTGATAATAATTCATTTTGGTTGGTTTAACACAAGTTAAATTTTCACAAAGTGAATTTGGCTGAACTTCAGCTGTTTATGCCAGATGACATTTTAATGTATTTGTCTTTATTATGAAGTGAATTTCATGGAATCTGTCTGTTGTACATTCAGTCATCCTTAATACTGACCAAGATAGTATTGACTGGATTGGTGGGCATTATAGAAAACAGATCTTCAGGGAATTTATAAATCAGAAACTGGAGGTAGATATGGTGAATGCCTCAGAAGAATGTTAGATAAATTGTTTCAAAAGAGGAATAACATCCTTTAGAACCTAAAAGCACCTTTTTTTTTTAGAAAGTTGTTAAATGCTATCATAATTTACCTGGTTTTTTTCACATAATATTTTTGACAGTAATTGCTGTCCAGATATCTAAGTTTTATAAGTCAGTCATCATGGAGTGTATCTATTACACTGAGTGTACAAACCAGGTAGTGACAAGAAGGAATTACCATGTAAAGCTGTGAACCATGAAGCTCTGGCTCTTTGGAGAGTGATGATTTATTTTTCCTGCCATTGTTTATTTTAGTGTGTACGATTAGGACAAGATAGGGGAGTTAAAAATTTCATGTTATTTACATATGATCTGAGAATTATTTTGAGGGATTAGAACCTGAGAACATTCCTAGATAATGTCTGTTATTTTCTTCCGTAATCTCTCATACTATGTGTTGGTGTCCATGACAGCAGTCAGAAGCTGTGCACCCAGGATTGTGGCACTTTGTGGAAGCTATCGTTCTGCTGAAGTTCCGCATCCACAGAAGAGAATAAGATGCAAAGAGCAAATTACAGCTTCTGTGAGGAACTAGAAATCCTTTTTAATTTTCCCCCTTCTGGTAAAGGTTCCTATTTTGGGCCTGTACATTTCTCCAAAAGCAATATATTGGGATTTATTTTTTTCTTTTTCAGAAAATATATTTTATTTTCAAAAACATATAGTGAAAAAAAAATCCTTTGTTCTAACCCCAGATACACACACACACTTCTGTGTTTCTTCAAGCATTTTGTTTCATGTACACTTAGGTTTCTCTATTTTTCAACACTGAAGATCACATCTGAAAGCTCTATTCTGTATACACAATAATAAAAAAAAAGCATTACTATATCACATATTACTGAAGTTATGAAGAGGGATTTAATTTTTATTTGTATCTCTCACTAATTACCATAAAAATCCACCTAAATTTGCTCTCTTAGTTCTCAGTTTACTCTGAAGAATTTAGAAATAGTTTTCAGTGCTGCTTTGTCCACTTAAGTGCCACCTAGATTTTCAAGTATAAGAGAATAAACCTAGAAATAAGCCTTTGCACAACAAACACTCTTTTTGGTGTTCAGTAACTCTATCTTTCCTTTCTTTCTCCTTGCTAGCCCAGCCAATCTTCACATTAGCTGAGATATATTTGCTTTGTAATTGAATTTGTTTAACGTATTACTGGAAATTACTTTTTAAAAAAATCATAGGGAAGAGGCCTCTGTACCACTTTCCCAATCTGAAAAACAACTTCCCCTGCATATACACCATCCAGATTTATTAGCTCTGTCTTTCTAACACAGAATACAGGCTACTGGCAAAAAAGTATAACTGAGAGTTTACCTCTTGGGCTAGAGAAAAGATTCAGCTTTCGCTCTCTTTTGCGTTTGTTTTCTTTTCTGCTTGTGGCAAAACAGTTGAAAATGAGAAAATGTAAGGAATGTGCTTTCTTCACATATAGGTACACAACAGT
Organism: Strix uralensis; assembly: GCF_047716275.1. Taxonomy (NCBI): domain Eukaryota; kingdom Metazoa; phylum Chordata; class Aves; order Strigiformes; family Strigidae; genus Strix; species Strix uralensis. Next base: position 22,443,327 of record NC_133984.1, on the reverse strand, counting down.
TGATGCTAGCAGGGCATTTGGCAATAATAAATAGTATCTGGAACATAACCATGTTCAGTAGTCCCTGTTCCTTCTATTCTGGGTACAGGTGGATGCAGAGTCTTATTGTTTCTAAATGCCATCACCTTCTAGCTGGCTCTGAAATATAGACTTATTTTCATCCTGGAGTCATTGAAATATCATTTGTGAAACAGGATTTAAAATCTGTGGGCATAATATTGTTAACAATGCCAGTTAAGCACTGTCTTGGTTTTGCCTCTCATTTAATGATATGCCTATGCACTTAATATTTGCATGTTATTCTGAAAAGCTTTTTCTACATAGGTAAATTTACCTTTTTTTTAATTACTGGAGCAAGTCATATTCCTCTATTTCCATGCCAAGTTATTTCCAATTAGGAAAAAAGCGCGATAATCCCCAGGCAACTCTGTTACTCTTATTCATAATTAAACCATCACACCTAAAACATACAGCAGGCTACTTGTGAAATTTCTGGAGTATGGGGAGAAGTCACAGTAATGTCCCTGTGCTATGTGCCAGCATATAGAGAGATGGAAGGAGAAATGCATTCCCTGATTAAGAGATAATTGAACATGCAACTCAGGGAAAAAGTGAATAGTAGGACAAAAAATTGCCTTTGTCCCCCTATAAAATGAATCTGTGGTTTAGATGTGAGTTCTATTTTGTGAAAAATATGGATTTTTAATGCAGCTTCTGCATGATTTATTACTGTATTGCATTTTAATGAAAGTGTCTGTAGGAGAGTCATTGCAGCTTTCATATTCTTAATGTTTGCGTTAGGGACAGTTCTCATAAGACATATCTAATACAATTGGGGGTACAGATGAATAAATACCAACCTGTGGCTCTTGATGGAAGAAAGTCTTATTTTATTTTGGCTAAAGTTAGTAATGGTTCAAGTATGAGAATGGGATTTTGTTTGTACAGCTTTTTCACTTTGATATTCATTAAAGTAAACCATGAACATATGCAAATTTGCAAATTAATTTAGGTATGAAAATTATAAACTTTTCAATATCTAACCAGGAACTTAAGGCACCCAATAATATATCTCATGAATTGAAGCAGAACAAGGGATATTCGGAGGTAGTGGATCATTAACTAATAGATAATACATTTATTTCATTTTTCTTGCAATTTAAGACAAAAAGATGAAAAAAGGTCTCATCGTGCTGGAAGCTGAAAGTAACTTTGCCTATTCACACAATGAATAAAGACCAAGACGCTGTGGAGAAGAGAAGATTAAAAATACCACATAACTGGCTAGTGGAGGTTTATATCCTCGTTTTAAAAGAGGTCCTGAGAGGTTACTTTCCTTGCCCTGGGCTTCCATAAATTCTGTGAATATGTTACTGTTCATGTATCCTTATGGACTCTATTCCATGAAGGAAAAACTACTTCACAAGATAGCTAAACACTGAAGTAGCAATCTAGGGTAGTTGAGATGTTCAAAACAGTTTAAAGAGCAAGGTAAACAAGCACTTGTAAAGAATTGATGCGTATATAGTTGATCTGATCTGGAAGTGTGCTGGAGGAGATGCAGTTTGACTTTCATCTAGTACTGCTACTAAGGACTAAGAAACATCCATCCTGGGTACTAGAGCTTATTCACCTGAGCTACTAATCTGTTCAAAGGGCCCCAGGAAGGCTTTTGGTCCATGCCAAATAATACAATCCAAATAATTCCAGGGCATGACAAGGCCAAGTGCAAGGTCCTGCACATGGGTCAGGGCAATCCCAAGCACAAATACAGAATGGGTGATAAGAGGATTGCGAGCAGCCCTGCGGAGGACTTGGGCATATTAGTGGATGGAAAACTGACTGTGAGCCAGCAATGTGTGCTCACAGGCCAGGAAGCCAACCGTGTCCTGGGCCGCATCAAGAGAAGAGTGGCCAGCAGGGTGAGGGAGGGGATTGTCCCCCTCTGCTCTGCTCTTGTGAGACCTCCCCTGCAGTTCTGTGTCCAGCTCTGGGGCCGCCAGAGTAAGGACATGGACCTGCTCAAGCGGGTCCAGAGGAGGCCGCAAAGATGCTCAGGGGGCTGGAGCACCTCCCCTGTGAGGACAGGCTGAGAGAGTTGGGGGTGTTCAGCCTGGAGAAGAGAAGGCTCCAGGGAGACCTTAGAGCAGCCTCCCAGGACTGAAAGGGGGCCTGCAGAAAAGATGGGGAGGGACTCTTCATCTGGGAGTGTAGGGATGTCATGTGAGGGGTAACAGTTTTAAACTGAAAGAGGGTAGATTTAGATTAGATACCAGGAAGAAAGTCTTTACTATGAGAGTGGTGAGGCCTGGAACATGTTGCTCAGAGAAGCTGTGGCTGCCCCCTCCCTGGAAGGGTTCAAGGCCAGGTTGGACGGGGCTTTGAGCAACCTGGGCTAGTGGAAGCTGTCCCTGCCCGTGGCAGGGGGGTGGGACTGGATGATCTTTAAGGTTCCTTCCAACCCAAACCGTTCTATGCTTCTATGATATTAGCATAACTTTCCAGGAACTGTTTCTAGAACACAGTTTGTATGCAAATACTCTGCTTTGAGATCTATGAGTTTTCTTTGTTTTCTAGTGCTGTTCTTTGCACAAGTCATGTGTGCTTGAGAATATTAACACTGAGAAAAAAAAACAAAACCAAAAAGAAAACAAAAAAACCCAAACCAAAACAAACAATAAGTAAGCCTTATTTTGACATTCAAAACTAGCCTCTTCAAGGCAATGCCTTCAGATAAGTCCTTGGTTTTCCTAAAAGCTGGGATCACAGAAAAAATATACTGAAAACCTTCCTCTTTAGACTTTTCCTGGAAAACCAGTAATAATCATGTCCAATTCCTGAAAATTCAATGGAATTCCTTATTCAGGTCTTTCCTAAGACTTATAACCTGCTTGTATAGCTCCCGTGTTGTTACCTACAACTGTTGTATAAATCTGTATCTTGTTGCAGTAGCTGAGTCACCAGTTATTTTTGCACCACCTTCTTTTAATGAGAACAGAAGTTGTGTTTATTCACTCAGATCTGACAGCATTGAATGTAAATACATTTGAAATCTTCCTTCAAATGATGAATTTCAGTTTGGCTTTAATTTGGGTAGATGAATGGACAAAACAGTATCTCAGGAGTTTATTTATAGATATTTATTACTAACTGAAAGCAAAATGCTTCAGAAGAAAAACATCTGCTGATGTTAAATAACATTTAGTGTGATGGTTTAGGTAGAAAGTGAATTTTTTTGTTTGTGATCAGCTATAAAGTATGTTGTTCCTCAGGGTGGAATCCTGGTCAGTAATATAGAGTAGATACTACAGAGGTCAGAGGAGGTACTACAGGGTGGAAAGTATTTATTCCTGTGCATATGAAATTTGTTAATGGTACTTACATCAAAATGATAGACAATCAGGAGACACTTGCTGAAGGTAGGTTATTCTCTTGTCTCTCTAACCACAAACACCCTTACCAAGAAGGCGAGGGTTGTCTTTTCAAGCCATTTATCAGAGAGGATGGCTTTTATTGCATTTCAGATCTTGAATTTGCTAAGAAGTTTAAAAAAATTAAAGTTTAAGAGCCAATAATCAGAATTTGATTTCTTCTTACGTAGGCTGATGTTGCAGATATAAGGAAATGTTAATGGTAAATTTGTCCATTTTTTGGCTATCACTGATAGGCTTTTAAAGTACATAGAGTAGTTGTGACACAGGAAACAATTAAAAGCATTTTCGTTTTGCACAAATGAAGGAAACTCAAAGTTTTACTCTTATTGCATGGATAGTATCTTGTGCTGTAGTGGTGAATGGATGAAAACCTTCAAATGGTTTCCTTGTAATTAACTTCCTGAATTCATATTCCGTTCAGCTATCATGATGTATCAATATCATGATGTAGGGATGCTATGTATGATGTAATCTGAATTACAGGGAAAGGAAGCCTGCTTTACTATAAAGTTGCTGCCATATACTGTCTGTGTGGAGTATAAGGAACAAAGAGATATTTGCATCATCTAATCTGGATTCTGGTATATTGTAGGTGATTTAAATTCATCCAGTTAAAACAATAATTAATTACCTGAGTGATGATTTCAGATTCAAGCAAGTCACAAGAAGCCACTGCTTCCTTTATCCCTCACTGTTCCAAATCAAAACAAAACAGCTTTGTGCTTGAATTCAAACTGAAATTTATCTGTGTTCAGCTTCTAGTCATTGGTTCTAATTATGCTTTTTCCCTGAGATTAAGGAGACTATAAAGCCTGTATTTTCTCCCAATCTAATCAAGGCACAGCTCTTTTTGATAAAATAAACAGGTTGGGCATCTTGCTATATGAGTGTTTCTCTAGTCATTAAAGAATGTGGCTGGATTTTCCTCTATTTTTTTTTTTTTTTTCACCCTAATGCAAGACAGATGATTTAGACAGACATTTGTTAATTATTTTGCTTGGGGAGTCTAATGTTTGGTGATTTGTTTAGATAGGATTCTGAGTCTCACATACGTTTCTTGGAGAGAACAGAAATGCAAAAGCTGTACATCATAAAGATCAGAGCTGTGTAAGCTGAATTTCCAGTGGAAGATTTGGGAGTTCTCTGGGGTTTTTTACTTGAAAGTTCTTAAGGGGAATGAAAGGCCAAGAACAGACACTTTTTAGGTGGCCAAATTTTCCTATCCCATTTTTTTCTCTCACCTGCTAAATGCAAAAGAAAATAAAAAGAAAACCTAAACATATTATCAGAAGGCCAGTGGAGATGACAAATAAGGAAAATTTGCCTGTTTGGCAGCATAGGTGGATCTTCTATTCAATCCATTTTTAATAAGTCCTTAGTGCGACCTTGTAGTGGAACATCCTCCTGTTTAAGACCTGAGCTTCATGGCAAAAGCTCCTCTTTCATTTCCTTGGCTATAGGGTCCATTATCTACTCTAGAGACAGTTATTGAGCACACATGTCAGCGTATGGAAATCAGATGATCTGAATTGTATTTCCAGTCAGCTAATCAGCTGTAGTACGTCCTGCACAAGTCGCTTCTACTATCTCTTTAACAGTTTTGTAATCAGAAGGTGAAAACGGGCACATATAGGTTGTGATTAATAATTCCCAAGGTTAAACTCAACTCAAGTCATTACTAAAGGAACTAAAAGACAAGTAAAATTAAGTCTGCTGACCAGACAAAGATCCTGTTTCTCTGATGACAGATTAAAAAACAAACAAAAGAAATGGCAAATAGAAACAGAATAGAGATTTATACCAGCAAGTTGTGAAAGGAATGATGAGGGAGATGATGAATAATCTTCATATATTCAGAAAAGCACAATTAATTATATAAAATTACCTAATAATATTTGCCTGATACTCCTTCTGTCTGCAAAACTTCTTATGGAGTCAGAAACAGTGTTAGTGCTATTTAGATATACGCTATGTTGTCAGTTCTGCTTATACTGTCATTACTGAAATCATTGGCTTACAGGGATCTTTAAAACACCATGAATCTTATATTCTGTATTACTGCAGCACTTTTGGAATCCTTAAGTTGATGGCAAATCTCCTAATATCAGTGAGGCCAAGATTTTATTGTTCAGATATTCTATATTCGGTTACTATTCTATAAATACAGTACTATGTAAAAGGAACTCAAGTATGTCTTGCATTTTATCCTTTCAGCCCATTAATAGAATGGAAATAGTAATTGGCTTAGAAAATTTAAAATAAGTCCAAGTTAAAGGCCCAAGGTCAACTTGAGGTCTGGTGAGTTAAAAAAGATAAAAGTAGTTTCAAATATTACATCTGCTTTTGATTCTCCTGCCATTTTGTAGCTCCATAAATCTGTTTCTCCAAGAAGTTGTTTCTCTTTTCTAGAGCTGTTACAGAGGGCTGCAGAAGCTGGGAGAGTCGATCAACTGCCCTGGGGAACCACTGAAGCTGCCTCAACAATAGTAGACAGGAAGAGAACAGATTGAAGTGTGATTCTTTTTTTTTTATTTTCTTACAATATTCCTTTACATAAAATCTATTTCCAAGTAGAACATCTCACTGGAGAAGAATATAATTAAAACTCTTCTTCTTCTATGTGTTACCAAGAACCCAGAGGTTTTAGTTACATGGTAGTTGGAAAATCAGTGGGTCAGTGGCCTCTACTGGATGGAAAATATATGTGATTTCCTGAGTATCACTGTCCTTTTAGGAAAAAGGAGAACGTGTTGATTTAAAATATATATTTTTTTTTTTTGAACAGGTTTTGAAAGAGGAATAAGCAAGTAATAAAAACCAAGAAAATGGAGAGGTGAGAGAGGGAAAAAAACAGCCATTCTACCAATGCTTGAAGCTGGAGAGAACATTTGAAAGCTATTTTTAGTTGTTTTGCTAAAGTTCCCATTGAATTATTTTTTTCCTTCATCTCTGGCTTCAGAAGAGGGTTTTGTAACAGTAAAGGCATCCTCCTCCTAGCAACCAACGATTTGACTATTTGAGCAGCTACATCTATGTTTTCATTCTTTTTTTTTTCCAGGTGCCTTGTATTATCAATGACACTTTTCATGTTTCCCCTCAACTGTTTCCTAAATATAATTATAAAAGACAGAAATCTTTGTGCAACCCTGACTTATTACTATTAAATAGGTTATCACTGTAGTCTGAAGTAAATGGATTTTGCAGGAAAACACTGTTAACCTGGCATAACAGTGTCTCTAAGAGCCCATACTTGGGGTCATTAAATCAGTGAAAATTCTAACTTTTGTTACATGTATCCTAGCATAATAGTGTTAAGGGAATTGTCCAAGTCCTCAAAACACATTTTACAAAAAATTAAGAAAGAGAGTAAAAGCATTCTTTTTTATGTTTATGAATGCATCATGGATCTGTGTAAATGTTTGTGCTTTAAGACATGCACATGCAACACGGGTAAAACTGGGGTAAAAGTCATCCTTACATTGGAGTTTTCAATGGACGGATTGTTACACAGAAATCTGTGCGTGGTTGTAATATATTGTTAGGGCAAGAACTTAAGTTGTACAGCAAAGCAAGTATCGGTACTATTACAAATGAAGCATGAGTTCTGGAGATTACAAAATTGGATTGGATCCCAAGTACATTGGGATACCTACCATAAATTTTGGATTTATCACCTGGATTCTTCCTACTTAACTCTGGTTTCCAACCAAAGCACCTGAAGTTCTCACCTTAGGTTGTGTGCATCAAGAAGAGGCAGCTACAAAGGGCGATTCATACCAGGCAGGGTCTGGAATGCTACCTAGAGCATCACTCCTCCCAAAATGTTTTAAGAGGGAGCTGAGAGTGATGAGGTCGCTGATTTAGGCAGGTCAGCTAGATGCCCAAAGCTCGAGGAGGTGCAAGTAGACTGAATTCACATATTGGATTTTATAATTAATAACCTTTTCAGAACAATTTAGAGAACTGCTTGATCTCTTCTTTATGATTAATGTTCTTTATGATTAATACCTTCCCCAGCCCAGCACTATGCAAATAGATGTTTGTTACTGTCTGCAAAACGTGGATGTGTGCAGGGTTTAAATTCCCACAACCACTGCAACCAAGCAAATGTTGCTGTCCTATTTTGTATGTGGGGAGATTGCAGTACAGAAAAAAATTAACTAACTTGCCTAAAAGGTACCCTATGGCTCAACAGATTAAGCATTAATGTAGGATTTCATTGAATATAATTCTGCTCTGGGATTTCTGTTTGTTCATTTGTTTTGTTTGGCAGAGGTTTGAAGTTTTGATGCTCTTTTCCTCAGTTTTGCTAAAAGCCGTTTTTACGTTACCTTTGATTCAGAATGCTTGAGGGTGACTTTAAAATTCTGGTTGAGCTGAAATAGGAGAATCTTCCGTATATTGGATCAGGTCAATTCAAAGCCAGAAAAGCTGCTTTAGTCAGTGAACAAGTGCTTATAGCACCTCTTCCATCATCTCCACCAGCCCGCCTGATTTAACTCATGCAGTGTCCTGAAGTTATTGGGAAAGCTTAAAGAAGCATTTCACTTGATGTGTCACTACTCCATTGCCTCTGACTTGCTGGCCACAAGACTTGAAATATCTTATTCTTTTTAATCTAAGCTGTAAAGAAACCATAAAAATTTAATGGGGCAGTTAGCATATTTTTCATTCAATTATTTAACTATACCTACATTATGGCAACATAATCAAACTGAATAGTACACTAATTTTGCCAGTTTCTGAATCACATGCATTTTTGCAAGAAATTGTTAAAGATCTCCATTTTGATTGGTAAAGTAGGATTGAACCACTGACTTCCTGAGCTGAAATTATGAACTAAATTGTGCATAATAACACTTTCTAGGTGAGTTTATAACAGAAAATCTTTGAGGCTTTATTCAATCATGTATGCATGCATACTCTTATTTTGGATACACTTACCTGAGTAGTTGCATATTGTTCTCATTAAAGGAATTTGCGTCTTAATTTCTGTGGAATGGAGATTTACAGAATTCAGTCATTGTTTTTAAGGGTTTTTAATTCTTTAATATTCTGTAATTTTGCAAACTTGTTATGAATTTTTTTTACCTTTGCTCAATTGTTTTGCATAGTTTATTCTGAATTGAGACAAAGCATAACATCAAATTATACTAGTTCTGTCCAGTAATGGATAGCTCTGGAGAGAGAGATGAGGATTTTCTAAAGTTCTCGTTATTGACTTACCTCTGCTTTCATCAAAATCAATGGAGATTTTACAGATACAAACCCCAGTCAAAGTTTCATAGTATTTGAATTAACAACAAACAGAAGAACCACATACCAAAATAAAAATAACAAAAATAATGAAAAATAATTCATTGGAAATGGGAACCTATAGCAAATTTGATATAGACAGGGAACCTCAATCTATTTCCTTTTTCTGATTTATGTATCTATAGAAAAATAGGCTGTTCTTTACCTGCCCTCTGGGCAAAAACAATAAACTAAAGTTATTCTCTCCACCTCTTTCCAAACTACTTTAAATGGGTAGTTAGATAAAAAACTCTATTTAGATAGAGAAACTGAATACATTGCATCTTTATGAGTGAATAGGCACAAAAGGAACTATCCTAAGGACATTGCAGCTGTTTACAAGGATAAAGAATATATAGATTTTTCTCACAGAATTGTGGGTTTTTTTTTTTTCCTAACATTGTCTTACTGCCTTGTAATTTTCCTTCTTTCTATTGTCTGTTTTTGTAAGAGTCTACCTGACTAAGGACTTCCTCTTCACCTTCAGAAAAAAGAGCAATGTAGCAATGAACGATATGCTTAGAGAGGACAAATTAAAACTAAACAGTTAGAGTGAATGAGAAATACACGTGTAAGGAGACAAGAGAAATGCTCCTAGAGAACATATTAAACTGAATTTCTGAAAGCATTTATCCGTTGATCCATCTTTGTAGATCAAGTTATAGTCCTTTAACAGGACTTTTTCAGTTCACTGCCACAGACCAGGATTAAGACCCTTGGCAGTAACTGCACAGGAGGAGCATGGGTGGAGCAAGTGGTAATTACCTAGTTAAAGTCTGTAGATTTTACCTTCTTTATGTTAACTTTATTTTATTTGTATTTTCATGCTCTGCAGCTAATAAATCTGGAAAGATCAATACTGTTTAGAAAAACACATATCTGAAGAAGGGGAATATACAGTTTTGTAGATACCGCTAGAAAGTTTGGAGAAGGAAATTTGAGCTGTATTTTTCTGGTTTTAGGCACATAAGGATGCCATTAGGTATCTAATGGTTCTAAAAAGCACTTTCAGCTGTCTGCCTGTCTTCCTGCTGTCTACTGCACACCTAAAAGTCACTGCACATTTGGAAAGCCGGAGCAGGTCCTGTCTTATTGGAAATACCTGATGAAAGGGGAGATTTGAAAAAGAACAATAACCTGATAAAAAAGTATTAATAGAGAAGGGAGTGGTTAAAGACCAGTAATTTTTCAGTTCATTTTAGAATTACGGAAACAATTGAAAGCAAAATACTCTTCCTGTATTTTATCCAATGCAAAATTATGCCCTGAAGGATACTTATAATTAGTTTGCCCATAAATTTATAAAATGTCACCTCATAATACTGCTTTCATGAATTCATGTGCCCTAGTTTAACAGAACACAGAATTAAAATAAATTCCCCAATATTCAGAATTAATTTTCCTTTTCATACCTTTAATTCAGAACTAACTATAACCTTTTAGCCTTCCAGTTAGCCATTAATTTTTTTCTCCTTTGTTTCAGTCTGCATAGATCAAGAAATCTTGCCCACAGTCAGAGAGTCTCAGGCACAGACTGATTTGTAGAAGCTGTGAATTCTCGGCTTTTCTTCACGTGAAGATGGATCCAAATATTGTCACTGAAATTTTCATTTGCTATAATCTTATACATGCCTGGAACATTATGTTTATTTCAGTATTGTAGAATAACCAGACAGAAAATTCAGACAGAATCCAGACAGAAAACCTTCTCAACTGAAGTCTGAGAGCTGACTGTTCCTCCTCTGCCGGAGAATCTCACCTAGAGGTACATCTAAGGAAGCATGGAGACTTAATTTTTTTTAGATATAGTAATAGGGGGGGTTTTTGAAGGCTTTATCTTCTTTTGTAACTGCAGTAAAATCTGATTCTAAAATCATGCCTGATTAAAGTTAGAATATTTTTATCTAATATTTGTATTCATCATCTTTTTCAGTAAGACAAATTGATTTATTTTGTTCTTCAATGAAATAGTGTGTTTAGACAGTTACGTGGATTCCCCTCCCCTCCATTATACTTAGTTCATGGGGCAATTAAAATTTTGCTGAAATACAGAAGGTATCAATAATCATATTAAACTCTCATGATCTTGATAGATTGAAAGAACAAATGTCCAAGGAATAACAGTCCACATTTCAAGTAGCTCATGAGACCATTGCCCATTTATGTAATCCACGCCTGTCTTAAAATTGTGGGTTTGTCTATATAGGACGAATGCCCTTCAAATCCAGCTTATTTGAGGTCTGCATGCGATGTTCTCTGATCATACGATAAAGGAACTATGGTTAATCATCTTTTATTACTCACCTGCTTCAGAAAGGCACTAGGCTTCATGATGTAAACAGCTTCAGGAAACATAGAAATGCTTAAAAAAAATAAAGGGTTTTTTTTCATACTGTAAGATTTCATACCTACTGTTGCAAAAGAACATTGTTTTGTTTATTTTCCCACAGGGAATATTTATATTTCATTAGGAGTCCACACTAGTTCTTCCCTCTGGTAAAGCTATATGTCTGATTTCCAAAACAAGCTGTGTACGTTAGATTTTTGTTGGTTTGTTTGTTTGTTGTTTGTTTTTAAGTGTCACTCTAAATATGGTGTGGTGTTTCCATGAATAGGGACTCTTGATCTCTTACAACTCAGAAAATTGTCAAACGTTCCATTTTTTACTTTGATCGCTCTACTCAGAGATAGCAGCTTGTATAGAACGGGTACGGCAGAGGATGGTGCCCTCATGGTAATAGCGTTAAAGGACAGCTGAGCTCTCCCCATCGGTGGGTGCTGCTTGCTAGGAAGGGTGCTAGGTACTGGTAACAGTGTGGAGCACACTGGGACTGAACGGGGAGCCCAGCAGCGAGTCCAGCTGGGCACACCAGCCTAAGGCAAGCTGTGGGAGGCAGATGTGAGGAGCTGAAGCAGAGACAAACCCACTGAGAGGGAGGAGGAAGAAGGAAATGCAGTGTGGAGGTGGAGAAGAAGGGAACAGTAGGAGTCATGGAAGACATCTGAGCATGGAGGCAAAAGCAGAGGTCTGGAAGTAAGAAATGGGGGCACAAATCTGTGGAAGAGAATGAGTGAGTTGGCTCAGAAGTGGGAGAGGGGAAGCAGCAGCAAGTGTCCCAGGGCTGGAGAGCCCAGGAGACAGCCCAGAGGGGCTAGAGGAGACAGCAAATCAGGCAGGAAGAGGATGCCAGGAAAGAAATCCAGGCGATAGAAAGTTTGAAAAACACTAATGATGAGGCTAAGTATGAATGATATAGATATGCCCCAAAAGGGTAGATTGGTCAAAGTCTAAAGAAAAAGAAATCTTTTTAAATTTTGAGCACTGAAATGTCAATGTCATTGTTTATATCAAATGCTTTAATTTGTATTTGTGCTGTTTTAAAAACCTGGAAAAATGATTTCCTCATCTGTTCCTCTGATTTAGTACTGTTTTGAGGTGAATGAATATTTTAATGAACTCATTTCTCTTTTAAATCATTAAATATATTCATGCTTGATAATATGCATCAGTTCTTTCTGTGGGGGGAGATTATTACTGGAAATAATGTGGTGCATTAGAATTGCATTAGAATGTAGATTTAGGCCATATTTAATTTCCTCCTGAGCTCCGTGTTGTGCAAGAAGTGTACAAAATAGATGTAGTCAAAGGTAAAAATTGACAGAATCAGCTTGTGCCTGCAGGGGTCAGCAAAGAAGTTGCACAAATTCTGCCCCTCTCAATCTGCTCCGATTTCATTTGCTCTGTAGAGCACAGTATGCTCTGATAGAACCAGCACACACATTTTGAATTAATCAGTCAGCTCGGCGTTAATAATTCAGTGCAAATTATAATAAGCTGATCTGCAAATGTACCTTTGGAAGTCAATGGTAGAACTCTCTTTCACTTTCAAGCTGCAAAATCTAAATCTTACTGGAAAAGGATTGGAAATCCCTGAAACCTATGTTGTTATACTTGGAGTCAAACTCAAAGCATGACCTTTTCTGTTTTAATGAGTTATCAGGCCAATGAAGAGAGGATACAGAATAGGATCTTTTTCCAGAAAAGAGTGTCTAGCAGTGTTGGGTTGTCTAAGCTTTAGTGTGGGATACTCTGCATGCATGAGGATTTAAAGATAGACCCCTACCTCTGGGAGATGATAAGTAACATTAGTCATGATGGAAGATTTTTTTTTTTAAATAGAAAAAGCTGAGGGTCTTTGGTTTCATTTCAATTGCTTTCTCAATACTAAATGGTTTTTCCTTTAACTCCAGAGTTGCTGCAAAAGAAAAGTCTGTCAGTAAAATTCTCTGTCATGAATTCGTTTCTGGCCAACCTTAGCTTTTGTCTGTTTGAGCCAACAATAAGTAACAGGAAATGAAATCTGGTCAAGGAAGTTTTGTGGTTCCCATTGGGCAGAAAAGTAGCTGAGATAGGCCAGCTCAGCTAATGGCTAGCTGAAATTAGACATTCCATTTCAGGTCAGCAAAGCAGAATGAAATATTTTGGTGTTTCCACATGCATTTTTAATGTTATTTTATGCATAGAATGGGTAAAGCAATAACAGTTATTTCATGTTTTATTAAAAACATGACAAATTCCAGGCTGATGTGACAGGATTCTTTTTTGGTCACCTCTGTATTAAATGTCAAACAATAAATCAGAAGGTAAATTATTTCTAATATTCCCAAATACAGTTAGCAATGGTATTTTGTAGAAAAATGTACACGTTCTGGACATTTTAAAAATAAAGAGTATGTCTATACTGAGGAACATGAAAATTACAGTGGGCACCATTATCCCTATCTTTCCTGAAGTGCAGTTCTCAATATGAACCCAGGTTGATGCTGTGGTCCCAGCCTGTGAAGGGGAGGCCTTTGTCTCATATCCAATAGAGAATATGCCCACTTACGCATCCTCCTTTGGCCTTTTCCTTTCTTTCTATAGTTTGGAGTTTGTGAGCTGTTATAGTTCCTAGCTTCCTTTCAGTAGTACTGTTACCTAATGAATTGTTCCCTATCCAGTATTTTTGCAGCTTATTCTTCCTGCCCAAGTGTCAAACTTTACAGCTATCTTTATTGAATGGCACTTTTTTTTTTTTTTTTTCCCCCTGGAGTATTTTCTGAGTTTGTCACATCATTTTGAGTTGTAACCCTGTCTTCCAACATACTTGCAGCCCTTCTCTGCTTAGAGTCACTTGTGATTTTAATAAGTGTATACAGAGGAAGTTATTATTGGATTGGCAATAACACATTGAGATGGTCAGCAACACCTATTTTAAACTGAAAAATAGCTTTTCATTCAGGCTGCTCAACTCCCTCTAAGACTTTCAGTTGCCATGTAACCTAAAGCAATAGAGAACAGACTGCTCCCAGGTTATTTTGTTGTGTGGAGCAGCATGTGCCACATAGACAAAGGCCCAGTCTGGATTGTCCCACAGGAATATTCAATAACGAACAGAATTTGTGACACTAATAGCAACTAAGCAGTCTAAAAGAAAATGAAATTTGCTTGCCTTCAATTCCAGGAATATAGAGAGATTTGTTTACCTGAGCCATGCAATTTCTGGTCCCTAAGAATGAATCTAATAATTTAAAGCCTTTGGGTCTGGACTCCAATGTACTAAATTTTACCAAAGGCTGCCTAGTGTGACTTACATTCAGCATGCTTAGCCAACGGAAATTAGAGGGAATTAATGGATCCAAAACCAATATACAATTAATGCCAGAGGGCATTTATTCCTCTCCTAGAAGAGACTTATTGACTAAAGAGGGAGCCAGGATAGCTGTTATAAAAAGTGGGTGGTCACAGCTAACTGAAATAAATCTCACCACACCATGTCTCTTTGCATATTCTCCTGTCCTAATGTATTTCTAAATCCATGGGTACTTAGATCGACCACTAGATAGCATACAGGAGTGATTTTCAAGCCTCAGTTCTTTTGGTACTAATGGAGAAGTGGATTCAGAGTATAGCAGATAAATTAAATTAGTTATGTAGGAGGCAGTGAAATATGACTAAATGCATTGGGATCTTGTTGTTCCTGATGATGCATCTGAATCATTCACATCTGAGCTGTTGAGTTTCCTGGTGCACACACTCCTAGGAGAGAGTTCAGTTCAAAATTACCTGCAAAGTATATGCTTGTGTAAATCTAATTTAGAAAACATTAGCAATTATTATGGAGGCCTTGGTTTATATTTCGATTGTTGTTACCATTCACTCAACTTATAAGGCCTTTGGACAGGGCCTGGATTTGTGTCATAGGAATTCTGGGGCTGTAAGTACTGTAATCAGTAATAATTGTTTTTGTACTAGAGGTAGGCAATAGCTATGAAAGGACAATCTTTAGTGGGAAAATAGTAAAAGGAGGTTCCACCTACTCAAAGCAAGTCTCTAAAAAAAAAAAAAAAAAGTACAGGTGAAAAAGATGTATAATTTTTAATAATTTATCATTAAATATCATGCATTGGATATTAAAGCTCTCACAAAGGTAAAAACAGCTACCAGTGGTAACCTCAGACAAAAAGTCTGTGTAGTAGTGTCACATAATCTCATAATTTTCTGTGACACCTGAAGGATTTGTCACACTGTATTTGGTTTGTGGGAGCAGTAATTTCTCAAAGTTAACAGGTAACTGTTCTCCTACCTGCATAACTGCACTGAAGAGGCCAGCAATCCCAGTGTAAACTCCAGATTTCTGTCAGCAGAATGATGTTTCCATGTTCCTTTCTACAATGACACCTGTGTTCTCAGAGCTATCCAAAGCCAGGCGATGATCTAATGTAAATCAAGGTCATTCTGCTTACTTCAGTGAACTATCAATAGCTCACACCAGAAGCACTCGGTCTTAGTGCTGTCATTCTTGGACTTAATTGTGTCACCATCTCTAATATTGCAACCAAACGTTGAATGTAAGCTGAACACTTAGTAATGTGTAGATTTGAGGCCCTAGCCCACTAGACCTCTTTGATTTCAGATTTTTCCATGTGTGAGACTCTTCCATCTCTCATGGCTCCTCCTGCACACTTTTAGAATAGATTTCTGACCAGGTACAGGCTCCTCGGATGACTTTTGCTCCCACAGACTGCATACTTCTTTGGGTGCTAACAATTTGTCTCTTACATGCCATCTAGTAATTGAAATAACGTGGATGTCAGAAAAAAGAAAAAAAAAAAAAAGAAAAATATAGACTGATTTTTGCATTAATTAGGTGAAGAGAAATAGGAAGATGGGTGAAACACTATAAACAGACTTGCGTACAATTTTCAGACCCTGTTTTCTCATCATTCAAATGTTCTTTGGAGAGAATCTTCCTGTCTTGGGTGTGACTATTCTGGATAAGGGGCTTCCACCCATGCCATGGTAGAGCAGCCATGGCTACTCTTTTCTGAAACCACTGTCATCTTCTGGGGTCTTTTCTCTGAGATTGTACCAGTCTTTCACCCTGCCTCTGCTTTAAAAGACTGGCTTCTACAGAATTTTTTTGTCCTTTTTTTTTTTTGTGTGTGTGTGTGTATGTGTGTGATTTCAGACAACCAGACATCTTTACATTTCATCCATCTTGTCATCCTAATGTGTTTTTTTCTTATCCTGTGTTGTTCCTCTGCTGGTAAAAATCCAACTTGACCCTGTTGGCAGTGGTTTTTACATATGCACACTGATGTACTCAAAACACAGCAAATAATTCTTAAAATTTACACTGACATTTTTTATAAACAATCACTTGCTGCAAAGACCCAAGAAGCAGATGAAGGCACCGTGAACGTCTGAGAGACTGGCAAAGAAATAATTTAATAATCTGCTTCTGCAAAACTGCTTTCAGGTAGGTTTTGCCTGAAAGAATTTTCTCAGCTGATTAAGGTTATTTCTTGGTTGCAAAAGCATTGTAGAAAGGTTGAGGTAGCATAAAGCTTCTGAACATTTCTCTGGTTTCTGAAAGCCATCGTAATTATTTATAATGTGCCACATAGTAAATATTCTTTATTCTATATAATGTGCCAATAAATATTCTTTAATATGTAAATGGGTGCTATTTTAAGCAGTAACTGAACAACAAAGTAATTTAAATTCTGTTATTTTTCTCCCATCTGTTTGCATCATGCTTGCTCTAAATCCAAAGAAATTTAGAGATCTAGAATAATTTTTTGTAGTGCTTTCAAGTCATTGTTCAATTTTTGAACCTATAACATATTTTCTGCTAGCTACACAGATTCACAGTCCTTTCTTTGCTGATGTTCATCTAACTCTGAAGTGCAATTATATTGTATTTCCTTGCTGTTTGCAAGTGTAGAAAGTCTTTATTGACCTTAGTGTGATAGAAACCTATCTTTGGTACAGTAACCAATAAATCTCAGAGTTGAAAAATGTCTGCTTTAATCTTCACTGTAATCAATTAAGCTTTGAGGTTAGAACTACTAAGATTTAACTCAGCCAGCTGTTTGCAGAAGACTCCAAGCTGTCTTTTCTGAGGAATTGGTTGTGATATTAGGATGCATTAGTAGAAGAGTAAATCTATACACAAGATCTCCATTTGGGCACAAGCTATAAAATGATGGTTGAAGTATATGGTTGGGTACTTCATTATGTCTGCTTTTTAGTCAAAAGTCAATAATTTATAAGGCTTAAGAATCTAAGTGGTTTCTAGTTTGTACAGAAAACTTGTATACATATATTACTAAAATTCCACAGAACTTGTTTTTTGGGTTTTTTTTAAGCAACTATTTTGAATATGAATAATGACTCATGCATTAGTCAGACTGTTGATTTGAAGGGTCGTTTCCAAATTCCATGTAGTAACACAGTTCCTGTGACTATTTCAACTTGTGTTATTTTTTTTTTTCCCAACTAATCCTCAGAAATCCAGCCATATGATCTCTCACTGTCTGACACTCCTTCAGAAATAACAGTCAGACTGCAGATACTGTTTATCTACCAAGATACTTAATCTCAGAGCCTCAGAAAAACATGAAACACTTCCTCAGAATGGTAAATGTGATGATACTGTTGATTTAGTCATTCAGGGAGAGCACCCATGAGCTGGATTGCACCATGGATTTATGAAAATCCCAGAGCCTACAGAAGATATCCTTCCCATGGGCCTTATGAAACACTGCTGGAGGAGGCATTAGCCAAGATGGCTACAAACATCACGGCACAGTTCAACAGTAGCAAGACTCCAGTCCTCCAAGGCCTTACTGTGATAGTGTCAGGACTTCCCATGCAAGTTTATTGCCTGTGACTCCTGCTAGGGGTGGGTGGAGTGGTAGTGATAGAACCTCTGTCAGCAGACAGCAGCCTTGAGTGCCATCCTTCCCCACATGCTTTGCAGTTCCTCTTCAATCACGTCCTGTCTCTTCCAGCACGAGCCCTGGCTGTTGGGAGGCTGTGTTATTTTCCATCACACAGGCTATGCTGTGCGCACACTGAGCTGACCTGTGTGGAGTAGTGTGGGTGGAAATCTTTTTTCCTGATGAGCTGGTCCCTCACAACTTTCCTATATCTGTTTCAAAACTAGAATAGGAAGAGTTTTTTTCTTGTCTGTCTTCTCCATTGCTTTTTGTTGTTTTTTTTTTTTTTCCTCTTGGCTGCAGCCAGAATGGAACAGAGGATGCTGCTACTGTGGGGAATAAACTTCTCTTTCTCTGCGAAATATGAAAATACTTCAGGTGTTCATTTTTTCCACCCTCCGTATAAGCCAGGCTTTGTCAAGCCTGAGCACTAAACAGCATCTCCTGGTTTTTAGAATAAGGTGGTATTTCTTTTTTTTCCCGTCTGAGTGGCTTTTCATCAGAAAACAAAGATCTGTTTAAACTGAAAAACCTTTGTGGCAATATATTAGTTTCATCAAAAGTTTCCTAACAGGGAACACTGAAAAAAACCAGCAAGGCCCATCATTGCCCCAGACAGCCCGGAGTGTAGAGTTATGGCACTTACCTGACTCACAAGAAGTGAGGTCCAGTTTCATGCTTTGCCTAATTTAGAAGAGACACTGAAACCGAGGCCTTCCGGCATGCTAGGTGCATGACTTCAGTGCTAGACTGCTCAGAACATTTTTTAGTGCCTAGTAGGACTTTTCTAAGATCTTTACATAGTCCTAGTTGTAGTCTGAACATTTTTGCACGATACAAAAATAGTTTATTTTGCTGCATGCTCTAGCATTGTATCTTGGCAGGAAGAGATTCAAAAGAATGAAAAGCTCTGAGAACAGAGTTGCTGAGAAATACAAGCTCACAAGCTGATTACTTCTGTATGCATTTTCTTAATTGTAATTTCTACAGACAGAAACACTGGAGGAGGGACCTGTTGGCTCATCAAGCCAAGGGAGGAGTAAAATGTAGAAGAAACAGTTTGAGTTAGGAAACAACACTGCAGTCTTAAAACCTGCTGATGTGGTGCCGATAATTTCCCACTCCAGACTAATCCCTTCCCTCTGCAGAAGCAGACACCTTCCCCCATGAAACTCTCAGCCTCTCAGGGGTTACTTTTCAGCAAGTGCATTCCCCAGCCTGGTTTATCTTTCAGCTGCATGCATGCCTGAACCAGTTCTCTAAGGGCAGCAATGTACAGATAATGTAGAAGTTGCAGAACCTCCCTTTCAGCAATGATACTCTGCATGCAAGCTTAAGCTGAACAACAGCAGAAAGCTCTGGAGGAGATCTGATACTGTTTAAATCATTTGTCTATCAAGTATAGCACTTCAGAGACTCATGGTGGCTGATTGAAGTCCTAGCTCTAGTGAGAAGCTCAGTGGAGAGAATTTCAGTAGAGCCAAGGATTCAAAGGCATTGCCTTGAAGACGTTTCAACCTTACCTGGAAAAAAACTTTCTGCATAGCGCTGCTCCTGTGTGCAGTCTCAAAAGCATTCCAGGCGGTAAGTCTATACCAATATACAGTCAGGAATCAACAAAGATAAAATTTAAGAGCAATAAAAATCACACAGGAACAAAGTAGAGAGTAGCATGAGTAGGAACTGCCTGCTAAGGTTGCATTGCTGACTCCTATTGTTCTTCAAATGTATACCTCTTTGGCTTGGTTTCTAGAACATGCCATAGGGTCATCTTGCTGACTTTTGCCCTGGATAAGCATGCTTTGTGTACTGTGAACAGAGCTCTGTGTTGAAGAGGAGCATATCTTACACAAAAGACACAGAAAAGCAAGAGGATATGTGCTAGTGGGGAATCACAGTAGGGGAATTTGCACTTGTTACTTTTCAAAGAAACAGTTGCAAAAGGAAAAAAAAAAAAAAAAGGGCTTCTTTTCTCCACTGCTCATTGTTGCATGGTAAATTGCAGGTTTTTTGTGACAGGCATGAATGCATGCATTACCTGGGGAAAGAAAGTTATAAAATTATTAGTATTCACAGTAAATTTCATGTTTGATTTTTAAAAGACATTAATAATAATGTTAAGTGCCTGTTTATTCTTACAAGCATAATTAAAAATAGATGGAATCTAAAGCACTTATCTGTATGTGAAGATTTTATTGTGGCTGCTTCCAGGTTCGGTGAACTTGCCCTTCACATCCTGCTACTCTGCTGATGGTTAAAGTGACTGAGGTGCCTCAGGTTGCAGTTAGGAAGCAGGTGACACAGGTAGCACAGGCTTCTATCCTCTCCGTGTTGACAGAAACACTGGGCACAGAACTCTTCTTGTTGACAGACATCTTCCATTAGTCTGAAGATTAGACCCATAAACAAGCTAAAAATAATATATATATGGAGAAGATGTATTTTTTCAAGTTGTTTTTGTTTCCAAAATAGCTCAAATATCTAATTTGAGAGCAAAACCTAAAAGCTTGTTAAATAGTATTTTTAAAGGGTGAGTTCTAGTTGAGATTTTGAGAATTTTCTGGCAGCATATTTTTCTCCTGGGAAATACTGATTTGGAAATGTGATAGTATGGACATTCCTTTTTTAGGAGAAAAAAAAAATAGATCCCATTTCATTATGAAATGGCTTTTTAAAGGTATATCTTATAACATGTAATATGCTAAAAAGCCTCATTAAAATTTCCACCAGCACTGCAATATTTTGGGATGGAGATATAAGAACAGTGACTTGTTTTCTGGGGAAATCTCTAAGACTTCTGGTAATTTTTCTTCTTAGTACATAGGGAGAAGAACTACTTTAAATCACAAATAAACCTTCAGTATGTTCAAGCCTGCTTATATACCACTGTATATATGAGATGGGTTCTAGGAGACAACAATACAAAGCCAACCCTACCTTATAATTTCACGGACTTGTCATAATAATACTCCAAAACCTGCTTTTTCTCTTTTGTTATTATTTCTTTTTTTCATTCCAAAACATCCCAGAACAATCAGTTTGAACCTTTTCTTTTAGAGTCTGCTCATTCTACTGATTTTAAGAGGCATTGAATCAGACCACTAGTTAACATTGCACATTGGCCATCATTTCTGATATTCAAGGGGGTGTGTGTATATATCCCATTTTCCAACAGTAGTTGGCTGATCTCATTTCAATGCATGACTATAAAAACACGAAAGTAGCACATTTCTTAGCTTGGATAGACATGTTGCTATTTATGGCTTTTTAGTCATGTATATTTATGAGCTTCTAAAATAGTATGTCCAATTTCAGAACTTCTTTAGTGTCCAAATCTCATGAATTTTAAAGTAAATGTTTTAATATACGTGATTGTTAACTGTACATAAGAAAAATTACAAGTAATATTATGACTAATTTCCTGTGAGAACTGATAAATTGCTTATATATTTATTTCTTGTGGAAAACTCTGACTTCATGATTTCATGATTCCCAGGCAGAATATTTGTACCTTTGACAAATAAGGCAAAAAATATTTGACACTTTTAAAACCCATTTACTTGCCATTTTGAGAGCTTGGTCTTCATTAACAGAAAAATACAAACATTTTTTGCAGCAAACAAAGCAATTGACCTGTCACTTAAAAAAGATAAAAATGTCCTTGCTACTATTTCTACATCTTTCTTGTTTTCATTTATAGACTGATTAGTATGCCTGACTTTCATGCATCTTCACCCAGACTCATCTTTAGCTCAAGCCTGCAACGGTGTCATTTAATTAGAAGAAATAGATAAATGCTTTCCAACACCCCATTTGTTCTCTCTTGAAATTTTCTGGACTTATTTATCATGCACTTAAAAATATTTGCTACATATAAGCATTTTAAATGTTGTATATGAATTAAGGAACTTCTGTATGTGCTGGCTTCTGTTTTGTTACTTTAGAAGAACAAAGCTATGTCCTTGCTAGTTATCTAAACAGCCATTCAGGTGGTATTTCTGGGTAGAGTCTCTAGTGTCTAATAAGACTTATTAGACTGCAGCCTTAGTATAATTCAGTTTAAAATTCACTCAGCCATGAGATACAAACCCCTTGGGAATCATGTGTTTTTAGTTTCCGGACTATTTGTTTGAAAAATACACTGGTTATTAAAGCAAAGGATGAAAGGGGGAGACAAGAAGTGGGATGGACTGAGAGTGGACCTGCAACATGGGAGAGAAGGATACAACAGCTGTGGGAAGGCAGGGGCAGGAGGGAGAGTCACCATGGCATGAGATGGAGCTGTGTTTAGGGATCCTGTTGGGGATATGAGGATGTAAAATGGATGGAAACTTTCAAGGTCTGAAGAAAATAAATATGATCAGGGTGAGAATCGTTACCCAGAGCATTACAGTAGTAAGAACTTCAGATGAGTGGCTGACGAAGGTTTGCTTTTTTTCTTCTAAAAGGCTAGTTAGATAGTTTAAAAAAAAAAAAGCTTAAAAAGTCACTGCTGCTTATTTTGCCAAATGGGAGTTAAAAGTGATATTTCAAACAAGGCATTCTCTACTGTATGTGGTAAATATGTCACAGAGACCTCTCCCTGGGAGCCTCCAGCCCCACAATCTCTAGATTATCAGCCAAAATGTCCCGAAGAACATTAATAATTCTAATATTCTTAACCTTTTTGGGAAAGGAGAGAGTTCTGCTAAATACAGATGGATTACAGATGGAGTTGGATAAACTGCTAAGATCAAGTCTTGCTCTGATTTCAATAGGAAAGGTCTACCTTTGTCTCTGTTTAAACTGAACTGTTAAGGCATTTTACACATGTTGTAGAATATACAACAGTTTCAGGTAATCTGATTTAAAAGACTTCCAGGTAAGAGCAAGCTGCAAAGCACTTCCTTGTCAAAACTTTGACAGGTTGTGGTATGGAAGGGAATACAGGTAAACATAATTTACACATCATTAAACTGGGTAACAAAGAGAAATTGAGTTTTTCTCTGTGTTTGCTATTGCACTGCTGCATTGGCACATAATCTATGATCCACTAATTAATAGTAGTGTAATGATACTAGTGTAATGGTTGGGGATCCACATGGTAATAAGACTGCTTGTAGAAAGTCAGCTATAAGAAAATCTGCAGTGCATTCTAAAGTTATTTAATTGTCTCCAAATTAGATGTGGGGAAAATTAGCATTTAAATCATGCATTTTTTGTAATATTGTGGATTGCGTGTCTGAGAAAGGTTTTAGCAGCCTAGGCTTGCAAGTGAAGAAATGATTGTGAAAGCAGTGACAGCTGCAAACATGAATACTTAGCTTGCCAGGATCCTATCTACTGAAGAGCTGTATTTTAAAGATGTCTGCAGTTGACTGGAAACTTGAGTTGCAGCAAGAAATTGCTCTTTCTGAAGCACTCTACAGTAAAACACATTGAATAAATTGTAGACTTGGGTTAGTCTGAATGCAGACTAGAAATTTTAAGGTTTAAAGTTCTACTAAAACCCTAAAATGTATCTTATTTTATATTTTATGATCTGTCATCTTTGATAATCATTAATCAAAGTAAAGGTAATTTTTAAATAGATTTGGATCTCCATGTATACTTAAATATTGGAGGTTTTAAAATTATTTTTTAAAAGGAAAGCAATAATCATATCTGAACATTTTCACAAGCTCACTTAGAAACTTGTGAGTTTGCTGAGTCTGGCAAGCCTTGTGCTCATATGAAATACACATCCTGATTCAGTCATTCTAAGGGTAGTTGTGGATGAGTTACAATAGCACATGTGTTTTTAAACATGTTTCACAGTACTGTTCTGTGCCATAAGAGAAACACTTCTTAGAAAATCCACACAGTACGAAGAAAACATTCTAGTGAAATAAATGGAAACATGATAGTATAATTCATAGTTTTCCAAGGTGGAGAACTTAACTACACAATCAAGTGAAGTTTATTTATTTACATGACAGATGATTTCTTGTGCAGTCGAGCAGTTTCTACGAATAACTAGGCAGTCTACATACATGGAATCAAGAAAAGAACCTAAAATATGAACTCAGATCAGCCTATTCCTTTGGTTCTAGTGGCATATTCCTACTACATTTGCTCAGTACAAGCCCCGCTATATCAACTAGTTGAATGGTACAACTCTCCTGTCCTTTGAGATGTTTCTCTGGGTAGATTGTAGATCTCTAAGTTGTTTTAGTCTCTTTTCTTCTGTAAGTACAATCACTGGAAGAAAATAACTGGTTATTAAGGCATTATGACTGAGTCTGACATGGGGGGGGGGGGGGAATGCACATAAAAGTCTTTAATTAGGTGCATCCCTTCTTTTTGTGTGACTGACTCACAGCAGGTTTTTGATATAATTGGGCTGATTTTCAATCCTGTTTTGGGAACAGCTGTGATGTGGAAAAAATCTCTTTCCCAAATCTAGTGCACAAGTTAAAATGCACAGAATTGCTCTCCCCACTATTAGCTAAGTTTCCTGTTATGGACACATGCTAAATACTGTAAATGTCACAGAAATTTCTGAGCTTGGGAAGTGTTAATGGTGAGAGAGAACTGGCAGAAGTAGGAGGAGGCCTGGCTCTGATTCAGCTACTGCACTGCTTTCTTCATTGTGCAAAACTCCACATAGGCCTTAACTCTGCCCCAGATTTGACTGAGAGGAAAATGGGTTTCTCAGAGTACTGTAGACAGAGAGATACCCCACAGCATGCTCAGAGGTGGCTTTAGCTGTTCTGTCTGAATCCAGAACTGAGGGTCTGACAGCATGATTTTAGTTGCTGTCAGGTTTGAGCAGGAAGGTTTTGATTCAGGCACTGCATTTATATTTTGAGGAAAATGATATTTCCAAATTTTGTATCTAGCTCTGAAGAACTGTAGAACTCTCTAGAATTTTTTAACTTAAAAAATATTACTGGGAGTTTCTCAGTTTTATCACCTTCTGTTTGTTAATATTAAATATTAAAAATTATCATCCTAGAGGGTAGTTGAGCCTCTTTTACTCTCTGTGCATAAGCTCTTTACCTTCAGGAAATCAAAATAATTCAACTTAGCTTTGCAGCAAAAAAGGGTTTACTACATTGTGTCTGACTCCTTGAGGGTACCGTGCTTTGCTGTAGACTGAGAATAATTACAGTTACGAAGGATGAGATGAAAAGAGGTTTGTCCTTAGCTGTGGTAGCTTGACAGTCAGTGTGAGCTGTAATAATGAGTTTGAGAAATGATTTGGGACCATCTAGTTTGTCTTTCCCTCAAAGAAAGCAGCTGTGGTGGTGAACCCAGTGAACAAGTATGAAACTTGAAGAGAAGCTCACACTTAAAAGAAAAATCTGTCAACCAAACACCATCCTTTTCCTTCTCTTTGAATCTTGTCTAAGATGTGAAGGTCAATCTCTCCAATGGTGTCACTTTAGTTCTGTAATCCACAGTGCCAATCATCCATCACTCACCAGCCACAAGGATGCAAATTGTGCCACTGTTGCAGGATGTTGTCTTTTTGTCATCCCAGCTGTACCTGCACAGCTGGTGATAGCTCACCATAAATCACACATGTCAAGGCACTGTGGCAGTATGTCAGGAAGGTGCAAAGATTTTCGAGGAAGTCAGAGTGGATAACGAGGCATGCGTGCTAAAAATTGCATCTAATACAGTGGGGGAAAAGATGAGGATAACACTGGAGGAGAGACAAACCAACAGAACTGGATCCAGTCTCAAAAACCTTCATCCCACACATACATATATCAAATTGATTGGTTTATGAATTAAGGCTGCCATTACAGAATAGCAGTAGGTATGTGCTATTGAAATTACTGGAGAGTGAGTGTGAAAGGCTTCTGTTGTCAGTGATGCCCATAAAAAGTAACAAACCACTGTGTAATGGCATAATTTATTTTGTCCAGGGGAAAGCAGAAACAGGCGTATTCAAAAAACTTGAAACAAACTGCTGGTTCACACCCTTCAGTAGATAGATGCCTTGGCAGAAGACACAAAAATTGCTGTGGTAGATGCAGAAAGATTGTGGGAGACAGTAGAGGTGATTACCTTCCCTGAAGTGCAAGGAAAGGTCAGAGCTGCGTACCTTAAGTGGAGAGACTGTCAGTCTGTGGGCTGGGGGAGCAGTCATGGACTGAGTCACTTCAGCTGTTGCTTCATCCCATATGTACGAGCCAGGTGAGGTGGTGAGGGTGAGGGCTAGGTTGACTGGCCTGAAAAGTCAAACTTTTCTATTGGAAGAGGATGATACAATTACCAGGGAAATAAAACTTCTCCTGTTCTCTTTCTTCTGGCCAAGCTAAAATCTGGGATGCCTGACTCCTTTTTAAATCTTCCTTATGTGACCTTTTGCTTGTTTCAGAGGCTAAAATCTGAAAACTCTATTGCAGGATTGTTTTTGGTACCAATTGAGCTGAATTTTGGAAGCTTAGTGGCAAAGCCACATTCTAAGAAAAACCTTTCTCTCAGGTCACAGTCTGCAACCACAGGGCGTCTTGGTTGACACACCTAAGAGAAGCTTGCTCTTCCCATGAATGTAGCTGGTGATCTTTGGTGTTTATACTCCAGAATTCACCAGATCCTGACACAGAAAAAGTGAATTATTGTTGCTTTGTTCACTAGAAGCTGTGTGAGGATCAGGCAGAGTGACTCTCCAAGGAAGAGCAGAGAGCACTCTGAATTTCACAAGTGATACAGTACATTCAAATTTTTCTTGATTTTTTTTTTCAAATACACATTTTTCCTACTTCTGGCATCTACAACAAATCTCTTCAAAGTAGGAAACTCTTTTGCCTCATCTGGCATGCCTAAAAGAAAACCCAAACTTTTTCTACTTTTTTCTTCTAGTGAATACAAGTTATAATTTGCAAAACAGTCATGGCGTGCTGCCATGTCAATCAAGCTTTTTAAAATGAGATTTGATATAAACACCGCTTGTTTAAATCCTGTGTCTACACAGGCCTACACATCTATGCTCTCGATGAAATGAATAGTTGTCAAAAGAACAAAACACGCATTATCTATTCCTTACACTGACTTGAGTAATAACGAATACCATTACAAAGGAAGACTCTAGCAGATATGACAGAATTGGGATTTTGTTTTTTTAAAATCACATCAGGAGCACTGTATTTGAATTAAAACATGGTAGTGTGTGCGGAGGTAATCAAATATCTGGCAGAATAAGAATCACCTATTTTAATTGATCTTTATTGCCATAATGTTGGGAGAAGAGAGGGGCATAGGGGAGGATCATCATGAAATGAAGTTCTGTATGAAAACAAAATGTATTTGAAATTGTCAGAAAGATTCAGCCATGAAATAAGATTTTAAGTACGTGGCTAAAGAATTTTTTATTTTCCAATACAATTTCTTCATGACCTATTTGTTGTAGAAAATCATTTCTTCCAGGAATATCAAGGGATAAGCATGTCTCATGTCAGTGTACCACCACCACCATCCAACCTTTACCGACCCTTTTTCCTGATTCACAGGCTCATGAAGTCAGCTGGAGCTTTTCTATTACCTTTTGTGATGTTCTCACTGATGTTTCCAATTCTGAGCTGGCTTCTGTCTGTACTTATCACTGAGGAATCCTGTTCTGGGTTGTGGTGCTAACTCATTTTTCTTGTACATCACAATCCCTACAATTTGTATTTTAAAAAAGAATCACCAAGGACAAACTTATCTTAATGATGGTGATATTTCTCTGGCAACATTTTTCCTCAGTGGTTTATATTACATTTTTAATGCATATCTGTTTTTCCCCCATCCAATCACAATGATCTGATATAGTCTTGCATCCCACTTCTGGTGCCTCTGTACCAGGACATTTCCTATTGAAACTCCATGTCTACAGATGAGGTAGTGTTATGGTTGAAATTTCATTTTATTTTGCTTGATTTAAGGGGCTTGGAAAAAGAAAATAATGATGAGAGCTTCCAGTCTCACCCATCTCTGATTTTCTAGTAGACTAAATACAACAGAGCTTAAACAATTTAGACTGAAGTGTCTTTTCATCAAATGGCAAACAAGCACCATTACACTCTGTGCTGTTTCTGCATGTAGCACCCTTCATTCCTTCCTAGCCCCAGCTGTAAGTTGCAGGTCTGAGTTACAGTTTAGTGAGTACAATTTATTTATAATAAAAGGAATTATGGAAACAGTTGATTTGGAATGGTGCTACAGACACTAGGGAATCCCCTGCACGTAACCAGCTCTGCACGTTGTGTAAAAACCAACTCAAAATAAGTATGGATGCTGTAATATAGGGCTAGAACAGAATCATATCCAATATATAAAAGGGAAAGATGAAGCCTTTTCTTCTGTCCTTAAAAAAAATAATTCAATGCGAAGTTTGTAGGCACAGGAAACATCTTTATTGGTCCAACTAACTGCCCTTCAAATCCATCTTCTGTTAGATAAGAAAAGGTTTATACCTCTAAAAGTGTGCCCCAAAGCAGCCCAGTTTTTCCAGCTGCATCCTTTGTTCTAAGAAAGTATATTACCTCTTCTCTGAAAACCTTGCCTTGCTTCTGGCCCCAAGCTACATCAGCTGCTGGAACAACCCCATTCAATCAACTGTACACAGATAAAGATCTTTTGCAGATATATTTTGAAGACATATGCAAGCAGTTATGTTTCTGTCTGTATTACTGGTGAAGCAATCTCCACCTCTGTCAGGAGGACAGGGTAAGGTAGTAGGCACTTGTCAGGGGTAGTTGCGTTGTATGAGCATCCTGGCTGTGGAAGAGAAATAGTTGATGTATTTCTGTCAGTGGTAGGCACGCATTTGTAATGGTGTGATAAATGCCTGCTTGTGTAGGTCATATTTATATGACCTACCCCACTTCTTTGTTTACAAGGTCCTTGTATTATTATCAAACAATCAGCTTTAAATCCAAACCCCTTTTCTCCCTGCATATCTTGTCCCTCCTAACTCTTCCATGTGTTCTTCACCTCTCTCTTGCCTCCCCATTTACTTTGCAGTATTCACTTTCTGCCAGACCTGCAAGAGAGAGACATTTTACCAAGGCCTGTAGTGACAGGACAAGGAGCAACTGTTCTGAACTGAAAGAGGGTAGATTCATATTGGACACAGGGATATTTTTAAAACGGATGGTGAGACACAGGAATGAGTTGCCCAGAGATGTTGTGGATGCCCCATCATTGGAAGTGTTCAAGGTCAGGTTGGATGAGGCTTTGAGCAACCTGATCTAGTGAAAGGTGTCCCTGCCCATGGCAGAGGTGTTGGACTATATGATCTTTAATGGTCCCTTCCAACCGAAACCATTGTATGATTCTATGTCCTGTCCACTGGGAAGAGGCAATTTTTCACATTTTAGTTTTTGAGGTCATACCAGTTCCTGTGTTTACATCTAGAGCCATTGGTTCTGCCCCTGAAAACAACCTATCTAGTTCAGCATACTTAAACTTAGCCATTCTTCATGACAGTCCTTGATCTTATAGATTCAAAGGCACCCTTTAATTTTCTGTTGTTATTTATTGTTTAATACTCAGTATTTCATCTACAATCAGCTTTTGACTACAGTGCTTACCATTCCACAACATCTGTACTTCCTGGATGAAGTCATCAGAGCTCATGAATGCACGGAACTAATGAACCTTGAGAACAAAACTTCCCTTACAAGTGGATGCAATGGGTTCTCCAGATAATGTTTCTCTCAAATATTTGATTCCTCAACAAGCTACAAAGAAATTATAAAAAATAACAAAAGATGTGAAGGAGGAGTATCTTCACAGACTTCTAGATGATGGTTGTGACTTCTCAAAGTCAATCATCTAAAAGCTTGAAATCCGTGTTTTGGCAGGGAGGTAGTGTTAGTCCATATATACTTTCCCTGATTTGAACAGAAGATACAAAATTAAAGTTGAATATATACTCAGTTCGTCCTTCACTTTTACATATTCTGACCACATATATTTTCTCCTCCCTTTCTGCCTCCCACCTCCCGCTTCTTTGCATTGCTCTTACTGCATAGTAAATCTTTCAGAAATATTCTATGTGAATTGATCATTATCCTGTCTTGCCTATGTTATGTCAAGCAAGCACAAGAAGGACTCTTGTTTCTGAAACAGTCCATGTTTCTTGGTTCATTTATTTTCATATTAAGTTCAGATGGAGGATGAAGGATGCTATTTAAAAAAAAAAAAAATCAATTCAAGGACACAACAGAAAATGGTACTGTTATTACTGCACCTCATATAATCAAGGTACTAAAACTTTTCTAAGTTCTAAAAAGCAGACTGTGTTGCAGATTAGATATTTTCTCTCAGCTTTGAGTTCAGCTTCAATGCTGCCATCTTCTTTCTGTTCTAATTTTCTTAATTCCTCAGAGCTTTAATTCAACTGTTACAGGTGTGTCCATTTCTTCCTCTTATCAGATCAGTTTCAAATATAAATGCTGCTGCCATATTTGATGCTATCTCAAAATTCTTTCCGGATATTATTTTTTTTTAGGGGTTTATCTTTTTTGCTGAAATCTTTGGAGACTTAAGAGCCAGTACAAAGATAAATTATTTGGGGCACCTGGGCTTGACTTGCGTTGGGCAGATAGAAAACTTGATTCCATTTGGGGGAAAAAAAGTTACATTTACAGCTAACCAGGATCCTTGTTCATGTTTCTGAAACCAGAAAAGAGCAAAGTTAAGCCACTTACATCTCATAATCTGTCTCTCATCACTGTGTGCTATGATTTATTATTAAAGTGGTAATTCACTTTAACTGAGAGTACCTGTGCCTGAATGCTTCAAATCTCAGGACAAAAGTGGAAAGATGACAATATTTTTATCCAAAATCAATCATCTAATACCCTGATCTAAATCAAGGAAATAAGTTCAGTCAGGCCCCTTTTCTTCTTTTCCTTACAGTGACTTCTGAACTAAATGTTATGCACCTTCTGGATGATGTCTTGAGACTGTGTCATGGTTTGAACTCAGCTGGCAGCTAAACACCTGTTGTGGGCTTTGGAGTGGCTGCAAGATCTGTCATTTTGCTGTCAGATCCAGAGGCCTTCTTTTCCCTTTGAAGGTACTGAATAGTGTTTAATAGGACTCGGTAGGCATGGGCCAAGCCCCAGATGTTGCAGTGATCTGTGTCTCTCTGGAATTACCACGGTGACAGCATACTTTTTCCAAATATTTTACTAGTTCTTTGGGATTCTGCACCTGTTCAGGAGTGATGTTCCAATACACTGGAGGTGCCCACTGTTCTAGGTACTTGCCCATGCTACTCCACACCCCCAGCCACTCATAATTATCCAACCTTGGGGTAGATCCCCAGGTGATACTCTTATAGTTGCTTAACCCTGAACAAAGCCTGAACCACGTGCAAGAACTGGCTCTCAGCAGTAAGACAACAATGTTAGTGTCAACATTCCAAGGATATTCAAAATTCCCAAAATTCTCAAACACAATTGTAAGTAGCCTCAGAACCGATGACTTCATCATGCCATAGATCAGTGTTACATAGTACAGCAAAAACAAAATCTTAATCCAACTCTCATGGGTGGTAAGCAGCAGCATGGGGACTATATAGAGCAAATGAGGTGATAAAATTTTAAGAAGCCAAGCGATCAACATTATGACCAGATCTGTCATTATCTCAACCCTCAAGCCCCACGTTGGGCACCAAAGAAGGACTCTCATGGTTTGAACTCGGCTGGCAGTCAAACACCACGCAGCCAGTCGCTCACCCTTCCACACCCGGTGAATGTGGGAGGAACTGAAGGAACACAAGGACAATTTGTGGGTTGAAATAAAAGAAAAACAGTTTAGTGATTGTAAAAATACAAAACAATATCAAGAATAGTAAGTACAAATGGGTAATGCACAATGCTCACACCACCCACTGACCAATACCCAGCCTGCTCCCAGCCAGCAATCCTGACAGAACGAAGATCCTGACATCACAGACCAGAAGCGAGAAAAAACCCTCCTCCTTTACATACTGAGCATAACGTCACATGATATGGAATACCCCAATGGCCAATCCAGGCCTGGCACTCCAGATGTGTCCCCTCCTAGCTCAAGAAAAGTTAACTCTATCCTAGCCAAAACCAGGACAATCTGACTACCAAATGACAAGCATTCATCGTGAAAGATTTTGAGTCCCTTCTAGTAGCTACAGCCCCTGTCTGGTTTAATCCCAACTCAAGCAGGTGAAGTTCATATCCTCCTTGATAAGATTACACATGTAAACATGCTGATTGCACTGCCAGTTGTGGAGTGAATTCCTACTGATGGTATCAAGGTAAATTCCTGTGATTTTCTCACTACAGAGACTGGGTTTTAGAAATAGAACTCTTTCTAGCCTCACCAGTAGTCTCCAGATTAACAGTTTGTGTCATTTGAAATTACTACTAGATATCATTGGGCTCAGACAATTCAGTCACAGAGGGACAACCATTGACATTTGTGAGCATAAGATGCCATGTTCTGGCTTTATGTACCTCATATAAATCTTATTGGAGCCAATATGTTTTCCATGGACTTCAGAGAGTTATACATGAAACCACACAAGCACAAAAAACCCCAGATCTTAACACTTCTTAGTTCTGTAAACAGAGATGAGTCTATTTGTAACTACAGAGTGATTCTTTTACCTACATCTGAATATTCAGCACTAATACTCTTGCTGCTTATACCTTAAAACTATTCTGGGATATGTGAATATTGAATTATGAACACATGAATATTATGCTAAAAACTAACTTTGGATAACTTGTCTGTGAAGATGTTTCATGAATATGAGCTGATGACAAACTTAATTAACATCACTGCAAAATGTGAAAGGTACAAAAAAAACTGGTCAGGAAAGAAAGTAAAATTTAAAAATAAGCAGAAAAGATCCTGTTGGACCATTTCACAACAACTAACCTCAGCTGAACCACTGGATCTGTTAATCTTGAGTTGGTGAAAATTGTTGGTACCACCTGTGAACTAACCACAGGTATGGATTCTTGTCCTGCTTGGACATTCAGTGTGCAGCCTCTGTATGTCTTTCTTGAGCACAAAGTATAAGTGTTTTCCTCCTCTATTTTTCTCCTCAAAGACAGAAGTAGATAACATTTATTCCACTGCACGTGAGATTCAGTTCAGAATTTGGCTGAGGGTGCTTTTGGTTTTCATGTCAGAAATGGGACTTCTTTGGTCAGGCCATTCAGTTTTGCTCTAACATTTCTCTCTATCATGATCACCATTGAGAAGAGGTCACATAGTACCTGGATGTTTTCATCCAGGTACTGTGGAAATCCTTTCTGATCCCTTCTGTAAGGCAGAAAAGAAATATTGAAATGTCTGCTTTGGAAGCAAAACCACACCAGTTTAATAGGAGCTGTTGACAAGGTTAATTAATATAATGGGAAAATTTGAGAGATGTAAACAATAGGTCAGGAAAGAAACTAAGATTAAAAATGTATATAAAACAAAATATCTTGTCAGACCATTTCATAGTATTTCACAAAGGGCTAGGAGGGAGAGCTAAAAATCATCAATCTATTTTTTAGGAATAACATAAATCCTTCCTTATCCTGCCTCTTGCAACCTCTTTCTGGGCAGTTCTGCTATCTATAGGGAAGTAGCAGAGCTTCCTTTCTGAAGGTAGAATCTGAGTTATGTAATTTTTTATTGCCTTTCTTCCATATTCTTTCTTTACCATATTCCTTATCAGCTTTCACAAAATGTTCATTTCTTCTGCATGTTATCCACTAACACAATCCTAATAACACACCTTTGATTTATGCTTTCTCCATTCCTTGTAGTCACCTGAGATTCTGTATTTATTGAGTCTCAAGAGAGTAATTGCAAAGAGCAAGGCCTATGTTTTTGTGATTTTTACAGAATTGATGGTACTGTGCATGTAGTTTTACTCCATACATAAAGTCTTCAGTGTTCCTTGCCCTATCAGTACAAAATGTTGTATAATAAAGTAAGCATAATAATAAATAAATAGTATGCCTACAAATCTGGTTCAGCTGTAATTTGCCAGGTTAGAAAAATCTCTGTTTTACTAAAGAGCCCTTCATTACAGAGTATTGTAATAAATCAAAATCTGTCAAGAAAAAAAAAATCCTACTTATTGCAGAAAGTTGCTTTGACGCTAATGCCTCTTTTACTTCTCATGAGAGGATTAACTCAGGGTCTTAAAAGTGCAAAGGAACCCAATCTGTCAACTTAAAAGACTTTTTCAATGTGCAAATAAATAGATTAATTTCCTTAGAAAGCCAGTGTGTCACCACCAGATATGAGTCTCATGTTTCCTCTAGCTCCCTGTGAGTGGTAGATGTCTTTTCTGACACTTTTTTTTACAAAAAAACCCCTCTACTGTTTTTTTGTATTAGGAAGACCATTATGTCCTTGGGTAATACAGACCTGTGCACATTTTTATTTTCTTATTCTGTAAAGAATTCTAGGAGACTAACTGGGATTAGACCATCTTTCTTTTTTTTCCTTCTTCTGGATAGGTTCTGGTGAATTCCTCTTCAGTATTGGAACAAGGAGTCTGACATTCATTTAAAAACCAGCAATACTGTGGGTTTACTGCTTTTTTAATATTTTCATGGCCTGAATTCAGGGAAGGGTTTCTAATAAGTTGTAGTCCAATTTATCTGTGAAAAGGTTTTGCAAAGAATCCTGCTATTAGACATTTGTTTAAATTTGTGACTGAATAGGTTCTTAAGTGACCATGGAAATATATTTTTGAATACAGATTATTTTTCTGCTGAGGGAAGGTCGTATGAATTAAGGTACCTACATGTGGTGGTGTGTCCTTATCAGAAGATACAATACCTGTGATACTGCACAACTATTTGACATTTAGAATTACAGTGACTGGTGCAGGTTTGCATATAAATTATACAAATTACAACAGTTATGTTATTTTCATGTTCTGCAAAGCCATGTCTGCAGCACTTAGAAGTTCTGAACCATTCCCAGCATTAGTCTTTAAATTTCCCCTATAGAACGTGTCTAAAACACCCATTTAACAAAGATAAATTCACACCTGAGGTCTGCTGCCTTCAGTTGTATAAGCTCATGTCTTTACACAGAAATGCCATTTTTAATTTTTTTTCTTTTAAAGTAAAAGGCAGAAAGCTTTTAACTTAGGTGCCTGGATCCCTCCCTGCTTTTGGACTGTATACCTAGATACAAGCCTCTGAACAAGCAGGAGTCATGATGTTTGGTACTGAAAGTAGTAAAGACAGGGACTCTGCTCTCTAAAGATTTCTTCAAGTTCATATTGAGAGGGATCTCTTGCTACATTGCTGGGGCAGAGGGAGGTCAGGACTAGTACACATAAAATGTTTCCTTTTAGAAAGAGATTTCTTCACAGACAATTAGGAAGCTTTTGTAAAGGTATATCAGATGGAGCTTTATTTTGTTTGCTTCTAACTCCAAGGATGTAAATACCTGAACAGCTGGAAACAAGTAAAACAGGTGACAAGATCATATATTGCAATAGCTGAGAACAATGTAAAGCATATTGCAGTATTGATGGAAATTATGCATGTGAGCTTCTTGGTTTCTCCAAGGACTGTTCTCATTTCATCTCCATCCATTAACAGTGACTTCGTTTCCATGGAGTGTTAAAACATTGTCTTTTCTTTACAAGTTTCTTCATGTATTGCTATCAAAAATATTTCTTTTTTGTCTCTTCATCAATTACTGAGAAATAAGAAAAGGATACAACAAAAAACCTGAAAGACAAGGAAATATAATTAATTATTCTGGTTTATCAAGCTATCTTTACCATCTGGTGTAATAGGAAATAACATAATGAGTTTTAGATTTGCCCATCATGGTAGCAAATATTCTCTGGACTGCCAAACCAATCTTAACACGTTGTCTCCTAAATGTATTGTCATACTTCGTTAAAAGCCATAGACCATACTGTGTCTGGACCTTCCAAGGGTTCCCAAGGGCCTTAGCTGCCCAACAAGCACCTTGAGCATTAGCTCTTAATGCTGGGTTTCCCTTCAAAACTCTAGAAGGTTATTCCTACAAAAGAACACAGAGAAGGTCATTTAATCTAAATACAGTGGTATTTTTCCCAGTGTATATATTCAATTAAGAAAGACACATTGTCCTTTTGTTTAAATTATTAAGATTGTATT
Source organism: Strix uralensis (assembly GCF_047716275.1). NCBI lineage: Eukaryota > Metazoa > Chordata > Aves > Strigiformes > Strigidae > Strix > Strix uralensis. The sequence goes on along the minus strand of NC_133984.1, from coordinate 22,407,209 downwards.
TTCAAGAGAAGAAGAAGGCAGAAGATGGAGATGCTTGGAGGAGAAGATTTCTGAGTAGAGAAAAAATGGGCATATAATGTTAGAAAGTGTAGAATATGAGGAAAAATGTGACGTATTAAAGGTCTAAGGGATTTTGATATATTGGATCAAAAAGCAAATAGAAACCAAACAAGACGATCTTATAGTCAGCACACCAGCATGAATAGGTGCAAACCAAATTAAGGAAAGGCAGGAGATGATAAGGAACTGTGAACATTTAAAAATGAAGGATCTGGTTGAGCAATTCTTCAGCTAAGATTATGAGGATGGAAAGTAGAGCAGAAAGAGCTGAGGGCATTGCCAAAAGGTACTGGTTTAAAGCTGGTAAAAGTCAAAGGGTTTGGGAACATTTCAAGTTACTGCACACTATGCTTCCAAGTAGAAAGGGTCTAGTGGTTAGAAAAGGAATTCACAGGCCTGTATATTAGTTCTGCCTTTTTCACTGGCTCACAGCATGACCGTAGGCAAATTGTTTCTTAGATCAACAGCCATGTGTCTCAGCATCTCTCCATGTGTGTTGCCTAAATGGGATTTTCCTTAATTCTTGTAAAGATCCTTGGTGTAAAGTGTTATTATGTATTTAGGACTCTGTCTGGAAAAGAACAGCAAGTCTTCTTTTTTGTGTGTTGATTTTCATATCCATTAACTCCTTTGTTTCATTCACTTGTTTATTGCTTTTTCAACATTTTTCCAACACCCAGCTAAGTCATATGTACTACAGCATCATCTGCCACATAAAATGATTGCTCTTAATAATCTTCAGAACTGTTAGCTTTCTTTTTCTTTCCTCCCCTCCCTCCACCCAGACATTCATTGCTGCTTCTTCTAAATTGCAGTCATTCTTTGTGCAACTGTCCCATCTTTCTTAGAAAATCTGTCTTCAGGCCAGTACAAGTTTTATTTGTCATTCATTTCTGGATATTAATCATTCCATTAATGTTGCAGATCTTAATGGTGGGTGCAGACATGATGTTAATGTATCCTGTAACTTTTTTATGATGGGAGAACATTTACAGTGATAAAATATTCCTAGAGGGAACATTTGAAAAGAAGTTAAAACAGTAAATTAAATTATAAAAAATTCCAAACATATTAAAAACATAATTTGCTTGTTAAGTACGGCGACATTTGTGTTATTCTACTTTAAGATCTTTTTTCTTTTAAGACTTTACACCCTTTAAGGTACATGGAAGGAAATTGCTCACTATTGAGAATTTCCACACAGCAAACATTTTTTTAGCCCATATCTGGAATTCTCTCATGTTTCAGTGGAGCTGGTGAGAAGACTACAAATCACCTGTATGCAGAGAGCAGCAAAAAAGGGACTCAGGAAGGGCACACCTGCCTTCCACTGAAAATTTTTGGCTGATTTATTCACAGATAGAGGAGAAATACTTCAAACAGTCTAAGTCCTAGAAAGACCTTGTCAGTTCTGTGATCTATCAGTGTCCTCCCAAAAATGATGAAAATCATCATGTGCAAGACTCTTATACTTACATGCAAGAAGCCACCTAAAATATGACAGATATAACTTTATTACAGTCATTTGCCTTATGTGATGAATTGAATTCCCTTTTACTTCCAATTCTCATCTTTTGTCCTTTCTGAACTTCAGTCAACAAAACTCTCAGTTGCTTCCCAGAACATATTTCTCAGATTTCTGTTTATATTTTCTTCTATTTTCCCCTCCTCTTCTCTTTCTGTTTTAGAGACTAACTGACATAACTGGATGCTGTGAACTTACATTTCTACTGTGTTTCTTCTTATAATAATAGCATTGGCTAGCATTGGGCAGGCATGGTAAAAAACAAGAGAGATGTACAGAGGGGGAAAGACCTGGGTTCATACTCCCTGGGTACCCTGGGACAAACCACTGAATATCTTTGAGTGTGGTAAATTAGGAATTTGTTTTATGTCACACCTCGAGTCACTGAGCAAATATCTGTGAGGAAGATATTTGGACACCTGTATGTCTGCTACTATTAACATAAATACCTCTTTAAAAGAGGATGAGCTCATCTGCCCTGTGAAATTGGCCCTATTGCTCTAATTTTCTCAACTTAATATTTTTATTTTTAATGCAAAATTATTTTGTTTTGTTTTATTTTCCCCTACTGACAGCTTTGTCTCAAAATTAAGAAAAGATATGCCATCATCTCTTTGTCATTTTTTTCTTGTAATGCCTGTAGTATGTAACTGCAATTTATTGACAAAAACTAATTTTATTTTCTTTTTTTCCCCTTACTTGGTTTGTAATTTCCTTAGTTATGTTGTGGAGTCAGTTCAGTATTCAGCAACTAAGGTAAATGCATGTGACAAGCGTGTTTTATGACAATTCGGGCAAAGTTTCAACATCAGGATTGTATACAATATTTCACATTTTTGTTTAGTACGGCAGGGCTGAAATATTCTCCAGAGTGACTTGCAGTTGTTTGTTGTTTGTTTTCAGATAGACATGAACACCACCAGATAAACAGGGAAAAAATGAACTCGCCTTAGTTCAGATGTCTGAGTATCTTGAACTGAATCCTGTGGGTTTGAGATGCTTTATTTTTAATAGTACATTCAAGGGAAGGATAACATGTATTTTTAGATGCTTTTGGAGCTTCCAAATTCACAAGAGAGTATATTTCCCCCCTCGCTGCTTCTACATATAAACTCTGATTAATGCAGATGTGAGTTATGCATTAGCATCAAGGGGAGAATTTTACGCCAGCTGCTGAGCCGCAGCAAGCCTGAGTGGGTGGTGAGGAGAGAATAAACAGTGACTTTCCAGTGGGAGTTTGAAAAGGCTGATGAGGAGTCTGTCTAGAGAAAGACATCTCATCTGTTTTGCTGTATTCAGACTTGTAGACTAGACGCCTAAAATAATACACATCAACAGAAGGATCCAGTGCTGCCCTTATCTGCCATAAGGCAGCTACACATTGATTTTTGTTTGTAGGTAGGAGAATTCTAGAGATTTAAAATGAATGCAAATCAGTATGCAGTCTGGAAGAATGAGTAAAGTAACTGCAAGAGCCACTGAAGTCAAAGAGAAACAAGAGAAAATACTTTGGTCAGAGAGGTCAGCGTTTGAGACTCGGAGGGCAAATGGGGGCTGAAAATGTAGTGCAGAAATATTTGGAAATGTGTGTTTTTATTGTCAGGAAGACTTATTTGAAATTCTTCCTTACTTTTTTCCACCTTTTTTCCCCCACTATTTGGAACTTTCTGAAAGCGTGAAATGGCTGTGCAAACTTTCTAGAAGTGACTTCAATAACTTCTTCCTTCAATACATTTCTCTATGCTTTTAAACAGCTCTAATGCATAGCAACAGCTACTGTGAGCAAGTGCATAGCAATGGGGGACTAAGGAGTGTGAGATACAGCAGAAAAAAAGGAAAAGGAAAGCAAATTTTAAGAAAGACAAAAAAGAGAGTATTCAGAAACCTAACTGATTACACATGTAAAAGTTTTACATTTGATTAACGGTAGATGAGGGCTCAGTTTTCATAGAAACATGGAAATTCATGGCTCGTAAAGTCTAATTCTCTGCTACTGGAAGAAACTGGCTTGCTTATATGTTCCTCAAGCTTCACCGCATAGTGAATAATTCATCCGGTAGCTATACCAAGAAACTATCCTTCTGGACCATCATGACTGAACTTATTTATCCACCCAGCATCTGGAGGGTGAGACCACTAGTGAATACAACCTTTTCTGCTGCCCATCGCCTTCCAGTGGACACAAATGCTGGCATAGTGGCCAGGAGCTAGCTGCTCATGGAGGCAGAGTTGGCAAGGAAGGAGATAGGCTTAAACCTAGGATGTCATCCATGCTTCAGGTTATACTTGTGGGTGCACCTGGAGGCATATAGAGGGACATAAAGGTGTCCCTGTACCTAGATATCCCTTGGAGGGGACCTTTGTAAAACCCTGCAAGAATTAATATAGTCATAACCCAAGATGTAGATTTTAATCTGAGGAGTTTGCAGTACAGCCAAGAGTCTTCCTAAAACCAACAGCTGGCATATACCTTTTAACATTATTAACAGGGTTTTAACATCCAAACCTTAGGTGATATTTTGATAGGAAAACAGAAAATGAAATAATTGTTCTTTTTAACATTAAACAGTATTCTTCACCAGCACCTCAATTCAATTAAAGAGGGAAAAAGTCAACGTCATTTTCAGACAGGAAAGCCAAGGCCCAGAAAAATGAAATAGCTTGTCCTAGTTTGTGCAGAAATATGAGTGATCCCTAGTGATCATTAAGAAGAATCCAGCCTGTTCTTGGCTAATGAGGACAAAATATAAGATGTTCTGGATGTGGCTGAGACAAGATGAGACACACTTTGTGAAAGTGAAAATTTTTCTAGATATTATACCATGTTCCTTCCATTCAGTGGTGTGACAGAACAAAGGCAAGAGAAGATGTCCTTGATTTGGGGATATTAGTTAAATTAGGACTGTGCATTGCTTTCAATAATTAATGATTGGGGTATATTAGAAAAAAGTGCAGTCACTTTACCATCAACCTAATCTAACCGTTCAAAGTTAAGGTCATGCACCAGTCCAGACCGATTTATTGTAAGTTTGTTTAATTAATGTGGAGCTTTTTTTTTTTTTTTTTTCCCAAATATTTCAGTGTCCTCCATATCTGAACTTGGTGGAATTAGTAGAGGAGTCTATCAAGTTGTGACTTTACTAATGTAATTTGATGGCTCAACATCTCACTGTGCCTAGTTTTCACTATTTGTTCTGCTTCAAGATTTGACATGATCAGTCAGATCTGAAAATTATAATTATGCAGTGTAGAAATAGACTTCAAGATTTTGAGTCCCCACAGAAAAAGCCAGTGGGTATGTAATTAAGAATGAGAAAAAAGGTCGACCTACTTTTTCCGTTTAGTCTAAACTTCTGATTGTTCTATCTTTATTCCTTTCTATTGATCTATTTATCTGCCTATCATCTAGTCTGTCACTAATAATCTTGACCTTATTTTGCACTGATTGATCATTTAAACTAATTTCTAGCCTGAATGCTGGTAATTTAATAATGTGAGCCAATTAGGAGTTAAATAGAATCAATAAGCCATTCTGTGACATCAGTGAGAGAAACATTGAAGTACCAATGTCTCATTATCGCTTCCAGCATTTTATATTAATATTTTTAGAGCAGAAGTCAACCAGGGATACTACTGAAACACCTTGTCACATTTTAGCTATCAAATTTTTCCAACTTCAAATAATAAAAGCCAGAAAAGGCTGATATTTGTTCAACCTCAGCAGGCACTCTTTGTCTAATCAACAGCTGGTATGGGAAAAGATGTGTTTGACTTCTCACTCCCACTTTCATCATATCTGTAATCCTTTTTTCCAGCTGTTCTACCCTTCACATCTATTTTGGTAGTAAAAAAAGAGCCTGATATCTTCTTAGCCAACCATCCCACAACTCAGATCAGTGTAATTCATGGAGAAATCACCATTTTGCTGAGAGGTTGGAATGTTTACCCCAGAGAAAATTTGGAAAAGCAACATTTCTGATACTGGAAATATCAGAGAAGGGATTGTTTGGAAGAGAGTAAAATGGATGATTCATAATAAATGCACATAATCACATACTTCCTCCAACTGAGGTGTGGTTATTATCATGGTTTCATCTCACAGGTACGTACAAATATTGGATTCATTAAGAAACCAAATGGAGCTGACACTGTAGTCATGTGCCTTCAGATAGCTCACTTGCCTTCATAAGATTTTGGCTTTCAAAGGACAAGTGTTAGTTACTCCACCTTTTGTGCAACACCTTTTGCCAATCTCTGGTTCCTCCAGCAAGACCAAAAGCAAACCAAATACCCAGAAAACAAGATTGTGAGGAATGTTTGGGGATATTTGTAAGAATGTCCTCCTAAGCCTGGATTGTATCATGGGGAAAAGGATGGTGGCAGTTTCTTGCAAAGACATCCATTCCTCTTCCTTACTGAACACCTCTGTGGAAAAGCTATTTTCTTGTGTATTCCCTGTGTAGCTAAATGAGTAAATACATATACAACAATATACGAAAACCTAGCAGAATCTGAGATGTCTTACATTTTCTCATACAATTTTTATCTCCCTTTTATTCCTAGATTAAAAGTCTCTTTGGTCTATCCATTGCTTGCGTTAGATGAATTATAACTATGGTTTCCCACAGGCTTGAGTACAATTTGTCGTTTCTGCCTCTGGATGGTGACAGACACATTCTGCTAGGCCAAGAGCTGGACCATATGTAAGTGTTAATAGTATGCATTAACACTGTTTTAAGCTTCTTGTTTACTATCCTGTAAGCTCTATAAAATGTTGCTCTTTTCTTTTGGAGTTTATTTTGCTTCATTTTATTGCCTTCCTGATAAAACAGTCCTAGCAAGAAAACACAGATTATTATGGTTTTAGACATAAGCTTCTGTGAAGGTGCTAGATATCATCCATGTGCCATTGAGCAGCCAATATAATCCTTCCTCTAACATCTTTGTAATTCTTTGTAATCCTCTCCCTAAATTCTACTTTTCCAGCTGGACGGACAGTGTAGTGGTACTGGCTTGCCCCTCACCAGGTTCTGATTTAGGGTTGTTAGCTCTATTCTGCAGATGTCCCTTCTCTGTGCCAGAACGGATTAGCTCTACTGGCTGCTATGTAAATCCAGATGTTTGCCACATGAATATTTCTTAGTCTATCTGAAAGCCCATGACACAGAAGGTGAAGGATACTACATGCCAAGTAACAGCCTACTGGAATCCTGCTTGCCAGTTACTTCATTTTGGGGGAAGAAGGTAATGTGCAGCAGCCACACCCACAGATATTTGCACATCAGTGCTCACATCAGTGTCTGCACGACACAGTCACCTCCCGACTTGCGCTCTCCTACCCTGGATCTTTTCTGAGTTTCAGCTGTCTGAATTGTGAATGGGATGAACAGAATAAGCAAGAGGCACAGCAGTGGCACAGCAGTCTGAGCCAAAGTAATACATGCCTTTCCCCCCACCTCAGAAAACCCAAAACCACCAACCCTCCCAACAGCAAGCAATCAAGGCAACATTTTAACAGGCATCTGCAGTCAAAAAGGCAAAACCAGCACTGGACTACAGGAGAGGATGAGAGAGAAGAATACAGGGATATTACATGCTGTTAGAGAACCAGATGACACGTCCTCATTTTAGATTATAGGCACACAGTATTTTTTTAAATCTGTTGTAAAAAAAAAAAAAAAGTAAGTTGTATCAGGGGGCAATAAACAGTTCATTGATATGTTAGCGGAGGAGTGGAAAGAATCTCCAGAAAAGTAGTATAGGATGACTGGGAGGTTTTGGTCTGGTAATAAAACTATATGAGAATGCCATTAAGACTAACAGCATGGTCCATCTGTCCTCCTCCTTTCCTAGTTCAATGACAAGGAAGAGAGCTTTCTAAACAAAACGGGAAAATTCTTCTCCCTCCCTCCTCCATCTGTGCAGCTTATAAATACCCAGTTGCAGAGTATCTGGGAAAATAGCCTAATTTTTTCACAAGTGTTGTCATTCATGTGCCAGAATAACATGGACTTACTATGACCAAACTAAGATCTTCTAGCTCTCATGTTAGGGGGATACCTGGGATACAGTTTGGTCTAGAGGAAATTAGACAGTACACAGCAGTGTTTGACACTCTTTCTAAAGGTTCTGGATTGATAGCTGTACATTATTCATCCATTGTGAAAACTAAGGTGTCCTAAGGTATTGCCACACAGACTTTGGAGAAAATAATAATCATCATCATCCTGATTGATGAATAAGCTCATTGGCAAGAAATGGTGACATCAAGGAGATCTGCTATTGAAGAGACAAATTTTCACGAGAAAACCTTTCAAATGAATTACATCTCTAATTTCCTCTATGCACACTTTTGCCTTCCTAAACTCTCTTGAACCACAGAATGGTCAGTATTCACTGTTTGAGGGAAAAACCCCAGTAAGCCACAGTTTTCTGAGACTGTTTTATAGTCAGCTGAGTTTACATACACACACACGAAAAGTTTTATATTTCTTATAGCATTCTCTAATAGTCAACCATCCTGCAAAGCATCCCACATTCAGACTCAAAGCAAGAAAAGAGGTTAGAGAGCAGAAAAGGGGGATGGAAACAAAGGTTGTGGAGGGAATACAAATTCTAAAGATGGAAAACTTGGAAACATATAATGAAAGAGTAACAGTAAGTAGTTCTCCTTGCATACGAGAATGAGAAAAGGGAAAAGGGAATGAGAAAAGGGAAAGTGGAATCTTTACACATGTTGCAAAGATACACCACTTTTCCCTTTGTTGGTTTTGGGGGGTTTTATTTGGTTTTGGTTTGGGTTTGTTTTCTTTTTTCTTTTTAACATGGAGCAAAAAACCCTCTAAATTAAAGTAATATTTAATTATGGGGAGTTTGTTTGCTTGTTTGTTTGTTTGTTTATTAATCACGATCTATTTCACAAATTGAAAATCAATGCAGCTTAAATTAAGCCCTCCATTTGCAGATCTATAATCTATATATCTTTACTTTTTGTTTGGCTCTAAAAGCTAGATCAATGGAATAGATTTTGTTTCAGAGCAAATGAGGATTGTTCATTTCCCTTCCTCCCGAATCAGTTGTTATTTTAATTTCTTTTTCATGTAAGCTCTTTTTGCATTATTTCTAAACGTTGCTGTGAATAGATTTGCAAAAAGTGAAATAAAGTATCTGGAGACTCCATTAATGGAGTCCATTCATTAATGATAAAAAGCATTGGATTAAGACTCTTACATCAGTGGAGTTTCCTGATAATATTCACGATTTCTTCCAAATATTCCTTTTTTAAAATTTCTTTTGGTCCAGAATTTATGTTTATATTAAAAAAAATCCTTTGATTTAATTTCATTTTGTTACTGTTCCATAATTCTCCTTTTGTCCTTCATTCTGAAGTTTAGTTTTCTCTACATTAAACTTAAAAAAACCCCACATTTATTTAACTGCCAGCTCTCCAGAGATTAGAGACTAAATTGCCTTGGAAACTAGAAGTTTATGTAAGGATAATGGATTTCTGTTATTTGACAACTCAGCAATCTAATTATATAGTGACAGATATAGTTCTGATTACATCTAAATTTATGATTGGTTAAAATTTCATTTTACAAGAATGGATTAATGATTAAATATCAAATTATCTGTAGATTTTTGTATTTTGATATGTTCATCATTCCATAGATACAGATAATAAAATGAAAATCATTGCAAGAACTTGTTTAAAAATTAACAGAAAATTACATATTGAAAACCAATCTTGAATTTTGCATGGGACATGTTTAAACTGGGTTATAAAATATTACACATTTAATCTCTCAGAGAAAAAGCTCCTGGTGGTTATACCCAGGTTATTCAAAGATGATATAAAAACATTTGGAGTACCTATGTCAACTAAAAGGACAATATAACTCCTCCACACAGCATGGGCACGATCATCAGTATGAGCTTTGTATAGAAATTCAGCTGTTCTCCATCCATTGAGTCAGTGCTTTGTGGAGGATCTATAAGACTTCCCCAGGCTGTACGAGCTGGGCTGCAGCGTGCTGAGGGGTATCAGTGGTGCATCTAAGAAATCCATTTTCTCTCCTGCAAAGTCAAAGCACTCCTACCTTGATAGGTGCTGTGAGGAGGAACAAGCTGGGCTGGTTTCACACTGCAACGATGCAATTCCTTCATGATAACCAGAGAAAGAAGCAATACGACTGATAAGTTAGCAAACTAAGCTGGGAACCTTGGGGGGAAAAAAGAGCAAAAATGGTTCTGTTTAATATACAAGGATACAAATAGGCACTTCCTAGACCACCTTTTGGATTTTTGTATTTTCAGTGTCCTGTTTGATCTTATCTGATTTGACCAAGCCATGAGTTCCTTTTAAAGGAAAACCTGTGATTAAAGGTGCAGCTTGTACCCAGGTTTGATGGTGGCTTTACATTTTTAAATTTTTCCACCGCAATGCCACAATTTTAAAGTTTATTGGCTCTGCCAGGGCCCACTTTCCCCAAGATGGAGCGATTTCCAAAAATATTTGTGCAGTGATAATCCTTCTAGATTTATGCTCTCAACATGCAGTTCACCACCTGGGTTGAGGATTAGCAAAGGATTAAACCAAATTTCAGATAAAATTATAATGTAATGAAAAAACTGCAGTTTCTGATTTGGATATGCTTTCCTTGTTGCAGTCTATTCGTAGCAACTTTCCCTTTCCTCTTTTACAAATTTAAGTTCATGTGTTATTTTCTTCTGTTTTCTATGTTTCGATACAGTACTATTAATGTTGTAAGTTTTGATTAAAAGGTGAGTAGTTTGTGCAAGAGAAAATATCTTGGAAAGTATCACTTTAATTCACACAGCTTGCACACTACTGGAGTCCTTCCCAATATCAATTCTATCTACTTCTTTCTCATAAATATTCACAGAAAACTCTCCTTAGCTTTAAAACCTGACCCCAAGATCCATCAGCCTTACTGTCTCACTAATGCTATTGGACCAGGATTTTTATCGTTGTAATCCTGAAGAGCACTGCCATGGTAATGCTGGTTTCTAAATGGTAAGAGGCAGTCATCTATTGAAATGAACACCAGAATAAGTATTTTTTACATTCCTTCAAAAATCAGAGACCTGAGGGTGTTTTGCTCAAACTTTCCCCAAAATGTTACCTTTTAACAGGAGCATTGATAATTTTAAAATAAAGGAGATGTGGTTCAGAAAATCTTGAGCAGGGACCTCCAAATTTTGTTCACAAATGGATGCTTAAAAATGAGAAATCAGGTTAGGAGTGCTATATAACAAAATTCATCTTCAATGCAATGCCTAAATTAATTGCAATGTCTCAAACAAAGCCTTTCTTTGCAAGTCTTCTACAAATTCTTTGCAGGTTGTGTGTGACCTTTGGGAGCATCTGGGAAGCTCTGGCTCAGAGCCATGGAAACAAAGGTAACTGATATTATTTGGTTTTGTTATACTGCCTATTGTTTTCAATGAAGTTGAAGATGTGGCAATAGCATAGACAAGAAAAAGAAAAGCTCTTAAAAATTCGCTTGTCAGTACACTTTTCTTGGTTAAAATTCACAATGGCAAATGATGTGGAAGAACTTAGATGCACTGTCAGATAAAGCTGACATGGACTGTCTACATGCCAGCTGGAATGGAAATTAGACACTTTTTGATCGCTGTCAGCAGAGGAAACCTCTGTTTTTCCATTACTCAGTTTATGTCTTATTTGGGGTATTTCATCCATTTATCACTTGGTGGTTATATAGAGAGCATTAATGAAGAAATACACCAGCTATCAAGGTAGTGTGCCAAAAATAGAAGTCTGAACTCAGCTGCAGCCTTCTGTCTGCCCTGCTTGCCTGACCCCTGCAAGCATGTTACTCACTGGGAGATGGGGGATTAATCAGAAAACTGGTAATGATAAAATAAACTGTGTACAGACTCTGCAAACCCTTGCTCGTGATTCATATCTAATATTAGGTGAATTCATGAAGCCAGGATCAAGAAGGCATGATATGCAGTGCCAGCACTGACACACAACCTTGATTTCCATGTGAAAAAATTATAGCATAATAAAGATTATTACAGTATTATTACAGCCCAGTAAGCTTTCTCACTTCCACTCAGGTCAGACTGATTCTAAGGAGAGAGCTCCCTGTGTGTTGTTACATCTGTGTTGTAGAAACTCCAACCATTCAGAGGAAGATTAATTTAAATACCAAACAGTATCAGAAGGTAAAATTAAAGGGCTAGTAAAAATCAGGAAAGCAAGCTAGACTCACTTTTTGTACTTGACTTACCCAGTTGATGTTAGGCATCATGTTTGCTGAAAACTGCATCATCTACCCTACTTCAGTAGAGAAGCTTACTTGGGTGAGTGCACTGAATGTAAATGTCTCTGGGCTTTTGGGTTTAAATCAGCCATTAGCACTGCCTTTTATTTTATCTGATTAACATTTATGCACTCAGTAAGGGAATACTTTCTTAGCCTAGCAATAGGGGTTTGTATTTTCCTCTTTACATCCTCAAGTACAGACAATAACCCCCTAATGAGAGTTGAGGGGGTTTTTTCATTTGATACGTTCGGAGGGAAGAGATTTCAGTGGGAAAAAGTGATTGGTGATGGGTAATTGTCGTTTCTTTCTTGAAATTTTGCTGGAAGTCTAGAAAGGCAAATAAGCGTTAAAGGCTGCCACATTCCTCAAACAGCAGTTTATCTCCTGTACTAAGGGAGAGAACAGCTACCACACACAAATGAAGATCACAATGCTATTTTAACTATAAATTTACGCAAGCTATATCCTTTAGCTTAAGCTGTATGCTGCAATGAGTCAGCTAATAAAGAATAAGGTTTACAGGAAGTTAATGAACCAGAGAATGTAGCAGGACCTAATTCAGTTTGATGAACTAACATGCTACATTCAATGTGAAATATGGACTATCTTGGGAACACAGCTGGGTACTTTGTGGACCAGGGTCTTGAACCAGAGCCTAACTAATAGTAAGGATTCTCTTCTTGTAGAAGTAGTCACTGGAATTACTTCATGTTCTCCCAGGTGTCTGCCAGGCTCTAGTGCTCTTGGTTATACCCACCTCAAGAGTTTTAGAAGGAAAGAGAACAGGACAGCCCTGCTCCCTGCCACAAGCTCTCTTTTTAACTCCTGATAAAGCGTTCTGGGCAGCTGCTATGAAACATGGGTAATTGTCACTGTGTCTCAGTGCCATGCTTGCTAGATCAGGTTAAAACCATCTCTTTCATGGGAATATACTCAGATATGTTGTGGGGAACATACAGCAGATCAGACAAACAAGGAAGACATATCAGATTTTTTAAAAAAACAAAACCCTACTCAGTTGTATCACTGATAAAGAAGCATAAGATTACAGTTGTCATAAACTTTCTAATCCTCAGGAAGATTACTGGAAAGTTCTCCTCTAGAGTTGCTTATGTGGCAACATCAATAACAAAACAAAAATAAAGCTTCATTTCTCCCTGAAGTTCTTGTAAGTTAAAACTATAGCTCTAGCTACCCATATCTGATGAATAGAGAATGCAGCAGTATTCTCAAATTTCTTAGGTTTTATAGAGACAATGATTCACCCTTAGAGTCACTGGTAGTTGTGTGATAATTGAAGATAAATCTGAGATTCTGTGAAAAAATGAAGAAGCAAACAGTCTCGAGCACCTTTTAAAATAGAGATTTCCCCCCCCCCCCCCCCCCCCAAGTATTTTGTTCTCAGCAAATGCACATTTAAATGTTTGTGTTGGGGATTGCAATCTGTATACTGTTTATTTTAGGGAGAAGCCTTATAACAGTTTTTTTCTTGTAAGTAGCAGAAGTGGTAGATCAGAATATGCCTGACTTTTATCAGAGTTTGTATATATCCACATTTTGCAAAGTGAGCCTTCTCATTTTGCTACAGGTCACACAATTTTTCCCCTTTTTTTCACCCTCATAAAGTTAGTGACACTTCTAGTAGCTCATCGCACGCTTCACAGCACTGACAGATGCAGCCTCAGTCTAAGTGAAAGGTGGGGAGGCTTGGTCGTTACATGAATGTGGAAATGAATGTGTGTTACGTGAATGTGGCTTATGTGGTGAGTCCTTTGTCTTCTGAGGTAGTCTGAACAGTGCTAATTATCTTGATAGAAAAATATTTTCCTTTTTACCTAATGCTGCTGCTTTCTGTGTAATGGATAGAAACAATTGAAATATCCTGGTTTTCTCCTTGGATTTTCAGCTGAGGAGAAAATAAACATCCAGGCACTGTTCTGTGACAATGGCTCTCTGGGGAAAAAGAGATACATGCTCTTTTTTTTTTCCCATTCTGCAAAAGATCCCCAAGTAATTTGTCCAGGTCATTTTATACAGTCAGCATAGCTCCCTGACACATGTGTCCCTTTTCCCCTAGAGCAGGGAACACAATAACTCATTACTACTGTAGGAGTCTTCCTCAGTGATTTAGTCTCTGACTCCCTGATTAATTCACACGGCTTCCTCAAAAACCCTTAATAAAGTGACAGAGTTCTGGCTCGGCAGGTTCACACTAGCAGAATAATCCTGTGGCCTTCTGCAGCACGCAGGCTGCTGGAAAAGCTTCTGGGTCTGGACAGGCTGTTTGAAAAGTGACTTGGCTGCAAGACAAAGCCATGCTGGCTGAACCTCCACGCTATCTCCCAAGGAGATTGCCATGGTAGTGCAGATAGCCTATTAACAACCTTCTCTGTTTGATTCTGTCTCACTGGGCAGCAAAAATACTTGTTTAAAGGCAAACACAAAGGCTGTCAAACAGAAAGGGAAAATAAACAGCTGAGGTCTGATAGTACATCCCAAGTCATGAATCAGTGGCCAAGTGCATATGTGCAAATCAACACATGGTTAAGAGCTACTTATACACAAATGCCACCTTTTAGAAGCAACCATTTTTCCTGGTCTTCCTAATCTGCACCTTGGTTTCATCAGCCCAGAGGTCATCATGCCAATGTATCACTTCATGCACAATCACTAGCCCATGTTTCTCTTCGCCCTTCCCTACCTTCCTCTTGATTATGTGTTTTCACCTTTTTCCTAGTTGTCAGTTGGTATCTTAGCATATATCTTTGAATTTTCTGTTCTTTATCAGCAGCCTTCTCCCTCATGGCCAATTTCTATTTCACGGTAATACGCAGAAAGTGGATATATAGGTAAAAGAGCTAATTAGGAACTTTGAACTGAGTCTCAGAAGACCCAAGTTCTGTAGTTATATTTAAAAAAATACTTTTTGTCTTCTGAATATAAATCTGAAAATATATAAACTTTCATAGCATCTTGGAACAGAACAGAAAAAGTCTGTTTCCTGTAAATACAACAGTTATTTTTACCTGTTGTAAAAAAGGCGATTGGACGAGATGACCTTCAGTGGTCCTCTCCAACCTCAATCATTCTGTAACATCTATACATCTGAGCAAGGAAAGTCACTTCTAAGGATCTCTTATCTTATTACTAAAATAACCCTGACAAAATCATCTCTACTGTTTCATGCATGTTGTAATTATGTCTGAGAGAAGGCAAATTAGAAAGTTTATGTGTTTCACAAAATGAACAAACTAAGTTGTAACTGTGAGGTGGGACTGGGAATGCTATAACATCAACAGCGTGCAGCGAGCGGGGCTTGCCACTATTTATTAGTTATTTCAGAAGGATTCCTTTGACAGGCCCTAACAGACATGGACACCCTGTGGTGCAAACTCTCAGTATTTGTTCTTACTCCTCCTTTGCAGAGAATGTGCAAAACAGAGTGGTTTGTAGTTTGGAAATATTTCCTTCTATGGTTTAACATTATGTCTCAGAATATTTTAAATAGCTGTAAATAGCAGTTAGGAACTTGAGACCCCTTTTCTTCCCATTAGATTAATAATTTCTATAATGTAATCATGGATGTGTATGGGCAGGGATCAGGTCTCCAGTCTTCTGAGAACATGTAAGAGAAAAATATTGTCTCAGACAACTTCTAGTTATATAAAGCATAAGAAATAGACTTAGTAACACACTTGGATGTTAAGTAACAGCACAATGTTCATAATTAAAGAACACCACTGTGTTCTTTATGGACTTTTCAGTTCAGTGGCTGATCCATAAAATTATGGGAACAATCCTTTGGAAGTGTCCCCTCCAAAAATATTTTGCTCAAAAACAAATTAAGATATTTATTTCTTCTGTTTGGGCTGGTTTTTCACTCTATTTGTAATTAAAATATTTTCATTTTCTAATTGAAACAGTTCTAAAATTGAAGATTGAAATGCTCTATTTATAACATGTTAACGTCAAGTGATTGCAATTATCCAATGACACCCTCTCCATGGCTATTATTGCTTTAACCATAATTGTCATCAAATATTTTGTAGGCAGCTTGGTGCAGGATATTTAACACTTTTCTAAACTGTGTCTTCTCTTCCATGTACTCATTGCAGGAAGAGTATCAGATGATAGTCACTAATATGAGGCAGCCAAAAGATTTGTCTTTTGTTCCTTCATACATTTACCCCACCATGTCACTTCTTACATTCTAACAATGTCTCTGATGATGAATAAGGAAACAACATATCTGCAATGTCAGAATAAAAATGGAAGAAAATATAAAACAATAGAGGCTTTTGTGAAAATTTAATTTGTATGATTTATACTTTAATTATAATAAAAGTAGATTAGAGAGGATGGGGGTGGCATTGGGATTGTTTTCTCTGCAGGCTTCTGCTATCTGGAGCCTACAGAGAGACAGTTTTGAGATAAAGTGGGAAGGAAAATAAAAATACAGCTAACTATAAAAGATTATTCATGTATTCTCTTTATAGTTATCCTCAGCATTCTCCTGAGCTACGATACTGAAAAGATTTTTTTTTTGATTTAGATTTATACTGAGTTTTGCTGCCCTGAGTTGCTGTCCAGTGGTTTGGGAACACCTAAATAACCTCAGGTATATGTCTTTCTGGGATAGAACCTGTGTTTGTCTAGCTGGTTCTTTGACTCCAAAGGCTTTGGAAGAGAGCATAGAATACCTTGGGTAGTGTAACAAGCTCTGCAGAACATTCATACTTCATTCATATTACATAAATTTAATTTTCTAGGACTGATATTAGGGATGCTAGTGGCAGCAGGCAGAGGTAATTTTATGTCTCTTATATGAACAAAGAAGACAAACAGGAAATATTGTGTTCTCAGGCAGGACAAGCTATATGCTAGAGTCAGCTGGAAAACATAGTTTCTGTTTCATGTGAGTTGTTATGACCCATCATTACAATAAAATTGGAATTCCATCTTGAAATGCTTATCATTAATGAAATCTATCATACCTTGTTTACTCACTCTCCTTGTCATTTTGTGGAGCGGTAGCAGTGATTGAGCAGCTATTAATTTATCTGCTATAATGTGTTTATTTTAGAGAAGACCATGTCAATGAAATCCACATAGCAGTTCAAGCAAAAGATGGGAAGAATTGTGAGAAAATTAGTTCCAGGGAGAATTTCACACTGCAGATTTACTTCAGCTCCCATATGACTGCTTTTGGCATGGCTGTACTTTCCATGTTGTAACATCATGTCCTTCTGCAAATAGGCTAAATAGAGTCCAGGATCCGAGAAGGTGATGGAGCCCACAAAGATTAGGACCAAGACCTTGAACTCAGCTGAAGATCTGTGAGAAGTAAGCATTAACACTCAATTTCTGCCTCCTGTACTTTCAGGTGAGATGTCATTCTTCAGTGCCTATGGATTTGTTTCAGTTGCAGGATCTAGCCTTTATCTGCATGCAGTCACACATAGATTCTATTCTCGTAACAAAACTTTACTTAGTTTTCGCACCTACTTCCAAAGTATGACATTGGGCAGTATTTCTCTAGAGCTAAAGTAGGTCTGCCAGGTTTGTTCCATGACAGCTGGTGCGCTGCAATGGCTGGGTGAACGGAGGGTGAGGCAAGATGTTGTCCTGTATCATTTCTGATCTTAGGTCCTAGTGTTATTCTGCTTTCTTGAAGTACAGATGCTGTAACTGGGAGTCTTTTCATTAATGTTTGCACCAATGCAGCAGAAGATAAAGCATCTTCTTTTCTTTACAACAGTATTTCTTGAACTGCTGTGAGCATGACCCATTTATGGGCTCCAGCCTCTTCTCATAACTCTCCTTTCCTCTCCCTCTTTCCTGCTCTAAGAACTCCTGCAACACTTGCACCTTTTATTCCTGGCAGCAACTCTGCTCATCTAGGGCGGAGGGATGAGAACCAGTTAAAATTACAGAGGACAGTTTTAGGAAGACAGAGTTGTGCCCAGCAAGTCTAAACTAGTGTGATTTTTGTGACTCATTTATGGCCACTACAGGGCTGTAAGCCATAGTCTGAGAAACATTTTCTAGGAACTCAGCTCTGGTCACTTACTCTAGAAACTAAGGTAAGTTATGATTGGTTAAATGCAGTATAAATAAGCTCAGACTTGGGCCCAAGTCTGAAAAATTTTTATTCAACACATTTTTAAGCTAAAATACTTATAAATGTCACTAAAATGTTAGACTGAAATGTCACCTGTTCTTTCATTACCATCGCCATTTTGTATCACGTTGTGTTGACTTTCATATCTCAGCAACAACGCAGATGCCATTCTCATTTGTCTCTGAGGCAAAAGAAAAAAAGAAATAGAAGCAAGACAGACAAAAGCATATTTCCTGCATAGAACAGGGTAAAGAGCCAACCAGAAAATACACATTTTTAAAATTAATGTTTACATTTGATTGGAAAAGTCTGACCTTTATTGCATGGGCATGTATTTTTCCTAATCTGCAAGAAAGCAGAACAGTGACTGGTGATAGAAAGGTCTAATGTGTCAGAGAATTTACGTATAATTTGCATATAATTTCTTTTTATATATATATTTTTTTAATTTTTCTTGCTTCTGTTTTGCAACCTGCAGTTCATTTCATTTCATCTTTCTGTATTCTGTCTGATGAGACAGAATTTTAGTTACTGAGTCATTTTCAGGTAATCTACTGCTTCAGCACATCAGAGACATTTCATGGAAGAAACTTGGGTATAGTTTGGGGAGATAGAAGAAAACACAAGATCTAGTTCTTCTTTCTTCGGTAGTTTAACCCTATTTCTTGCAGTAAAGTGAATTGTTTAACAATAAAGTATATGTATTCATTTCCTCTGAGATTAGATAAGTGTTATTAGGAATTAAAATTCATATATCAAAGTACACAATCTAATGTGTGCATATGCCCATTTTGTGTGCATACACGCACCAATATGCACAAGAGTGCAAATGTGTGCTCTTTTATCAAGCAAGTTAAAGCAACATGCACCAGAAGCTCTTCCTTGGGGAAACAGAAATCAGAAACTGAAAGATAAAATTTCCGTTACTAAAAACATATTCAAACACCCAAGCCTTTCAACTGTGTGTCTCAGCACTTTGCCCAGTTTACCTTTGAAAGATGAAGAGCTGGGCAAATTACTTCAACAGTGTCTTTGAGGTAAGAACTGCAATTCATCATAATAAGTCACAGATGACTCCTGTGCTCCCTTCAATCTATATCTATCTGTAATTTCTTTCCTTATATTGGTATCGTAAGCTCTGCTGGGGTATGAAGTAGGTTTTGTTCTCCAGCTGAAGTATATTCCTCACAGTGGATTTCTAATTTGTGACTAGAACTGTTGTTGTGATATTATACTGCACACAGTAACATATTTTGCAGTGATACAAGGCAAAGACATGGTTTTCCTCATTTACCCAACACTACCGAGTCACTACTAGTCTACTCCCCAAATCTATGGAAGCAAAGACATTTCTGGAGTAGCCTTCCCTGCTCAAATGAAGATCAGAAGACAGTTGAAGACGGATAGAGAGTAGTAATACTCTGAGGGAGAGACCAAAAGCTACACGCAGCTGAATGATCTCAAAACTTAAGGTAATGACTTAGAAAGGAAGACATCTTCCCTCAAGCTACCCATATGCAAAAGTATAAGTAAAGGAAGTTCCCAGTGGATTGTATAATTCACAGGGTAACAGAACTCCTGCAAACCCAGGAGAAAGCAATTGAATTTCGAGGATTAAATAGAAAGATATTAAAAAAAAAAAAAAGAACAGGCACAACCAGCTCATCAAAGTATTTATTCTGAAAGAAGGCTACAGGTCGGTATGGACATTAAATCTCAAGAGACTTGTTAATTAATTCATTCCCTTCAATATTTTAGCCTAATTGGTTGCATATTTTTCAGGCTGTGCAGTCCACCATTATGCTCCATGGGATTCGTGTTCTGAGACTGTCTCCTTAAGAAAAGTAAAAGACGACATCTTCATGTGATCAAACACACCATGAGCAATCACTCTAAGATAGCAGCTCAGTCACATTTAATCTCCCCAAAATATTACAAAGGAGCAGTCTAACTTTGATTACTATTAAAATAAAGGGAGGGAAATGTTCTTCCTGCATTATTTTTTTTAGGCAGCTGAAGCAGTTTGCAGCCTTGCTCATCAGTGACCCTGAAACTGGGGAGCCTGATGCAATCAAAACTGTGCAATTGGGAATGCGTGATTAAAAAGAGGCAAAACAGCAGATGATGGCAGTGAGGATAGAAAGTGCCAATAGGGACAGCCTTAGTTCACCCTTGGGAATAACTGAACAATAAAAACATGATAGAGAAAATGGATTGCTTTTGAATTGAACAGTGAATGCCACAGAGTAGCACAGAACCATTAAAATGATTAAGGGATTGAAGTATCTGTCATAGATGGAGAGTCTGAGAGAGGTGGGACTGTTCAGCGTGGAGAAGAGGAGGCTCACGGGCATCTTCTCCACGTGTATAAATATCTGATGGAGGGAGAAAAGAAGATGGAGCTAGACTCAGACTCTTTTCATTGTTGCCCAGTGAGGGGACAAGAGGCAATGGGCAAAAACTGAAATACAGGAAATTCCATTTAAACTTAAGAAAACACTTTCTCACTGTGAGGATGCTCACACACTGGAAGAGGATGCCCAGAGAGGCTGTGGAGTCTCCATTCTTGGAGACATTCAAAATCCAGTGGGGCATGTCCCTGGGCAGTCTGTCCTAGCTGCTCCTGCTCTGAGCAGGGCTTGGACTGGATGGTCTCCAGAAGAGCCTTCTCACATCAGGCCATCCTGTGATTCTCTGAGCTAACTCATTTACTTAAAATCAATTAGTTTTGCAGCACTGTTTGGTCAATGATGTAAGTTGGTCAATTTTCCTACAGCTACAATTGCATGAGTTGCCTCATAAGCAGGGAAATGACCCATAAAACCTTATAAATACCACAGAAGTTTTTTCTGATCCATCCTTTAGGAACATCACTGTGGCAAAGCTATCAAAAGATTGACAAAAGTAAGGTAGGTTTTGTTTACTTCCAGGTGATGCTTTCTTGAAGTTGTAGCTAAGCCTGCTTCTGACCCCTTTTTATTTTTGCCCAATTTAAAATTCAATTATTTTCTAATAAAAATGTATTTTTCATTTAAAAAAAAAATAGGTTTTGAAAACTTAATTTTCCTTTGAGAATATTTTTGGGATATCATTTTTAGCCTTAGTGTGTTTTTCTGCTTTCTGCATTGTACTTACCAATTTTCTCTCATCTTACAGGATAAAGTCTGAAACTAACATTCTTTGGTATATATTCATCCAATGTCTAGTGTGAAGTGCCTAGCACCCCTACCTGCTTTCAGAGAGAAAATTAATAGTCATAGTAGTGATAAAGCTGATGCTTAAAAGGTAAGTTTTCCAAAATATCCACATTTATTTACCAGAGTTTTCATAAATAAGTAGTTTTACCTGCGCTATCTGCTGTCTTGTTTTATATCCTTGTGTGTTTAATGTTGGTTCTATTGCATATAAACCTAAGTAATAATTTTCAAAGTCTTATTAAGACAAGATATAAAATTTTATTTGTGGAGGACCTTAGAAATAGAAGCAAGCCTTCATTCTTCTAATTCATGGGAGAGAGGAAACAGCTCCTATTGTTCCTACAGTTCCCAGTCTGGGAGGAGGAATCAGCCTTTTCAGAAGCTTTCCTTTGTTATTTCTTTTTTTTTTTTTTTTTTGCTAGCCTTCCGTCCATATACTTTCCTGATTTTCCTGCAACATTTCTTCTTCTCCTTGTTATTACGTGAATATAACCTGCCTTCAGGGCAATGGGAGGTCACCTTACCCTTACTCTCTTAGAAAATTCTGTATGAACTGGCTGAAGACAAAAATGGGGTAGAGCCAACCACTTTTTATCATAGTCCTTGCAAGTGTGTGTCACTAATTGTCACTCACAGGCATACAGACACAACAGGAAAGTGGGAGAATGTGAAGCAAAGACTGTGAGCTTGGATTACTGTAATATTACAGTACAATCAGTACATGCACATTACTTCCACAGAGTAAAAAGTATACCTTATCTTTACTGCTACCTGAGAGGATGGGTGGGTAGGAAAAAGGAAACAAAAGGAAAGGGTAAGAAAAGTACAGTTAACATGTAGTTAATACATGAAGTAGATTGTATAAAAGGGATGGAGATGTAAAAAACATATTTAACAATCAGAGTGCTTAAGTTTTGCTTAATAAACTGTCCTTATTTTAAAAGTACTTTTTTGCTGGATTCAGCGTTGTCTGCCCTTGCTTAAACATATATATGCTAAAATATATACTAAAAACTAGCAATTTGACATTTATATAGCTTATTTGACTGCTACAGATGTCCATGAAATCACAGAAACCCGGGGTGAAATTCAACATTATTGATCAGCCCTCTTTAGGTCCTTTTTTAACTTGACTGGCTGATAAATTTGTTAGTTTCCCTGGAGATGGATGAATTTTGCTCGTAATAATTAAAAATCAGCAAGGCTACGAAATTTCCATGTGTACTTTGCCAATGCAAGGCAAGCATTACAGTGACATTATCTTCAGGCTTTTCAACCTTCTTAGCAGAATCTAATAAGGATACCTGATCAATTGTACTCTACTACATATCTATGAAAGCAGCAACATTCTCATCAATTTGATAGAGTACTAAATTATATCACCTGTTATCTGAGGCATCCTGGGTACCACAGAAAATTAGATACTGTGTTTGTATGTGAATCAATACTTAAAACATCACTGTCATTGTCATTAAGTGCTAACTAACATGAATTAGAAAACTGATGGCCAAAGGTAGCTGAGCACTTGAGGTTAGGACAGGTGCTATCTGTTCTACCTCTGAAATGTACAGCACACTTAAATCAGACTTAAAGTTTCCTTAAGGGACAGCAGAGAAGAGCTCATTAGCATGAACTGTCCATTTCCAACAGGCTTTCTGCAGCAAGCATCCATGGCTGTGAATATCAATATCATCCAAGCGCACTTTCATTTGTATTACGCAGTTAGGTATCAGAGTGAGTCTGCAGAGTACTATGAATCACTTCTGATGGAATGAGCTCTAGGAACATGAAGAGCTGTATGTTTGTGAGAAGAAGCAGGAGCCTAGATACTTTCTACTACTTTCATAGTAGTAGGGAGGGCAGGGACAGGTGATGTTATAGTGAGAGTCTGTTACAGGCCACCCGACCAGGAAGACGGAGTGGATGAGGCCTTCTATAGACAGATAGGAACAGCCTCACGTTCACAAGTCCTGGTCCTCATGGGGAGCTTCAACCATCCCGATATCTGTTGGAAGGACAACACAGCAGGGCATAAGCAATCCAGGAAGTTCCTGAAAGGCATTGATGATAATTTCCTTCTCCAAATGACAGAGGAGCCAACAAGGAGAGCTGTTATGCTGGACCTTGTTCTCACCAACAAGAAGGGGCTGGTGGGGAGTGTGAAGCTCAAGGGCAGCCTTGGCTGCAGTGACCATGAAATGGTGGAGTTCAAGATCCTTAGGGCAGCGAGGAGGCTGCACAGCAAGCTCGCTACCCTGGACTTCAGGAGAGCAGACTTTGGCCTCTTCAGGGATCTGCTTGGCAGAGTAGCATGGGATAAGGCCCTGGAGGGAAGAGGGGCCCAAGAACGCTGGTTAACATTCAAGGATCACCTCCTCCAAGCACAGGAATGATGCATCCCAACAAAGTCAGGCAAAAACTCCGAGAGGCCTGCATGGATGAACAAGGAGCTACTGGACAAACTCAGACACAAAAAAAAAGCCTACAGAGGGTGGAAGCAAGGACAGGCAGCCTGGGAGGAATACAGAGAAACTGTCTGAGCAGCCAGGGATCAGGTTAGGAAGAACAACGCCCTGTTAGAATTAGAACTGGCCAGGGACATCAAGGGGAACAAGAAAAGCTTCTATAGGTACGTTGGTGATAAAAGGAAGACTAGGGAAAATGTGAACCCTCTTTGGAAGGAAACGGGAGACCTGGTTACCTGGGACATGGAGAAGGCTGAGGTACTCAGTGACTTTTTTGCCTCAGTCTTCACTGGAAAGGGCTCCAGCCACACCACCGAGACACAGAAGGCAGAGGCGGGGACTGGGACAATGAAGAACTGCCCACTGTAGGAGAAGATCAGGTTTCAGACCATCCAAGGAACCTGAAGATGAACAAGTCCATGGGACCTGATGATATATATCTACAGGTCCTGAGGGAACTGCTGGCTGAAGTGGCTCAGCCACTATCCATCATATTTGAGAAGTCGTGGCAGTCTGGTGAAGTTCCCACTGATTGGAAAAGGAGAAACATAACTCGCATTTTTAAAAAGGGAAAGAAAGAGGACCTGGGAAACTACAGGCTAGTCAGTCTCACCTCTGTGTCCAACAAGATCATGAAGCAGATCATCCTGGATACTATGCTAGGACACATGGAAAATAAGGAGGTCACTGGTGACAGTCAACATGGCTTCACTAAGGGCAAATCATGCCTGAAGAATATGGTGGCCTTATGCAATTGGGTTACAGCATTGGTGGATAAGGGAAGAGCAACTGGCATCATCTACCTGGACCTGTACAAAGCTTTTGACACTGTCCCTCACAACATCCTTTTCTCTAAATTGGAGAGACATGGGTTTGATGGATGGCCAGTAAGTGGATAAGGAATTGTCTGGATGCTCACACTCAAAGAGTTGCAGTCAACAGCTCAATGTCCAAGTGGCGAGCAGTGATGAGTGGCATCCTCAGGGGTCGGGGTTGGGACCAGCACCATTTTAACATCTTTGTTGGTGACACGGACAGTGGGATCAAGCACGCCCTCAACAAGTTTGCTGACGACACCAAGCTGTTGGGTGCAGTCAACATGCTGGAGGGAAGGGATGTGCCATCCAGAGGGACCTGGACAGGCTGGACAGGTGGGTCCATGCGAACTTCATGAAGTTCAACAAGGTCCTGCACATGGGTCAAGGCAATCCCATTCACAAATACAGGCTGGGCGAGGAGTGGATTGAGAGCAGCCCTGCGGAGAAGAACTTGGGGGTGTTGGTGGATGAAAAACTGAATATGAGCCAGCAATATCCAATTGCAGCTCAGAAAACCAACTGTGTCCTGGGCTGCATCAAGAGAAGTGTGCCCAGCAGGTCAAGGGAGGGGATTCTCCCCCTCTACTCCGTGTTGGTGAGACCCCACCTGCAGTGCTGTGTCCAGCTCTGAGGCCCCACACATAAGAAGGACATGAACCTGCTCGAGCAGGTCTAGAGGAGGCCATGAACATAATCAGGGGGCTGGAGCACCTCCCCTGTGAGGACAGGCTGAGAGAGTTGGGAGTGTTCAGCTGGAGAAGAGAAGGCTCTGGGGAGACCTTAGAGAGGCCTCCCAGGACTTAAAGGGGGCCTGCAGAAAAGATGGGGAGGGGCTCTTCATCATGAGGTACCATGAGGGGTAACAGTTTTAAACTGAAAGAGGGTAGATTTAAATTAGATATAAGGAATAAATTCTTTACTCTGAGGGTGATAAGACACCAGAACAGGTTGCCCGAAGAAGTTGTGGCTGTTACCTCCCTGGAAGTGTTCGAGACCAGATTGGATGAGGCTTTGGGTAACCTGATCTAGTGGAAGGTGTCCCTGCCCATGGCAGGGGTGTTGGAACTAGATGATCTTTAAGTTCCCTTCCAACCCAAACCATTCTGTGATTCTAGGATTCTGTGATAGTTGCAGAGGACACTTATTTATATTTGTTTGAATTATGTTCTTTATGCTGGAAAAATATTGTACTTGGAGATTTTAAAATGCCAAGAAGGAAGCAAACTGAGCAAATAGAAGAGCAGAATTAGTATCTGGGCACTACTATTTCATTCTCTAGAAGATCTATGCTTGGCTGACATCTACAGGATTTAAATAGTGCAGATTTCAATCTTTGGTAAAAATTGAAATGGATGGATTTGTGTCCTGTCGCAAGCATATATGTTCTCTCTTTGATCCATTGTGCTCCACCAAGAGTATGATGGACATGAATCCTAACGACCCACAGGAAATAAGATCAATGCTACTAAGTGATTATAAAATATTTTTTGGACAGAATGCAATGTTTGCACTTCTAAGTAACAAAAGCCTTGATACTAAGTCTAGTTTAGCAAAAACTGTGATAGTTGCTTGAACATAGTATATATGAGGACCTGATTTTGGTTTTATTTGCAGAATAATGCCTAACTTGTAGTTCTTGGAGCATATATGGCTCACAAATAGATGAATTGTGGCTCTCAAACTTTGCCTATGAGGAGTTCACTCATCCTTCAGGTACGTGATATATATCCAGTGAGTTTTAGCTATATCAAGCAGGCAGTCTGCAGCATCAAAATTATTGGACATCTTTGCATTAACTAAGTACTTTGGCCCTGTGATGTTTGTGATGCACTCTCCCATTTAGTAGCCATGTAGCCTGAGTCCAAAGAAACTGTAAACTATGTCATCCTCCCTAAGAATTATATGCAATACACAATTCTCTGGCTCATAACAGTTTTTACATCTATCCGTGATAGTTTCCAACAGGCTAGAATTTGTAGGTGATAGGACCATCTTACACATAGATTCCACTTGAATGCCCTTGAAATGGGAGGAGAATTTTGTTCAGCCACACAGAAGCTTTAAGACCAAAGACCTAAACTACTTGTAAATTATTTATCCAATGAAGATATAATTTAGGTTTGATTGCTAATCTCTCTGTAGAAAATAAAGAGGCTAATCTCCAGAATCAGAGCAGAAAACAGAGGTAAGCTGGACCTTGAACCTGATTGTTATGTTCCTTGCTTTTAATAATTTTTGTTTTCCAGTAAAACAAATCTGTTAGAAAAGGATTGGACAGGCACCCCACTGCTTGCCTAGAGTGGCTTATAATAATGTAAGGGTTTGCATGAAGATGATCTTTTCTTCAAGAGCTAATCTGCCAGTGGGTCTCAGTGTGATAGATATGTGCACTGGCAACAATGGCTCAGTAGCAAGCCTTTGACTGTATTACCACATTTCTTTCGCATGATGAATAAATTTTTATTAGGAGTAGGGGCTATAGATTATGCCTAGTACTAGTAGTTCATCATGGAGATGTGTTTTGTGCTGCGTTTCAATGCAGGCATAGATACGTCCCTGTTGATTTCAGAGATGCTCAATACTCCTTATTTTTATCAAAGGTAACCTGTTTTTCTTCTGGTTACTTTTTACTGAGAACTCTGGGCTGAACAAGCTGCATACTTCTATCTTACAGAGCTATTATAAAGAAGTGCATTTTACACGTAGATATTTTTACTAGCTCCTCATGTACCTTTCTTGGAAAAAAGGTGAATTTTTTAAATAACTGACTTGGAGGTTTAGGGACCAGGGAATTTGGTTAAAGTTTTTCTTTCATTTATGGTTGCCTCCTCCCTGATTACCCCAAAGTATAACCTTTTGAAAGAGCACCAGTTTTCTATCTATCTGATCCAATTACTTTTATGCAACTGCCAGTTGAATGATGAGAATCACATTTTACTGATTTGGACAAGGTGTAACAGTATTTCAGACAGAAAAAGTGGAAAGCCTCTATTTATATTTATACACTTAACCATGACCTCAGTTCAGAAAATCACCTCTACATGACAGAATATAAGGATGTGCTCAAAATTAACCATGTTCTTGAAATCATACTAACACCAAAGCCTTCCAACAGAAGAGGCTAACTGCTTCACTTTCAGAAGTTGCAGGGAGTAGAAATTTCAGCACTTTCATAACTTTTTTTTGATTCAAGCTAGCACTAGCATTTGAGTTCAAATATTTGGCTTTCCTCTTTTAACACCAAAGAATGTCCATTATGCCTAAAAAAAAATGAAATGGCTTTTTAATGTCTGTGCACCCTAGTATGATGGCAGGGATTTTATATCACCTATTGTAACAGAACAACTAACCTCATCAGTGATCTAGGACAATTATATATTGTTTAATTTTCCTCCAAAAAAGTGAGAAGTGAAATTATATTTGATAATGACTATACCTGGAAGATATTGTGGAAGGTGGCTTAATTCAATCCATCATTATAGCAACTAAGCTATAATGAAATGTGGGGGAAATTGAATTTGCCAATTTTGGTTACATGCAGCTTAATTATAATTGATTTAGTGCTAATGCTGTATAACTCATGCAGAAGTCTGACTGGGTAAAGGATTTCTTAAAATTCACCAAGGCCCCTTTTCCTCTCCAGTTTTATATTGCATACAGTATACTTTTAAACACAGATACTTTATCATAGCTGTAGCATGACTATTGTTCAAGTACCACATGAAATGTTGTTTTATGTCTACAGATCTCCCTTCCTCCCTCTCTTCATCAGATCTGACTGTCAAAACTGGGCAAGTAATTGGGACAATTAAGGTGCCCCTGAGATATAATTATCCTTTATAATTTCTCTATATGTTTAAGACAAATGATGATTGGCTCACAAAAACAGGTTCCCTACGGTACAATGAAAAAGAGGATACTGGAAATGAACAAATCAGCTTTAATCTCTTGCATTTAAATAGTCCCTAAAATAATTTAGGCCCAAACTCTTCCTTCTGTGCCAGTAACTTACACCACAAAGCAACACTTTAAGTATGTGTAGACAAATAAATGAGGATCATCTCTGTTCAAAGTATCCTTTGGTGTATTAGGATCCTGGTAATGACACCCAGTTGCTAGCATGAAGAAGATAAATGTGACAGCCATTTTCCCATGCCCCACTAACTCACTATTCATCTAGCTAAGTACACAGACAGTCCTCCGAGTACCCCTCCAGCCTCAGAGCTCCACTATGGCTGAGCAGCCTTATTCCCACTTTCATAGAGGAAGAACTGATTTAGACAAACAGAATGTCTTACTGTTATTATTTGGGCTGTTTATGGGGGAGAGACTGGATGTCTACCCCCACCATAGAACTGCTAGACCAGTAGCACTCACGAGGCCAGGGAGGCAGGACCGTGACTACCATGAAGTCTCCAGCATTTGCAACAATTCACAGACTTGACCCTTGACGTCAAAGGTCTAGGGCTTCTCAGACATGTTTATTGTCCAGCCCAGAAATTTTATTCTTCCTCCTCCTGCATCTCCAGCTGATTATAAATTACAAAATTAAAATAAAAACTTTGATTTAATTTTGTGAAGAAAATTTATATTAATAACATGCAGCATTATTATTGCTTAGACTGAATGAAGAGATGGTTGTGAGATATTTTTAAACACCAGTGTACTAACAGAAACTCTCTTATCTCCAGACTTCAAAATACAACTGGCATACTAAGGAGTTAATAGTTCCCTCAGGAAACTGAGGTGCACCATTTACTTCAGTTTCCAAAGAATTCACACATTTAAAAGGGTAAATATGACACAATGGTACAGGAATAGGTGTATTCATGAGAAAAATATTTATACCATATCTATTCCCCTGGCAAGAACACACTCTTTCCCACCTCCACACCTCAACTGTATGTTTCTACAAATCCACATTTATACAATCAAATTCCTGAGGAAAAAGGAGCAGTGATTGCTTTAAATTCATCTCCTTTCAGCCCAGAAACAGTTCTTACACTTTCTTTGCAATGGCTATCAAATCATTGAATTCCCTGACATGAACTAAATTCTTATTTAAAACACATAGCCCTACAGAAAAAGTTAGTCTTTAAAGTCAAAATATGGTACTATCCTCTCATAGGGATTGCAAAGAATCAGTGAAACAGA
Organism: Strix uralensis; assembly: GCF_047716275.1. Lineage (NCBI taxonomy): Eukaryota > Metazoa > Chordata > Aves > Strigiformes > Strigidae > Strix > Strix uralensis. Next base: position 22,377,550 of record NC_133984.1, on the reverse strand, counting down.
AATCAGAATTTGGGGAGATTAATTGCAGTCTCTACCCAGATCTAATTTGCCTTCTATATACCCTAAATACTACATCTGTGCAGATTAAAGATTTCAGGAAAAATTTACTGTTGCTTAGCACCTTGCATAGTCACGTACATTCAACAGTGTATAAATATACAGTTTACACTCTCCCAGCTGAATGAGACAGTATTTTACATTTGCTTTGCATTCTCCCTGCCTGCCTGACAACATGTATCAGAAGGCAGTTTAAAATCCAGCACCCCAACTTATTTTCTAATAAGCAAGCAAAGCAAATAGCAGATACTTCTTTCACCCCTTTCTCACCTGGAAAAGGTGCATGCCTGGGTCTGTTGAGTGAGGTTGAAGACCAGTTTACTGTACTAGCAGAAAAGACAAAAATAGTCTCTTGACACCAAAAGAAAACAATGTATTTCAGATACCTGAAGAAGAGTTATGTCCAGATTCAGCCAGCCTGAATTATACCTGTCTTTGTTCCTCATGCCTCTTGGATACATCGGTCTAGAATGATCTGGTTGAAACCATGAGGCCCAAATAGGCTGATCTGAGCCTTCCCCATCTCTAACAGCCCTTGAGCACACAAAGGGCCAAGAGTTCACCCCCATTTATTGTGGCATTATTTGGCCTTGAAACTCCTTGTCACCACCTACGTACATCTGCTGACTTCCAGGAAGCCTTAGGGATTTTTGAAGTTTGGTTCTGGAAGAAAGAAAAGAATATGTGTTTCTCCTTTGTATTTTCGTTTTCTCTGTGCACTTTCATGGTTGCTTCTCATTCACTTGCTGCCCCTGGATTGAACTGGCTGCAAACATAAAAGGGAAAAGAAATGCAGCTGACTATATTGGCAGGCATAGAAGAAAATGTGAAAGAGGGTTGCTTGTCTAGTCAGAGAGGCTCAGATTCTTCAAACTTTGCTTGTCATTGTCCCTACATTAAATGTGTGTCATACAATTCATAGCTGATTTCACCATTTGCCTACCCAGATTAAACATTCAAATATTAAAGGAGGCTTTGAGATGTGTTTACTTCCTCTGGAGAAGCCATTCCCTTAGTTCCCATTTGTTCAACGTATTTACCTTGCTCTGAGCCTGTCCCACCCCTCCTATCACTCTGTCACCATCAACTCCCCTTAGGCAAATTTGACCCATTGTGCTGGTAATACAATGATATTTAAATTGCAAAAAATACATTAAGATGCATCAGAGGAGTGTGCTCATCTTCATATAAAATAATAACTTTCCATTTTCCTGTGGGAAAGGAAATACCTCAGAACAATCTCTTGGGTCTCATAGCAAAATATCAGGAAATAAACCAGAATTGTATTTCCCCTGAGAAATGCTCCAAACTGCTGAAAGAAGTGTCCCCCAATGGCCAACCCGACAGGATTTCTATAGCCACATGAAAAAAAATATACTGAGGTATGTGCCATGTTCACCTGAATTCTGTTTTGGTTTATTTTGCATTGTCTTACTGAAGTTTTGTGAGGTATATTATTCAGAAGGGTTTCTAAAGCCTTTCCTACTAACTGGCTTTTGTTAGAGGTGATGTCAGTCAGTACAAGATGCGCGAATGTGTTGGCAGAGCAGGGATTTTGAGATGTTTATAGTTCCATTTTCAAAACATATATATATATATATAAAGAATTTTACATTAGTATGGACAGGATTTGTTCTATTCCTGTGTTCATTCCCTTGGCAGAGGCTGAAGGTGAGCTGAAATAGAAATTGCGGTCAGTTCTCCTGGTTTAGAAGAAATAAATGGCAGCTTGCAGAGTCCTCAGAGTTCATGGAGATGTGGACAGAGAAAAGGCAAAGGCAAGAACTGGTGCTACACCCAGCAGTAGGACTCATGGAAACCCACAGCATCCCTTCCTCCCTCTATCGTTTCTCAGCTCTTTTGCTCCCCATTTACAATTACCAAAACAAAAAAGTAGAATCTAGCATAAACGTTATTCCTTTCTTACATTTTCATGTGAACTCCCTTTTTTAGCCTTTATAAGTGGTCTTCAAAATATACAACTAATTTTGGTGAAAAGAAAATAGAAAGTTATGTTTTTAATTTATTTTCAGTTTTATCACCTTTCCCTTTGTATATCTGCTCCTGTCTTCTGATTTATCTCTGGAAAAGGAATGGGAACAAGGCAGGGAATTATATGCATTTTAAAGGCTTATTTTCGAACAGTTTTAATGAAAACTTCAGTTTCAGTAAGAGGATAAACTTTCAAGTGATCTTTTAGAATACCTAAATATAAAGAGTCTCAACCAACTGTTTGGACATATACGTTAGTAGCATAGTAGTCATAGTATATAGCATAGAGTGGTAGTACCTGGGCTTATTGTTTTTGCTAAATATCTAAAATTCCCATCAATCCAGTACAACACAGTTGAAATATTACATTTTTGTTTATGTTTGGAGATATGTCAAATATTAGAGTATTTCTGAGCGTCAGGAGTGAAAAGAAAAGATAAAATAACCTTATTGTTATCTAGCTTGAACTGAAAGTATTTCCTTAGAACTAGCCTGGTAATTGTCTTCAGTAATTGCAAGGCTCCTAGGTACTTGCTGCATTATTTAAAATCCTGGGTCATCTTTCTGTAATTTTGATCAGCATGGTTTTCGCTCTGACATGGTTTTCACATTCTAAGTATTATTACATGGTCAGTGCTGCAAAGTACAAAAGGTAGCACATTGTATTATCTGAGTGCTATTAAAATGTATAATGGAAAAATTGTGCATTAACAAATTGTATCTTACAAATTAATTTTTAAAGCAATGCCCTGAGCTTCAATGCCCCACAAATAAAGTATTACAGATTCCCACTCTGTCTTAATTTAGTCTGCGCAGGTAAAGAGAAAATACATGAGATTAATGTAAGATTTTTTTAATTTTATGAGATGTGATCCATGTGAGACATCCATTTCTGGGTGTAGGTACAATTATTTTGTTTGCTGCTTTACAGAAGGTCTAATTCTGAAATGTCAGTTGTCTACTGAATCAGATGTACAGTACAGGAAACTAGTAAACATAAAATAACAAATGCATACCACTGGGGTTTTTTTCCCCCTACAGATTTGGCCATTGTGGGAAACCTGGGTTAGTTTTCAAGATATTTACATGAATGTTAATCTTGGTTGTTTACACTGAGTATTATATATGTCAATAATTTCTACACTGATAATTAATAAAAGCAGCATCTCAAGGCATAAAAAAGCTACAGAAAAAGTCTCTGCAGTTGAAAATAGACCAGTGCCTCACCTCCACAATTCAGGCCTGAACAGCCAGGTAATCTAAGCTTGTATAACCTGCAAGCAAGTGTTTGGTTGTACATACTTTGAGCCTCATGAACCTCACTAACTACCACAGTGCAAAGCAAATATGACCATCTTTGCAGAACTGAGGAGCAAATATAATATCCAACAGATGTGCAAATATAAAAGTACTAGTTCAGCAGAACCTGCTAGAAACCACCTTAAATATAGGGCTATTTGATTTTAACTTAGTCTGCTTGAGTTGAGGATGAGTCTAAAAACTGTCTTAAGTCTAGACTTTTCATACTTTTGTATTTGATAGTCCTTGTAACATGGGCTAGGGCATTCCAGTCCATTTCTCTGGGATATGTAAAAGATAGCAAGCTGTGTCTTCACTTGGCTGAATGAGTTGATGTGAAAACTAATAACGGAAGTGTCTGTGAGGCAGAAGTATCTTTCAGGAGTCTGGGAGCTCTTCAGCAGATTACTGGGAAGCATGGGATGCCATCATACTCACTGAAGAGGCCTCCTATATGAATCCTGTCTTTCTTGGAAGGTTACTGTATATATTAACATAGTCTTTTGTCTCTTTTCCCTCACTTGTTCAATAAATGAACAAACCATTGAGAAGTTTGTAGGTGATAGAAGCATTCCTTGAAATCATCTCAAACAGAATGTAGCCACAAGGTAAAATTCTTCCAAGAGCAAAAATTGGTCATGCATGATTACTTTCTGACACACCAAATAGCTAGCTCAGAGTTTATATCATCATTAAATAAATGGGAACTAACAAAAAGTCTTTTTTTTTTTTCTTTCTCTGTCCTTATTAGTGCAGAATATGTTTTGACAATGTTTTCTGAGTTAATTTGGACCCAACTCAACCTTGCTCTTATTCTGTATAATGACTTACAGTAATGCAAAGAGGCTATATAGTGCTGCATTTTGGATTTCATAGCTTTTTTATCCCCACTGTTGTAGGCATGTACAGGATAAGTGAAGGGGATGGGAGCTAAGTCTCAGTGGTGACCAAGAGGCGCTCCTCTGCAGTAACATGGAAATAAGGCTGTATTGTAGCGTGGCTTATCCCCACTGCTAGATCAGTCATTGATGGATCAGATAAACTTGACACAAACTCTAGACATGTCTTTACTCCTCATTATTAATAAGAGTAGACTGCCTTCTGATTTACTATGGGCAACATTCTGATAACAATAGCCATACTGAATAATACTTTCTTCCCACATAAAGTCAGTGAAATCTGATATGACTGAGGATTTCTGAATTGTCACCTTTTCAGGAAGCCATTTCTGAGGGCAGGCAGCTTGCTCTGTTGCTTACCAGAATATACACAAAGTCTTTGGAAGCAATGGCAGCTAACGATAGCCTGTAGTGCTACTGCTTTTCCTTTCAGTCCTGGCACTGTGATCCATTATATCACTGTGTGAATAAGAGCAAATGGGTGCATGTTAAAAAAAGAAAAATGTCGATAAAGGCATTGCTCTTTACTCATCTTACTCGGTTCATCAGCACAGATTTACTAAATGGTTTAGTGAGATTTAGTCCCTCCTTCCTGTTACCAGCAGCCAGTTCAGCTTTCCTGCCTACATGGCATTACAGCCCCATGGCCCTGCTGCTCTCCCTGTCTCCATACCAACTACATCCCTGCCTCCCCAGACAGTAAATCACTGATCTCCACAGTCAGTCCCTTTGAAGTTAATTACCCCACTCCTAAAAGAAGATTCTACTGAAAACGAAAAAAAAAAAATGTAGAAAGTTCAAAAAATATAAGCTGTATGACTCAGTGGTCAAAGGGAATGGAGATAAATGTTGATCTGTAAACGTTTAACAACCAGAGCATTAATCAAATGATGTAAGGTCATCATTCTCCTCTAAGATTGACTACAGAGGAATGAATAACAAATACAGCATCTTCCAGATGTAAAAATGAAGCAGTAAGACTGAAATCCAGATTCTGATTTGACTCTCACCCTTTTGATGAGAGATTAGTAGTCCTACACTTCACTGAAGTCTCTGAAAATGACAGATGAACACTAAAAGGGAAGTAGAGCACTTCAGACATGAAGCAGTTATCAATCCTGGCCTTCTGTGCATTCAGTATTTGAAAAGAGTATCTTCACCCGCAAACAAGAACCCGCAAATAATAATTATTACAGCCACTTGATATTCACTTTGGATTATATTGTCATAACCCATTTGGCAGAACAAAGAGGTGTTTATGGGAGAGGAATTGCCTTTCCTTAGGCTGCTGCTCAGTCACGCTGTCACTGAGCCCACTGGATATACATGGGCTCAGGTAGGAGGCAGGTCACAGAAGCAGAGTTGGATAATTCCTTCTTTGTATCCATGACAGGCAGTAAGCTATTTAACAAGCAGGTGTGAAGTTACTCACTCCTTATGCAAGCAAGGGAAAAACACTGACTGAGTCAAATTTGTACCCTGGTCTGACTGTATTGACTATTTCACCGTGCACTCAGGATCAAAGCAGGCGGGTGTCAGCCAGGAGCTAGCTTAACTGCATAGGCAGGGGAAATGCTAAAATGCATCACAGCCACTTTTACTTCTGACTGTGAGATGAACTGTAATCTTGAGAGTAAGACTAGCTATGAGGCTCTGGTTCAAAGTCAAGTTATAAAACACAGAAACATATTCCATTCCCAGCATGACACTAATGGAGTATCTCAGTGGTGAGTGGTTGTTTGAGAGCTGGTGTATGAAATAGCATAGATATAAGTGATACTTATGTGCTTCAAACTTCAAGAAAAATGACAAATGCACCATAGTTCCTGTTATGATGATTAGCTCTGAGTGGAACACACAGATCAGTTTGGATATTTTTTGCTTGTTGAAAATACTCATGACATTACAGGGGGCGGAGGGGGGACAGGATGGTGTCCTGTATTTCCTTCTTTATGTTTTCCTTTAAAGCTGAAGGTGCCACAATGTGAAAAGTCATCTGGGAAAGTACATCGCTTGGGTTAGACCTCATCGCTGGTGTGTTTGTACAGAACAGGGCAGGGCTTCTGGGCCTGGGACCATGTTCTCCCAGCCACCACCGAACAAGTAAGTTCTTTGTGGGGGGCTGTGGTGCCAGGCATGTGGTTGCCTTATTCTTGTTCAAAGAACTATTAACTCTGTTTAAGGCAACTAGCTCTATTCAAGACAACGTCCATAGTGGCTCACTAGCTTCTTTAAAACTGAAGTCTCTGACTGTTGTGCCAAGCCTTTCGTCTGACCCTTGACTTGTTTTCAGTCTCCTTGTCTCTGGATGCTAACCCACGGGTAACAGCCCTTCCAGAGGCTGAGTTACCAGTCCTGGACCTCTTTACCATACCTAGACAGATTCATCAGATATGATACAACACAACTGAATTAAAATCAAAGACTTGCATTAATTTACCAGAAAGAAAATCTAGGTGAATATATTTTGCACGCTTGCTATATAGCCACATGGTTTTCCGTACAGAATGCAGCATTCCAATGTACTTTTTTCATAAGGCCATTTACAGTCTATGTATCCAGACTGTGCAAGAAAAATACCAGTAAAGCTTACTAGATTTCAGTGTGATCTGAAATTAGAGTGCCTGTGCATTACTTTTGGTAAGTAAATTGGCTATGGGATAAAGGCAATATTCTTTTCTATAGTGAATCACTGCAAACCTGATTTTTCACTTCTTTCTTGGAAGATCACCATAGCAGATCAAACAATATATGATCCAGTAAAAAACATTTATTTTCTCTCTCTCCTTTCCCCCCACCTCCTTCCTTGCATCACTAGGAATAAAAGTTCCATGAGAAGAATATATATACAATTGTATCCTGCTGTATTTTGCTTCACCTTTGAGTAAAGATGGATTTTTTTCCCCCAAAGAGGAACCCAGTCACTTCATGGCCATGACTTCTATTATCTTCTTGCCTGGAGAGCTTAGATCTATTCAACTGTGAAATAGCTTGTCCCTATATTATGCAACCTTGATAATTCTCTGTTTGGCATTACTCACAGATGCTCAGGGTGAAAGCATCACCTCTAGGAAAAGAAGGTAGGAAGTTGAATGTGCCACCAGAACTTTAAAATGGGAGGGAGGAGGAGAAAAAAGAGATTCATATATCTTAGGAAAGTGCAAAATAAGAAAACTGAAAAATTATCTTCAAAAACTGACAAAGTGTCTTTGAATAGAGTGTGCGATATTTTTGAAGAGCAAATCCCAGCTGTTTGTGGAATTTTCCATTATCCAACTGAGCATTTCATGCCATCAGAGAATTTTTTTTCCACTGTCTAGACTCAGCAAGTGATTAGTTTGTATATACACTTATACCCATGCTCACACATTATGGAGATGTCAGAAGTGATGCCACAGTTAAAGATGGTTGGTTGAAATGTACAGTTAAAGCAGTACTAAAATCCCTTTTCTTTACACTTCAGTGACTGAATTTGGCATCCAACTTTGACAATCTAACTCTTTAGAAGAAAATTTAATTCTGGCTTTGGTTTTGGTAAATAATAGCTTGCAGAGGAAATCTCCTCCTTCTCTTGTTTGTTCTATGTTTACAGGTTGGATTCAAACTTTCAAAATTGCAGGGTTTAATTCTCATTTAAGACATTTGTAGGAGATACATGGTCCCTTTTACAGCCAAAGGTAACTGTAGGATATCCCAAAAATTTCAGTGTACTGTGCTTCAGAATTTCTTCTGTGTATTGTACTGTTTTGGGAAGGGGTATGTGTGAATGTGTCTGTGCAGATTACAGGCTGCTTACATGAAAGAGTGAGGCAGCAGATGTTTTTGTACAGCCTGAGCAATACCTTGGTTTGACCTTGACAACAGATTAAAGAAGTAGGCTTTTGAGGTAACGTGGCAGCTGAACAACGTTTGGAGCTGTAAACATAAAAACCAGCCTCACTTGTTTCTCTGTACACTCAAGAAGGTGGGTTTTTGTACATTTTTATAAATAAACAGAAATGTAACAGTTCCACCATTTTTTTCTACTTAACCAGAATACTCCCAAAAACATTAAATATTGATTCTGCTACTTGGATCAAAAGAGATACTACAGCCCATATCCTTCCAGGCATTCTCTAGCTAAAATAGTATCTTCTCTTCCTGCTCTGTCATTGATATAATACCCATAGTCTAATAATATCTTGAACATAGTCCAATTGTGACATTTTAAATGTGAACAGATTTAGATTCTGTTTTTCAGAACACTTTGGAGTGAAACATACAGAGATTAATCAGTAAGGCTGCTCCAATCTCCAGCTACTTTTATTTTACCTTATTTCAAACCAGCTATTTAGGCCAGGACATAGGATAAACAGCAAAGAGAATGTATGTTAGTGTTAGAGTGACTGGAAGATGAAAAGCAGGCATGGTTTCATATGGGTTGATGAAATTTTGCAGAATAAAAGTTAAATAGCAGAGACTTTAAGAGGTGTGGAAAGCAAAGGCAGATTAGTATTTGTGTGGCGCCTGCAGGTAGATTCCACGTTTTTGAGATGAAATATCTATGTGATTCCTTACCCACCTCCCCCCTGGATGTCAGCTGGGCATTCCTGAGTGCAAAAATGGCAGTGGATGTCCAAGTCCATACTGATTTTCATCTTGTTCTTTTTCAAGAGCAATAATATATTCTTTAAAATTGTTTGAATGACAGATGACATTGACTCGGGTGGTTCTGTAGAAAATAATTTTATTATCTACAATATTTTTCATTCCCTCAATAATTTAGTTACAGATTGTTTTGACTGCCTTACCATTAAAAAGCTCAGTGTGTTATAGAAGGCAAAATATAAATTTGACAGGCAAAAACATTTTAAAAGAATACGGTTCATCTCTGCTGCATCACACAACATTGTAAACAATTATAAAGACCAACTCCAAACACTCTGAAAGGTTTTCAAGGAATTTTATGGTTTAGAAATGTTCATCCATGTAAAAGTAGCATAATTTTTTCAAATTACTGATTCAGACTGATATGGAAATAGCTAGTCCCAATTATTTTTGTCAATGAACTTTGAGACTGTGACAGATGAACTTGACGCCTTAACCAACCTAGAGGTAGTTTGGTTCAGGCTCCAAAGAAGGTAAAGGCCTAAGCCTTAAGTGGGTTAAGAACTTCTCTAGTACCAATCTGTTCTCTGAAAACCCACAAAGCAGCAGAGTGACAGTGAGTACCGATGCATATAAGCTTGGAACACCAGTCATGTGATTAACACATCAGTAGTGGGTGGCTTTTCCAAGACTCATGTATCAAAGATCAAAGGAACTTGTGGGTACAGGGGGTCTCATGTATAGCTTTTCCACTGCATGTAATCTGGCCACAAGCCAACCTCTTTCTTCCATAAATATGGCAGCCTAAGCGAGCCTTCTTTGAGCTCTCCCTGCTAAGCAGAGTGGCTGCAAGGCAGGGATCTCCCCTTGAGCTGGGTCACCTCTCAAGGTTGCTCCTTAAGGCAGAGAGACCTTTCACCAACAGCAGATCTTTGGTAAGCAGCCGATATTGTGCATAACCTTGTATTGTGGTAACACGGATTTGTGTCTTGGTAACTTTGATTTTGTCTTGGTAACTTTGACTCTGCCTTGGTAGTTTTGAATCATTGTTCAAATGATTGTGCAGAACAGTAAGAGAGTGAATCTTGCCATTGAACTTTGTTAATACCTTTGACAGTGGTTCTTTAAGTGATCTAAATCACTCATTCATAACAAATTGGCGTAGTCAGCAAGATCCTAAATCAGGATTCATGACAAACTGGTGTAGTCAGCAGGATGGCAACTAGTATCACTGAATATTTATGGAAGCATGGAATAAGTCTGTGTCCCAGATTCTCAGAAGAAGCGGCTCATGACCACTGGCTATTGAAGAACAATTAAAAGTAGCAAGAGGAAATATTAAAGATGGTAAAGGAAAAGGAATTATTTGTAAGATGTTACGCACCTGCCTAGAAGCCGCCTGTCAGTATAGTAAAAAACATAATAGAGGGAGGCAAGATCTAAGAGAGGAAATAGAAGGTAGGAAGGCAGCTGAGTTATTACTGTCTCTGCAAATTGATCAGCTACAGAAGCGGTTACAGGCAGGAAGAAAAGGAGAAAAAACAAAAGTTGGAAGAAAAGATTGAGATGATGCTCATGTGGGCTCCACACCCCCCAAACCCCATGCAAATTAGGAAACTATTAGTGTCCCCAGAGGATTGGGATGTTTATATTTGGGGTGATCCTGATGACCATGATGAGGGAAATGTTAACCCCCTGCCCCTTTCAGACTTCTCTGAATATACGACTAGACCCATCATTAAAGCAGAATACTCTGAAGGGCCTCGGGGAGGTGGTCAGCAATATACTGTGCAAAGCACTCCATGGGATGCTTTACAATTGGCAAAATTTACAATGAAATATGGCAGAAAGCCAGGTGAAACTGAAACTTAATATTTGTGGCGTGTCTGCATTGGCAGTGGTGACCAAATAATGTCAGGTGGAGAGAAAGCAAACAGTTATTGGGGTCTGAGAGTTTTCTTAAACCTAGGACCCGGCCCGGTAGATGAAGCCCATTCTGTCACCAGCAGGGGAGCCTACTGGGCTGGGGGAATAGATGCCTCGGATCGAGGGCAACCTTCTATGATTGCCATTTGTTCCCTAAGTGAGCTCTCCACTGCTGTCACCAAAGCCGCCTGCACACAAGCTGTGCACAAACGAGGAGAATCCGGTGATACCCCACTACCCTCTACTGTAGATTACACTGTGTTAAGGCCACTAACTAGGGGAGCCTCAGCAGTTCTCAAACCCTATTTAATTGCAAAAGGGGATGAGATTAAAAGAGACACAGATCACAATGACGAATTAGGCGGTGACAATCCTCACAGACAACTCCCTACATGGGCAGAATTAATGCACAGTATTGTAAACCAGGGCTGTGAAATGGGGTGGGACGGTCTGTCGACTGAGAGATCAGACCCAAGACCCCAAGCGGAAAACCACTGGTGTGACCCACAACACAAAGACCCCCACAAGGATTGGGAGGCAGACAAATGGAACATAAAAACAAAGACCCACAAGTAGAATCTAGAGAAAGAATAAATGAGTTATGGAGAAAAGCATTAGCGTTAAATGTTCCAAAGGTGGCAATATAGGGACAACCAGCAAGTATAATACTAAGCTTTAATACAATCATTCCAGAAATTGAGTGGAAATGGAGGGACTAAATGTCCCCCTAATGCCCGACCACTGACACAGACTCCATAGGGAGGCCAAATCACTTTTAAACCTCTTAGTAGGGAATTGCAAACCTTGAAGTCAAAAAGCGAATAGCATCAGGATAGCAACTGGACCTGCCTATCTGGTGAGTGGAAACCTACCAATGGCTAAATGAAGGAGGCCCTAACATTTTAATTCCAATTGACCTTCAACAACAATTGATAAAATTTCTAATATATACGGGAGCACAAAAATCAATACTAACCGAGAAGAACGCTAAAAACTGGGCTTGCGACCCAGAGAGCAGAGAATTAAAGCCACTGGAGTAAAAGGAGCAAGTGGTATTTGCCAAACCATGAAAGTTAGTTTATGACTCCCGGGCAAGAAGCACATGTTGTCTGCTTGCTTTGCGGTTAAAGATCACAATGAAAACATTCTGGGTTTGAATCACTGAACCTGGATCTGCTGGATGGCAGCATATGATCCTTTGGTTCAAATGTAGACCCTAACTCTGATAAAAATCAGGAGGCTACTGTTCATGTAGTCCAGGCAGCCCCTGCTCTCCCTGATTCCAAGATTACTAATGTACCTCAATACCCGATTTCTGCTGCAGCACAAAATGGAATTTCTGCGGTAATAGCAGACTTGGAAAACTGGCACATTACTTCCAGAACCCCTCCCCATACAATTCACCCATCTGGCCAGTTCGAAAGTCGGATGGGAGATGGTGTCTAACAATTGATTATCGGTGCCTAAATGCCAACACAGCTTCTCTAACTGCTGCAGTACCCAATATTGCAACTTTAACAGCCACACTACAAGCAGCTGCACACCCATGGCTGGCAGTGCTAGGTGTCCCCTTGCAGGAGGAGGATAAAAAGAAAATTATTTTTACTTGTAGGGAATACAACATACCTTTAACATGAATATAAACATTCACCTACAATTGCTCGTGTTGCACTTGATGAACTTTTACAGTCTCACTCCCTCAAGATGTGAAACTGTACCAATATATAGATGATATTGTAATCGGCGGGATCTCCCCTGAAAAACTGGGAGAAGTGGCAGCAGCAGTGTGGCAAGCACTAACTAAAGCCATAGTTGAAGTTCCACCTGAAAAATGTCAGGGGCCAAGTAGAGAGGTAAAATTTTTAGGCACCTGGTGGACTGCAGATAGTGCAGCAATTCCACTGGACACCCTAAATAAAATGGAACAATTGCAGATGTCCCAATCTGGGAAAGAATTTCAACAGTTTCTGGGAACTTTGGGTACTGGAGGAAACATGTACCTGGATTTTCCATCATTGCTCATCAACTGTATTCAGTTTTATGAAAGGGAAGACCATGGAAATGGAAGCCAGAACATGAAGAGGCAGTCAAAATCCTAATACAGGAATTGAAGACATGTCAGTTACTGGGGGCAGTACACCCCCGCGACACTATTATAGCAGAATGGGGTTTTGCAGAACATGGTACTTCTTGCAATCTACTCCAAACCAGGCCAAACAGGCCAAAAGGGCCTTTAACCTTTAGGTTGACCACATTTAAAGAGACAGAGCAGAGATATTCCAAGCAGGAAAAGGGACTTTAGTCCAACCAGTTAAACAAGTTGAGCCACTAAGGGGTCACCCAGCTGGAAGAACCCTGCTGAGGCTTGTATTGGTTTCCGTTTCCAGGAAGGAGGAATGATACCAGCACACCTCTCCTGGAGATCAGGTTAACCATCAGAGGATTGTTTATCCTTCTCACAGGAGTAACTGCCAGCAGGAATCAAATTCAGTTCACGTGTCAACAAACCCAACCCCCTCGGTGGAGACCCTCACTCCTTTTATTTATGCTAATCAATATGGTAACTACAGTACCTGCCGCACCACACACGTTTCTCATTTGTGGGTGGAATCCGCTGTAACAGCAATTATACAGGAAGGTGATGAGGGCACCTTGCCCACTGCGATTCAAAAGGTAATTTGGGATAATGCAGCTCAATTTGAAAGGGATTTCCAGTCTTGGTGGCATCTGGTTAATTTAACTTATGACTCCACCGACAGTAATGACACAACTTTTGTTTTGACAATACCCAGTGCTTCAGTATCCACCACATACCCAATCACTGTGCTGGGATTAAATCACCACGGAACTGTACTCTATCTGTTAGAACACAGAGTGTGAGCCCAACAAAATGGGAACAAATAGTAACCATTGGTGCTGATGCATGTGTTGTACGGGAACAACCGTGATTTATTTGTGAAAGCAATACCATTAAGGCCCAAGACACTTGTCTTGACACTGAACAAAATGTTTGTCATTTTGAAATACATCCTGATGAAACCCCTGAAACTGTATTTGTATATGTTGGAAATGGATGTGTTTGTATGAGAACCCTTTGTGATTCTATATTTATAGACAACACCACTGTAGAGACAAATAATCACTCAAATATCTGTATTTGTAATTTTACCAAAATCATGAGATGCAACTTTAACTGTTCAGCTCCTGAAACATCCCACTAATTGCTATAAACTAACTATACATGGTATGAAGATTTGCTACCTACGCCCACTGGAATGAATCTCACATTGGTAAGAAAACATGATGACCTGAGTCAATTGTTAAAATGAATCCAGAACAATGGACAAAGAACCCTGATTACCATCCAGCATGATTCAGAGGCAATACACTGCATCCTAGAAAGAGCGAAGAGAGATGGAGAACATCACTGATGGGAAACTCTTTTTGGATGGTCACAAACAGCAACTTGAATTTTTAATTTGATGATGCATGCAAATATAGTTCTGTTAGTTTTGACCTTGTTATGTTCATTGCTTAGAATCATTCTGTATATCAGTATTTGGCAAAAGGTGAAACAAATTGTGTCAATCCAACATGTAAAACATATACAATCAACTGTTTCTGTATGTGAAATGGTATATAACTAATATTAAATGTGACACTTAAACTAAACAGCTTATTAGATAATTGTACCCTTACCACTGATCTGCAATATGCCACACATTTATGACAGAGGCAAGAGGTAACCGTACTACCACGGTATGAGTTGATAAAGTGGATTAACTGTAGTCATAGGGTGCAGTGTGACAGATGAACTTGACGCCTTAACCAACCTAGAGGTAGTTTGGTTCAGGCTCCAAAGAAGGTAAAGGCCTAAGCCTTAACTGGGTTAAGAACTTCTCTAGTACCAATCTGTTCTCTGAAAACCCACAAAGCAGCAGAGTGACAGTGAGCATCAATGCATATGAGCTTGGAACACCGATCATGCGATTGACACATCAGTAGTGGGTGGTTTTTCCGAGACTCATTTACCAAGGATCAAAGGAACTTGTGGGTACAGGGAGTCTCATGCATATTTTTTCCATTGCATGTAATTTGGCTACAAGGCAGCCACTTTCTTCCATAAATATGGCAGCCTAAGCAAGCCTTCTTTGAGCTCTCCCTGCTAAGCAGCGTGGCTGCACGGTAGGGATCTCCCCTTGAGCTGGGTCACCTCTCAAGGTTGCTCCTTAAGGCAGAGAGACCTTTCACCAATAGCAGATCTTTGGTAAGCAGCTGATATGGGCCGTCAAGGTATTTTTAAACAGTATTTACAGTGTTAAATTCCACTGTGTAATCACTGAGATAATTAAGTGTTTTATGAATAAGTTAGATTTTCTCTAGAAAAGAATAAACCACAAATGCATATATTAAATATCAGTAGTGATATCATACTTGATTAGGTGTTAGTTTGGTGAATACTAAAGTGGGAGTGAAAATAAGCAGTTGTCTCCTGGGAGAAGATTTCCACTTCACATGACAAATAAATATAAATGACTCATCAAATTAATCCTCCCCATCATCAAGGAGAAGGTTGTGACCCATCACTTCAACACAAGCATCCTCCTCTTAATTTTATTTGAGCTGAGTCCTGAGGGACAAAATAAATGGTGTGGTAGAAACGGTGCAGGTATTGTGACATCTTCCCTCATTACAAATTAGGTAGTGAGGTACTTTAACCTGGAAAATGGACTTTGTGCCTTTTGCAAAGTCATAATCTTACTCTTAATGTTTTGGTACTCTAATTAATGTAAATACACAAGTCTGAATAATTGCTTTGGGGTCATCTTAATTAGAACTTCCATCTTTTAATTGGCAGAGAGATTAATTAAGATATACCATCAACCATCCACTAAATCCCATCCCTTATATTCTATGAAGAATTATTCCATCTCTGCTCAAGTGCAGGCCAAGAATACTAATCCTACCTCACTCTTCCACTCTGTCACTCTGTAACATTACAAAGAAAAAACTTTCTTGTACATATAAACTACACCACATGGATACCCTGGCATGTAGCTCTATGCATTTCCCACGTATGAATGAGCTATGGAAGAAATGACTGTCACCACTATAACTCCTTCCTTGGAAGTCCAGAGTAAAAGACAGGGCAGAGCAGAGGGAGCACTGCCCCGAGCTGGAAGGACTAAAACAGAGACCAGGCATCTCAGAGGAGCACCAGACATGTCCAAGCCTTGTCAGCTGCTTGGTAGCCTGAGGAAGAGGAGCTGCAGGCCTGTAGCTGTTGTAAGATGCCTGGAGAGGGGAAGGATGGGGAAAGACCTTAAAAATAGTGGGAGAGTTTTTAATGCATAACTTTCTTTTCTCCAGAATGCATGAATTCTCATGAATTTCACAATCTCATCACTATAAACTAAGTTAAGTACATCTGCCCTGAGTTTTCAGGGGAAATTAAGTGAGAACTGGAAAAAATTTGGAAGGTGGCATTTCCAGTCAGGTGCCTTTGCCAGGTGTAAAAATTTCTGCAGTTATTTACAGCCAACCCTTGGTGCTACTGTTCAGTTTCTGTTGACATCTCACCAGACAGGGGTTTAATAGGCCTCGGAGGACAAACTAAAGCCAGGTTGCTTTTGAGTACGCCCAGCACTTGTCCAGTCTGGGAAGAGGCATGCCTCTGCAAACATTGAGATTTCCTGATGAAAAAAGAAATCTTAACTACCAACTTATGGCAAATGAAATCCTTCTGTATTACCAATCATCCAAAGAGCACTCAGGATACTCTGGTGTACGACTGATTAAATTTAGTTGAAGTGTTGCAGAGTAAAGACAGTTAACAGATTTATTGCCAAATCAGATACTTCTTGAATAAATACGTGAACAAAAAGTTAACATTTCCTCCTTCAAATAGGGATTCTGTCTTGTCTATTCAATGTTAGATGAAAAGTGTGCCTGGGGTGCTGAGTTATACTTTAACAAATAGTGTCTGTTGAAACCCCATTTACACAGGAGGTGGACCTGGAGCTGTGGTCCCACCAGAACTCCACTGCCCTAGAGAAAGCTAGGAAAGCAGATGAGTTGAGATTACCACTAGAAGTTGCAGTTTCTTTTAGTGTTTTCCTCAGAGGAAAATGTATAAATAGCTGTTCCATGGACTGGTACAATCTGTTGGGAGGGCAAGAGTGCTATAAATGTGTTCCTCCTGTTTCTCTTTCACCAAAAGGAACCCATTCTTACCACAGCTGCGTATAAAAATTTGGGTAAATTAGAAAGTAGAATTGAGGGGATTTTTATATGACAGATTCAGACTTCTGTATAACAGCTCAGAAACTGTAAGTGTAAATAGTCTTTGTTACTAACAAAGCTGCCAATGCCCTGCCATGAACAGAAACACCTCTTTCTAGTGTTTCCTTCAAACACGGATTTAGAAATAAAAGCCATACTACATCACCAGATAAAACTATGGAAAACATGCTGCTTCAACCTGTGAAGCCAGGCACACTGTATTAATAACACTGTATAGCACAGAATATTGTACAGACAAAACCCCCTATATTGATAAAAGTATATTTGCCTCCAAAATTGTTTTGGTGATGCAGTGAAGTCTCAGGTAGCTGTGTACACTCGTTACTGTACCAAAGTCAGAAAAGAATGTGCAGAACCTTTATTAGTTTCTCATTAAAAACAAAACAAAACATACATTATCTCACACTTGCTAATCGAAAGACATAAGGGGGTTCAAACCCAGCTGGCTTTTCCAGCTTTTTCATAATGAGATGCTGCTAAACATTTAGCTGTTAACAAATAAAAATAAGTGTGGGAAGAAACTGAATGGTCTTGAAGACAATCCTGCCAGTTGAAGGAAACGGTCACTCTGCAAAACATGCATGCACGTTCTGCTCAAAAAGGCTGGACCACCTCAATTTCACAGTTTGAGGACTTACTTTCAACAGGTTTGCAACAGTGGCCCAGGGCAGTTTCTGTAATAACTATTACACCAGCTTTGAGTTAAAACTGGAGAGCATAACCACCATCAGTGATGAAAGGTGTCAGAATAACCTGTCAGCACATTTCCTGCCCAAAACAAAGCCACATGAGAGTCACTCTAGACCATTAATAACAGAGGCAGAAGATACTGTGAAGCAATGCACTTGTGTACCTGTATGTGCATGAGACAGAGGGAGCCCACACCTCTACTTCTCTGTAGTGCAGCCTTGAGAAAACTAGAGAGAGAAAAAGCACAAGAGGTGTTTTTCTTCAGCCTGGCAGACCAACACTTAGAGGAAGAAGCTGTGAACAAAGACACTGCTGCTTCTTGTTTGATTCATCCAGCATTCAGGGAAACAGGTCTCTGAAAAAAAAATCACAGGTCTGCTTCAAAGAGCCACTGGTCTTCATCATATTTCTTCTAAGCAGAACACCCTGCAAAATCCTAAATGTGTGGCTGAATGCTCAGGTCAAAGGAGCAACAGTTGCTTCCAAGTTGTCTTGTCATCTAAGTGGCATTACTGAGACCAAGGCCTCTGAAAGATCCTGGCAACAGGGGGCCTCCCAGAGGTCCTGTGAAGAAATCAAAGAAGTCATCCAATGAGGAGTATAATCGTATTTCCCTTTCTGAAATGAAGACCTCCCTTCTGACCTCCTGGCTGCTCAGAATAATTCCAGCATTGTTATGACACATTCATTTGCCCTCAGGTGCAAGGTGCCTTCACAGGAACATTTCCACCCAGGGACATTAAATACAAGCGGACTGGGGTTGTGAGTGAAAGCCATGTGTTAGAAACCTTCTCATCTACAACCTTCCCTCTCCTCTGGGCATAAATATCCCTTCTCTGACAGGGTCCTCAAAGCACTAAATCCTGTGGAGCTATGTCAGAACGTCACAGTGATGAGCTACAGCCAAGTGTGTGACACGCACCAGGCTGATCTGGATCAGGGCTGTGAAATTGCTCTGTCGCAACTCAGATGTCCTGAAATGATGTAACGCTTAATAAAACCAAGCCAGGTACTGAAGAAAAGTTACTCTTAGGAAATATGTATAGGACTTTTTTTGAAACTTCTTTACCTCCTTACCAAATGGAAAATATGTCAAAACTAGAAGAGAAATAAATAGCAATTTCAAAAATTACTATTTTTCTGTTTAAAGACAATTATGGAAGATCTCTACTTTTGTATGGATCCATACTTTTATGTAGGCTTTTGTCTATCTTACAGGACCTGGATAAATAAATGACAGATATGTGACAATGGAATATAAAAAGCACATCTTAATATAGATTACTTTCCTTGATAGCACATAAATCATAGACTTCATGGTGGATGAATCATATTTTGCCCAGTCTTCATTAAAAATAATCCTGGATATTATTCTACTGTCTTGCCTAAGAGAGAAGCAGAGCAAGGCTGGAACTAGTCTGAGGCTCAGTCTGAGGCTTGTCTGTAGTACCAGGCAGGAGGCAAGACAACTGGCACTTTTGTGGCTACGTCCCTGCTCAGTGATGACTTCTGAGCTATTTGCCAAGGAGTTTGGGAAAACAGAGTGAAAATGCCTCAGTCCACAGCAGCCAGGAGAGGAGAGGAGGTTGGAATGGCAGCTTCCCTGCCCCCAGGGGCTCCAGCAATGAGGTCCAGCAATTCGGGACCATGCAGGAGCTGCTTAGTACCTTGTGAGCACACACAGCTGAGCTCTAGACAGCCTGTTTGGACCGTCTGATTAAGAAGTTGCAATGAATCAACTATAAAAGTCTGTTCATGCACAGTCTGAGGAGGTCTCAAGTTCTGAGCCCACCCACCTCCCTTTTTTTTTTTTTTTTTTTTTTTTTTTCAGTTTTTGCTAAGCATATAACAGTGTTTTGAAGTAGAAATTTAGATTCCCTTCTAGCAGGACTGCTTTTCTTTATTCTGGTCAAAACTGAAGCAAACTGAAAGCTAATTATTTCCTGCTTCAAGCACAATAGAGTGTTTATTGGAACGTTCCTTATAATCCTATCAGAATTGTTATAGGAGCTCAGGAATAAATGAGTTTCCAATTAATTAAATGCAGCTCTCCATATAGACAGATCACGCCACAAACTGTCTTTCTTTTTTTTCCTCCTGCATCAACATCAGTTATTACAAAGCAGGAAGAAGGTATTCACTGGATTTTAATACAAAACATCATGATTGCAGAATGTTTCACTCACGGTGAAATTCATCCTCAGTGAGTTAATGTTAAAAACTAAATAGAAATATTAGTTCCACTGTTAAAATGTAATTTATTTGGGTACAGTTTTTGCACTTGCTATTTTTTTTTATTTAAGCATTCTAAAATTGGTAATGTAAAATTGGAACTTCCGTCATTTTTAATAGGATTTTAATAGCATTTCTCTCTAATTGCATTTAAATTACATTTTAGAGAATTAACATTCGTTCTTGATCAAGACAATATGAAATACAACAAAAGTTATTTGTGTATCAGAAGTGAAAAGAGGATGATTTTGTCAAATGTTAGAAGTGGGATGAAAGGGCTACTTTCAAACCATCTCGATGCGCGGAAACAAACTCTACAACTCCGGGAGAGTTATAAAGTAGATATGTTCATTCCGGCATCGGGGTGCAAGGGGATTTCTCCACAAAGCTTGCACCCCAACAGCACATTTTACCAAAAATTTATAGAGTGTGGATATACATATTCATCGGATACATAACACAAACATACATATGCATGAGTAAGGCTGGGTTAGTTCGAAAGGCTGGTGTCAGCAGTTTATGTTCTCTTTGCACCTGCACATTGCCTCCTGGGGGGGGTCTTTGGGGGTCTTCTGGAGGAAGGCTCACAGTCTTCCTCACCTTCTACTTTTCATCCCATTCCTTGAAGCATGTGCAGATTCTCCTAAATAATTTCTTGAACAAGAGTGGTCCCAGCCGGTTTACTCCCTCTATCTTATCTAAAAGCACCAGCATACTAGTTTCTACTGTCCATACATGGCTATCTGTACTCTACAAAGACTCAGCTTGTTAGAACCCAACTGCTTTCCAAGGACATGTCTCTTATTTTTGCCGAACAAAGTAGTTCTTGGTAAGTTTCCACAGAAAACTGCTTTGTTTTGATGAACACAGTAGTCCTTGGTAAGCTTCCACAGAACAGTCTGGGCAAGCAGGATTATTAAGCAATATTAGCAAAATTAGGCTGCAGGGCACTCCAAAGAAAACTGGCCTAAGTGCATTCATTCCTCTACAGTGCTAAGGAGTTGCTAAGGAGTAAGCTTAAAGCATATAAAGTGATCCATGAAGATGCCCCTTTGGTGTGCTCTGTGGTATGTACGCTGTGGGGAAGGCATGAAAGAGAAGTCAACTCTTTGGGTTTACTCTGGCTGCAGAGCAGCAAGTGTGCTATGTGGCCATATTTCAGCTACCCCATACACTGGGAACGGCACTTTATTATAATATTTATGTGTAGGCGCTCAAAGGTAAAAAGAATGGACTTGGGCAGACATACCCGAATCATCTGTGCTTCAGATCTCTTGGTTTCTAGGAAACTGGTGGCTTATTTATTTATATGCAGTGTGGAATATTGATAGCATCTACTGAGTTCCTGATTAATAGAGGCACCTTAGGAATGGTGAAACGAAAGAAAAAAATGTTCCTTTGCTACCTAAGAAAATGTTTGGTACCAAACAATCAAAGACAAAAGAAAGTATAGATGTAAAGGGGGTGGGGGTGTTCTACCTGAGCTACAAGATATAGGATACAGAGGATGCTGGTTGGTGTGACAGCCTCTGCTTCAGGCTATAGTGAGCCTTAACAATAACCTGGGGCATGATTTTGGATTCATAAGGCAGGCAGAAGTTCAAGTGCTCATTGAAAGAGATCATACTGGAAATAAGGAATAAAATTTATGTGTGAGAAAAGTTTCCAGGCACTTACAAACAAGGCAGAGCAAAAAAGGCATTCCTACCACTCAAATTAAAAACGTGTCTCCTCAGCTGACTGGCACTAGTAAAACAGCTGTCACTAACTGATTCCTGAGGTCCCAGCAGTGCACAGCCAGACAGCTAAGTTGCCTTTTCAAATAACACCCATTCCAAGTGCATCAAGGAAGCAACACCGAATGACCAGGGAAACAAAAATCCATCCCTTTTGTCTTGGTGCTACAGGCTTTCCTGAGCCAGTGAAGTACTGACAGAATTGCAGCCTGTGATCTTCCAGCTCAGAAAAGGGAGATGGCTGGACAGAAAGGCTGACAATGCCGCAGGAGAAGTAAACACTCTTTCAGGCTGCTGGCCTGTGGAGCCGGAGGGCTGCAAGAGGCAGGTGCTTCTCATCCTGGCCTGAGGGAAGTGTGATGCTGAACACATCCAGCTCTGGGTGGAACAGCTAAACCCCAAGATCTGATGCACCAGCATCTGCATTTTATCCTCACAGTTATATGGGGGGGGGTGACTTTTAAGCTGAAGTTCCTGCATGGAAAGTCACTGTTAAAACATTTTCATCCTGGACCTGTGTCAGTGCCTGCTTTGACAGGGAAAGCTACAAAGGCTGAGTGGGTCTGCTTAAAAACTTTGGTCTGTCTACCTTTATCTCCATTCATAGCAAAACCACCCTGAGCTCAAACCTCAGCAGCTGGTAGATTTTTGTTCTTTCCAAAAAGTGTCAGTTTCTCCACCTGAAACAGTGTGCACAGCCCTTGCTTTGAAGCTTCTGCTTGATAAGAAATCACTCTTATTGAAATCTCTCACTAGGGCACTGACTTGCCCCATTAAATGGTCTTTATAAGTATTCTTTATTATTTCCTTCCCCTATAATTTATACTAGAAAACACAATTCAGAACAAAAATTAGTAACAACAGCCCCTGAAGATACGGTGGTCAAACTGATCCAGGTTGTTGTTAGTAGCCCTTGCATCTGACTTACCATTGTGCCTGATTGCTTTCCTGTCATTTATGCGTGTAGAGCTGGGAAATCTCCTATTTGTTTAGAGCAGCAGAGTTGGAAGAACAAATCTCTTGGTGAAACTTACAGAGAAAAAAATTTAGTATCAAAACTAAGAACTGGATTTAAAATTTAATTCAGGGTTTTAAGTATATATTCTGTCTAGAATTTGGTACAAGTGACAGTTGTTGATTGCCTGAACTTTTACTAATGTTGGAGTAACATGGGAAAAATTACTAGATTGCTTTCTGAGATGAAAATTGAGTCGTTTGAGGGCATGTTCGTATTACTATATTTGCTTTCCACAATCACGCCAGGTAAAAATAAGAAGGCATAAATATTTATGCAGAATACAGTTTAGGGAGGCACAGCCAGACCATTACACAGGCATTTGTAACTATGTGAGTTTGGGGCGTATTCATGACATAAAAGACTGATGCTCGTGAGCTACAGAGGAGATTTAGCCTCAGCAGTTCTTCAGGTCCCCATAATCCAGGTGTTTCTTCAATTCAAAAACCACAGTTAGCAGGAATGATTACACTGTTGACACAGAAGTTATTAGTCATACACAAGTATTAGTCATACACATAAATACAGAACCATTTATGAAAAGCTGTTAGTGGGCAACTAAGTTATGGGGAGTTTGTTGTTTTGTTTTTTGTTCTGTTTAAATAAAGGTGCAACTGAAATGGCTGGTGCTTTTAGAGGTTATGGCTCAGTTGTGATGCAATCATATCAGCCAGGCCATAATATAGAATGATATTCAGGTTAGAGAAGAGCTGGTACTGCAGGAGCTGTTCATCCATACAGATTTTCATTGAATAAGTTTGATTTTAGTGTCTCTATATATTTGCTACAACTATTTAGATTTTAAATGTTCTGTCCAGGAGATTGCAAATGCTGATATGGCATTTTAAAGACAAAAGGCACCCATGGTAGGGAGAAGTGATGGGTTAAGAGAATGGCACCAGAGTGACACCAGTTAGTTAAAGGTTATGAAATAAGAGCTACTTTGTAATGGACACATGCAGAATAACAACACTTGTTACCTTGTGAATTACCAGTTTTATAGATTATACAGCTAGATTATAAAGTCTGATCTGAGGCATAGATCAGAGCATTTTGCTGAATTGATTTTTGTTTGAATTACAGTATGTCTTCTAAGAAAAAAATCCCAACTTTATTCTTACATTGTCCTGAAGCCCTTAAATTCAGGAAAGGCTGCCAGTAATGTGAAATGTGAAAGATACAACCTCTTTCTTTCTGTTGCTCTCTCTCCCCTCCCCCCTGCCTTAGATATATGGAAGAGACACCATGTCAGAGAGAATCTGCAATTCTCTCACAGGTATCAAAGTAGAGCTACCCCAACTGAGAACTTGTATGCTAGCGGTAAGCAAGATTCAGCTGGGAAGGAAACATCCTCTGTAACATCATCAAATGACAAAAGCTGTGGGCTCTGGATTTTACTAGCCCTTGAACCTCCTGCTTTTAATCCTTTTGAGGGAAAGGCTTCATATATATGTGAACCCACAGGCACGTCCTTTTGAACTATAAAGACTGTAGAAGACTTACACAAAACTCAAGCAGTGTGAGACTTAAATTCACTACCATGAATGTCTGGGGAGAGAATGCTTGGGACTAGAGATGAAACTGATAGAAAGGGACCAGCTAGATAATAACTGTGTAGGGCTCCAAACCTCCAGAGTGGGCAGTAGTTAGAAGTATCTTACAATGGACGATAATTTTTTTTATCACTTTCACTAAATAAGTCCCCTGTGCAGCCTTACAATTAAAAGTAGGCTATCATCCCTTTCAAAAACCTATTGGGGTAGCAGGAAGAGATCCTATTAGTAGACTGAATGGATACAGTAGGAAAAAACAGACACACGTCTCAAAGCTGCTCTTCAGGTCTTAATGAATATAAATAGCGATTCTGGTGACTTGGCAGAGTTGAGCTCTTAAGGTCATAGACAAACTACTAGGTGATCTTTCTGTTTTAATTAATTTTGATATTTTGTAGATCTGATCTAGCACCGAGGCTAAAAGAAGCTGCAATATTTAAAAACAAACAGCATACAATTTAAAGCCATGCAACAACAAGTGGCTTTTTTCTAGGTCCACCCAGTTGTACTAGTCTAGTGCTGCCTTCCTTGCTTCCAAACCACTTCGATGGCACTGTGAAGATCAACAGGAAGGCCTTGTGCTATGATAAAGTTGTGTTTCACTACAAGAAACTAACACTGGGAATGACTGGAAATAACTATAACATGGCGTTTAATTTTGTGGTGTGAAATTTGTTGAATGTATTTGAAAAACTAGTGTGTCGATTACATATATTAAAGCGTACATTACTGAGAAAGGAGATGTAAATGCTACTTCATTACTTTCTTAAGCCTTGGGAATGCAAAGTCAACAGTGAGTGCAAATAAGTGCAAGTAAAAGCACGGGTGTCCTTCTTATCAAAAGAGAGAAACCTCCAAAATTCTGACATGAAAGCAGTCCCTGCTCGGTGGCTACCCAATGTCAATGTTTCAGCCCTTTTAACGTAAAATACAGAGTAAATGGGATTGAAAACACCTGAGCATTGAAAGTACATGCCAGGCAAAGGCGAGGGTGTCCATGACCCAGATGAAGATGTACGTGCATGACAACGTGACCCATAGTATTTCTCTGTAGGTCTTTGCAGTTGTCACACTTCTATATGTTTCATTGATTAGAATGAAAGGACAAAAAAACCTAAGGTTTGTGATCATGAGTTTTAAGATGTTTCAGACCTGAAAACTTTTATTGGAGGGAGAACGCTTTCATTTTTGAGCTACTTCATCCACTGTTATTTGGACATCATCAAATCATTTTATATTCTCAAAATATTTTTCAGAGATCCAGCTCGAAACTGCAAGATGATGTTCAGATATTTTTTTCCCCTAGCATGTGGCAATTATGATGAATCAGAATTTATTCTGTGTTCTGTCAATCACCATAGTAACCTGTACTCTCTGTATTTAACAGGAAGCAAGAAGTTATTTACTTGACAGAGATGGAGTTCTGGGAGGCATTGGCTTATGAACATTGGCAAAATATTTTAATGGGACTATTTGCTTCTCAGGTTGTTATGGGTACCAGTAATTTGATCTTCATCTGTCATGTAGACTTCACAAGAAGAAATTGATTGTAGTCAAAACACATTCATTAGGGTTACAGCTATTTTCTACTCTTATTGGTTGTTATATAAAGCTAGACAGTGCCCTATTCAGTCCAGATTGTTTCTGTATATGTAAAGCATAGTAAAGGTACCTTGCTAGCTATTGGGCTTGGTTTGTATTCTCAGGAACCAAATGGATTCCTAAACTGCAAACAAGAGATAGCAATTGTTTACTGTTATTTAATGAAATCATTGCTGTTTAGTATCAGAACTCTTAAAGTCTATTTTTTTTCAAGCCCATCAGATTTTAATAGTTCCTTTGATGGTATAAACTGATTTATTTTACTTTATGAAATGGAATTACTTACTTTTAGTATCTTAATTGAACTTTCTGACTGGTTACTTCTAATGGGGATCAATCCACTGATCTGCCTCATAAAAGTGGCCCCACAAAACACAGAGACAGCACAGGGCAATAACTGGTATCCAGTGTGGGGCAGAGTAAGCTATGGGAAGCTGAAGAGATCTTTCTGCCCAGCCCCATGCTCTGTGGGACTCAGACACCAAATACGCCTTCTTATTGAACTTTTCCTTAAGCAAATTTTAGTCTTAGAGAGTAAGCTGTAGGGAAACTAGGATGATTGCCAATGCGGTTTTTCTTTGTGAAGAGAGTTTCTGCACCTGCAGTACCCTGGTGAAAACATCCCATGATATGACATACTCTCAGAAATATTTATAAATATAAAACAATCCATCAGGAAAAGATGTGGTCATTACAGTTCTGACCTCCTCTACTGCAATGAATGCTTCGTTATTGAACTTCATTATTATATACCTAGAAACCACTTAATTTTTTTCTACCTTTACAACTCACCTAAACCACAATTACAAGCACACGCTACTGAGTTAGTCTCCAGTCCCTCAAGCATTCGTGTATTCTACCTATGTTTGGTTAAACATTTTAGCATGCTGCAGTGAAATATATTTTACAATGCATACAAATTTAAAGTTTGAATTTCACCAGTTCTATAGGGAATGTTTTACCCAGAAGGGTGAATTTATTTCTTCTAACTCAGGAAAAATTTTGATGTTAACTCTGAGACATTAGAATGTACCAAAAAAATAACAGAAAACACTTCTATCAATTCAGAACTTTTATTTTATTAGAAACACAGGGCTAGTATTTAATATGCTTATTTTATATACTTAAATATACATTATCTCCCATAGAAGCAGATGCAATCAATACCAAGCATCAAACAGTATGTGTACAGTGATTGTATAAAAAACCCCTTTCACACTCATGTTACCAAATAGGTTTTCTAACCTCTATTCTTTGGAATGCAATTTGGATGACATGCATATGTATGTGTAAAATGAACTATTATTATCACTTCAGCTGTGTGTGTGTTGGCACTGCAGGCTACCAATTTTGTTGAAGTAATAATTTGGTGATATCAAGGGATGGAAAACCAGATCATCTAAGCACTATTCAGAAGGAATTGCTGAGTAAGTGCATTGTGCTATTTCTTTCCTGCTAAGAGATTAAACATCATACCTGGATATTATCTCATAAATACCACACACAGAGTACTTACGACATAGATAAGGGAAGACTGGTAGCACAAGCGAAAATCAGAGGCACTAGGAGATAGCAAATGTTACCTGTGATAGATGCATTTCTCTAGCATAATGAGCTTCCTGGGAATGCAGTGGTTTTGCTCTACAAAACAGTTAATCAAAATATAAGCAATGTTTTTTAATCAAAATATAAGCAATGTTTTTTAATCAAAATATTAGCAATGCTTTTTCGTTCTAAAACCTGCAGAACACAGGGACCTGAGGATGGTGTGCTCGATGGTTTAACTTTGGAGACTAGGTTCAGATTTTTGAGTGGCTTTATAGCAAGCATCTTCATTCTAAATGTTCAAAGATACAGAAGTCTCATTTTCAAGTTTATTTCAGGCAAGTCTATGTAGGCAGGTGCACAAAGAGACAGGCTTTCACTACGCACACTCTGAAATGGCCAACACAAACTAGTTCTGAACAGGGACCATATAACTATGCCTAAGCTATTAAGCCCCACTGAACTTTCCTAACAGTCAGGATCATCCCAAGTGCAGGATCACAAGATTCATGCCTAACTCACGTAGGCACAGACAGGTAAATTTTCATTTACCCTTGCAGCTTTATCTGCAAAATGGGTATACAAACATCTACCTTTCACAAAGGTGTGGTATGTTTAAATAATATAATATAATATCAGATATACTGGATACAATAAGAAGATCTTGGATGGGAAACTGCATAAATGCAAAGCATTAGATCATTAATGCCCACAGTTTATGCTTTCACATTCTGATGATCAATGTATGCTTGCATCCTTTTGTCAGAAAATAAAAGAATTATTGCTGAGATAATGGTGAACAGCTTGTAGAGAACTTATATATATGAGTTGTACATAATTTATGCATTGAAGAATTTGCATAGATATTTCATTTCCTTCATAAATGTCATTAGTAGAGAGCACTGGCAAGGGATATCACATACAATACACCTTTTGTTAATTTACATAGAGCCACAGTACACAGGTCACACATACCAAATAGAAGACTCTAGCTCAAGAAAAGACATATAATTGTAGAATGGATTTGTCTGCACAAATGTATGCAAAATTACAAATAAAGCAAGAAGGCAGTATTGATTTTGATATAGCCACCCCTAAAAATACAGGGTTTACAGACTCAATACTGTCTTGATTTAGGTTCTAACCTAACCCAAAAGTCTCAAATTCAGCTCCGTCCACTTATTATTGCTTTGTCTGGCATGCTGGGTTGTTTTTTTTTTTTCCAGAAATGCTTTTCTGCTCTCAAATTTTAGCTAGCTCTCCCAAAAGAATGTCTAATACAGTCACAAAGAGCAATTCTATTCCTTACAACTGAGCTATTGACTATCGTAATAAAAAGGAAAGACAGAAGTCATGTCAGCTTAGCTTCTGACAGGACCTTACAGTGCTCCTTCATTCAAAAACACTTATGTAATCAACAAGCAATGAGTAATGAGTTGTAAAATATCAGCAGCCCTTAATTTTCTATCAGGTATGATAAAAACTTTATAAAGCTGTGCTATTTTTAAGGAATAAAAGACCTTATAACTATCACCAAGACATCAGTTCTTTGCTATTTTACTATAATACCTCATCCTTTTTATTTTTTTTTCTCTCCTGCTACCTGACATCTAAATGCCTATAATTTTAGACATCAGGACCACATAGTGGCAAAAAAAATCCAGAGGCAGAGAGCTGAAAGATATTATTTTTGCCATTTGTAGACAGTAGTTTTACTTGATGTGCATCTTCAGCACCTTCTTCATCTTCTCATGGTGTGGGGGGTTGGGGGGCAAGATGAAGGAGCACAGAGAGACAGTGCATCTTCTTTAATAAGCCTTAACAATTTTGCTTTGATTAAATTTGTACTGTAAAATTGAAATACTCTGGGTAGGGGTAAAAAAGCCCTGTTGATGTATCGTAAAGGAAATCAAGAGAGGAAATAAAGCCACGCTTAGAAGATATTAAACAAGCTATAAAGTTTTCAATATATTTAGCATGTAGGAATTACAAGACGTAAGTGATTGGCTGAGGTGCAAATATGTGTGGGTAGGAGGAAAGGGAAGTGTAAATTTGTCTGGGGAGTCAATCTACTTAGGTCATTATAGTTCAATATGGCCATGATACAGAAAAACACTTGAGCATATGTTTGGTTTTAACATGTGAGTCATGCTCTCAAAATCTGAGCTCTGCTTACTTTCTCAGGCTCAGGTTTAAGTGATTTCATCGTAGCCAGGATCCTCTTCTGAATTGTACCACTTAAAGCCCATAAGCCAACTAACTGAAAGACCGAATGGCTTTGGACTGGGTATCTACTTGAAGAATCTTTTTTCTGGACACACAAAAGTGCACACTTTGCTTTCCATTATGGCATGTGCTTAGAATGTAAACATATTTTTGCACACACAGAGGCTGAAGGAAGAAGAATGATGATGGCAGACAGAGGGGATGTGACATCAGGACCCTGCAAGATTTTAATTTCTGGAAAACTGTGCTAATATTTTGTGAGAGGTGGCACAACAAGATAATCAGATTTAACTTGGCCAAAATTACTATGCATTTAATGCTTATTTGTGTGGTTTGGTTAGAGGTGCCCGTGCTCGCAGGCTGCAGGGCCACAGTGGAGAAGGACTGGCTCGGGGCAGACAGCTGTGCCACAAGCATGCCCGAGGATGAGGCAGAGCAGCTCCTCCTCTCACCCCAGGAGCACAAGAGGGGGTCTCCAAAGTGTCTCTGTGAAGACACTTTATGTTGCAGTCATTAACTGCTGATAACAAGAAATGGATGCTTTGATTGTTCTTTCTACCCCAAGTTTTGGTGGGTTTTCAGACCAGGGCAGAGGAATGACTCTGGGAGAAGTCTAAGTCCATGGTTCTGAACCAATAATATGGGCTGATTGTGAAAAGAACTTGTGAAAAGACCACAAGTTTAAATCTTAGATATTTTTCCTCACCTTCTCATGCCTAGGAGTCCATTCTGCTTCCTCTCTAAAATCTTCTATTTTCTAGGGCAGAAGGAAATATAATTTTGTTTTTTCAGAAATGAACAAGGTAGAAAAGATAGATAGATACATGCCAGTGTCAGCAGGTACCATATTTATTTTTCTTAACTCTGTTTCCTGAGGAATGGGAATAGAAGAATCACAGCTTTCACTGAACAATAAAGTTAATTCCTAATTCTCAAGGTTTCACTGAAAAACATTAAAACATGATTCGTGCGATGTCACAAGTATCACTTGGACTTCTTGAACTTTCCTTGCTTCTGAGCTTGCTCTCTGAGGATGCAACAATTCACTTATACAAGCAATTTAGAGAATAGAGAGGCCTGTTTATCTAATATGGCACAGACTTCTTTTTCTCCTAGGAAGCCATGATGATGCACAAGAGCAAACATCTATATTTTTATACAACCAAAACGTTCACAAGATATTTTTTTGATTGCTGCATTGTATTAATAAGCTACTAGTTAAAAGGTTTCCTTGAAACAATTCAGAAATGGAAATGAAAAACTGTGTGTCTTTTTCAGCATCTTTATGTTTCATTTATTGTCAAATTCTCAGTCAGCAAGATGAGGTGGCTGATAATTATTCAGGGTTGCCAATTAACCTACTTAGCAGGTCACATAGGTAACTGGCATAGATTGTGTCAAATCTCATTATTGGGAATAATAATTTAATTAGCCAGTGCACTGACTGAAGGCCAGAGAATCTGGAGAATAATTTAAACAGGAAAATAAAACCAGTACCTAGACAGACATTATATTTAAATACATGAAAACAGTTTGTCACACAAAATTATGAAGCATACTACTCACTAGTAGAAACCTGGTGAAGTCTGGGGTGGGGGTGGTGGTATTGAGGGTGGGGGGTTTTCAATAATAATATCCAGCATGAGTATAAAAAAATGTTATGTGTCGCCTTGCTTTTATAAATGAAAGATTTTTTTACATATGAAGTCATGAGCGTGTGTGTTATTCTTTAGCATTTAGCCAGACTTGCAACACAATTGTCTTTAATGCAGTGTTACAGACCAGAACTTCCCAGACATATCTTATTTGTGATCTACGTGAAACAATCCTGGCCTCTCCTTTCCCATATATCCCAGCCTTGTTCAGTTCTTCATGTCTGGCTTTAGAGCAAAGACAAAGGAATGTCAAGTAAGAAGGTCACATAATGGATAAAATAATATTGCTAGATCTTTCAAGATGGTCAGAAGAGAAGAAAAATTACAATAAGTGCAATTGTTAAAGTCACAGAGCCAGTGAAAAAGCTGTGCTTTGTACAGTAATGCTCTACATTTCCAAGGTGACTGAGTAAATAGGAGGTAGGAAGAGTAGAGTCTGTCTGGAAGAAAAACATTTTTGGTGCAGGTAGAGAAAGTACTATTAGGAGGAACAGTAACATCTTTAAAAATGGGTTTGAGTGTGAAATACTTTAAAGAGAGGTACAAACATTCCTAGAAATTATCAGAGTTTTAAAATAAAATA
Source organism: Strix uralensis (assembly GCF_047716275.1). NCBI lineage: Eukaryota > Metazoa > Chordata > Aves > Strigiformes > Strigidae > Strix > Strix uralensis. Next base: position 22,345,650 of record NC_133984.1, on the reverse strand, counting down.
TAGACTGGAGAAAAAACACCACTACTAATGACAGGACCTAGTTGGTCCTGAGTGCGTGAGGTGTGTGGAGTCCCAGGCACGACAAAAGTACATGCAAGAGTCAGGAAAAGACCAGAATATGGTGAATGTGCCCTCATCCTCATAGTCTGTATCGATGGTTTTCTGCCTACAAGAACAAGAGGGCTATAAAAGAAGCCACCATTCCACCAAGCAGTGGATCATTCAGTTTAAACATATCTCATAGCTCTTATGGCCAAGAATTACAGCGTACCAAGCACTGCTCCAGGCCTTGGAATTTATTCACTCAGGAGGAAAAAAAGTGACTACCATATCAGCTCATGATAGGCCTGTAAAATAAAAACAGCCAGCATGCCAGGAATGAATGCTGATCTCTTAACTAGCTTTGCTTTTTTCTACAGCAATGAGCAAGGATACATGCTTAAGTTACTAGATGTGACCTAGACCACCCATGTTGTCAAATGTATTAATTTGAATCATAAATTATCTGGCTACTGAAACAGCTTACGTTACAGCAGAAAGGCTGAGCATATCTATTTCAATTCTGGAATTACAGAAACGACATGCAGCTCTTAAGTGTCTATTTTAACTGTGCCCACAGAGTACAGATGCTACAGTAGTCAATAACTTCTTAGATTTTTTTTTTAATAAAAGACTAAAGCAGGATAGCACTATTCATGGATGCTACCCACTAGTTCAGGAGTGCCAGATAACAGAAACTGCTTGCAGAGAAAAAAAAAAACCTTTCACCTAAGAAAACTTAACATTGATGAGTTAACCTTTCTCGTTAAAACTTTCCCTGATAAACAAGCAACAGGCTTAAAAATAGAGAGGGTTGTTTGTTTTTTTAACATAAAGCAAGAGCTCCGAAGTACTGGATAAATTCAGTGCAATGGCCTCTCAAGAGGTGTCAGCTCATGTAAATAAAGTTACTTTTTTCTAGAAGTTTGGAGGCTAAACTTCAGCTGCCAGCACTTACTGATTTCTGTGGACAGAAGGCCCACAGAGCCCAGTCTGCTTTTCTGGTTCTTGTGAGCACTTACAGTGGTTTCAGCTCATTGGTAATTTTCATATATTATGTACTAAAGTTATAAATGATTAATCAAACTGCATGGTAAAGAGTGACAGTAGATTAAGAAACTCCATTAGAATATATTTCACTATCTAGGTAAATCTGATTTTATAAATGCTTTGATAAGGCAAAAGCATTATCAACTCACTTCCATGACAGTCTAGAGAGCCATCATTTCAGGGGTTAGCCTAAAGCAATACATAGCCCAGACAGCATGATTCCCGTACTATGAAGTCAGGACATATTCTAAGTGGGGTTTCAAGTCTGGATGGAGGTAAGCCCAAGAGTGAGCAACAACATGGATCTGCAGATGTATACTCTGCTGTAGCTGTGAGGGACTGTTGCAGAGACTGAACATACACGAATTGCATCTTCCACAAAGAGGTCTTTCTGCATGAGATCTGCTTTGAGTGATCTCTGGGAAAAGGATCAATTAGAAACTTTTTGCTCCTCTTTCATTTATTTTCCATTTTTTAAAAAAAATATATTTTCCATTGTTCTTTCATATATAATTCACAGTCTGTAATTGTCATGCACAGTAACCCTGCTATATTGTTGTCATCGCACCATTTTACAACTCTTCATTTTAAAAAGTGCTTTCCAATGACACCATTATTTCTTCAGTTGCCAACAATCACCTGTGTATTTGTTAACTACAAATTTAATAAGGAGTACTAGCTGATATTAAAGTAAGATAGTGTTTTGGACAAATCCAGACCAGTTAAATTTTTATTCACGCCCTCCCCAGCAGTGTCCAGGCTTGAATATTCCTGTTCAGTGCTAATCTTTTTCATTCCTCTCCTTACCCAGACTTAGCACTGATTTAGCGCCTGTTCCCCTGTATAGGTGATGCTAATTGCTACCACGCTTGCAGCAAATTGAACCATCTACCCCCCTGGGACAGTTTGGGGCAGGGAATGATTTCTCCCTCTGGTGAAAATTATGACTGCTCACGGCTGCTAATTTCCACTGAAAGGAAAAAAGCAAGCAGGTTTTAATCAGAAGAGGGGAGATGAGGGAAGAAGGCAGCCTCTAAGCCTCCCCAGCATTATAGCAACTCCTCCACAAGGAAGGTGCTGCAATGCTTTCCAGGGTCTGCCCTCCCCTAACCCCAAGACAGAGCTAAACACGCTGCAGCATGGCCCTTTGCCCTGCTCCCCACCCTGGCTCTCACCCTCACTCCCTCCTCACAGAGTGCTGTCTCATTGGGGGAGGTTAGTTACAACCTATTGGGACCCTTATTTGAGCATCCACCTAAATGCCAGGGCTGCGAGAGCAAAGGGTAGACTGCATTTTTTCCCCCATCACGATTGCCTGTTTTTCTGGACACCAGAAATGGTTTTAAATCACTGCAAGCTGCGAAGAGCCCGGACTGCTCTATCCCACTCCCTAGGCAAGCATTTTATCACTAGGTTGTATTTTTTACAAATAGATACTATATATTATACTCAACACAGAGCACAGTAATCCCACTTCAAGCCCTGGTGAGAAGTGTTGGAAATTTGGTATAGGACACAAATTAGTCCCATATAACTTCCCATGCAGAAGGTTTCACTTGCTGCCTGCATCTGCGCTGGGCAATTCTGGCTGAGGAAGCAACAAGTCTTTTGGTTTAGGACTGCAGAATATGGATGATTTTCGTTTGCCTCTGTGGCTTTCACGCTGCTCACAGAAGAAATTCTTTATCTTTCAGTAAATGCATAGTTGAACTAATAGACTGTCAGGGATTCATTGCAAAAGGACAGTTTACTGTTCAAGATAACTCTAAAGATTCACAAGCGTAAGAGTCTGCAACCGAATGTAAAATATTTTAAATGTAATGCAGTGATTAACCATGAGCTTGCCATAATAATCATCGTTTAGCGATAGTATAAATAGAATAAAAGCAATATTGAAGCAAATAAATGACCTCTGACACAAAAATGGCTTGCATTTCATATTACTTTACTTAACTGCCCCCTCCTTCCCCCACCAAACAGAAGGTTTATTGACAAAATGTGCTCTGGTGATGTAGTCTGTAGACTTAAAGAATGTGCAGCTCTGGGAAAAACTGAATTATGGGTTCTATTTGTGAGATGAGGAATGGCATGTAATAACTTAATGAACTGGAAGTTTATTAGTTGTAAAAGAGAGAAGTAATGGAATGCATTGTCTATCAATCTTTTTTTTTTAACTCGAAAATGTTCAGGTGGGTAAGTGTCACATCCATTATGCATTTATTATCTTACTAATACAAATATGTGCTAGAATCTCAGCAAGCTACAAAAATATATCTCAGCTTCTAATTTAACGTGTATTTTATCAGTTTTGGAGGCCCTATTCTAAACCCCAGTCATTAGAATTGCTACTCAGACGTTTGGCCAGCAAAAAATTCACTTGAACACAGGAGCTACCAATTTACATCATCTAAGGTTACAGCCCTCTGCTCCCTGTACAGACTGTATGCATCAAAATTGGGAAGGGAAATAAATGCACACACAGTGATGATGACAGCCTCATTTCAATAGCTATTTATTGCTCTGAAGACACATAAATACAAAAGGACAGTAAGATAACCATATTAACAAGAAACACGTAGAGAAACCAGTCTAACATAAAATGTAAGACTCAAATCCTTGGCTGTTAAAGAAGTTTTCTCCACTGTGTAAAGTATAGGGATTTTCCTCAGCTATACTTTCACATGGACTTACTTATTTTGCACAACTGAATGATTTGCTTCAAAATATTTTCGATAATGGTATGCAGAATAATGACAATAATAAAGTAGTCTAAAATCTGTTAGGATTTTCTCCCAGTCTTAGCTGATATTATGTTAAAAACACAATGTAACAAATAGAATTTAGCCCTAAATACATTAAACATGTGCAAGTAACAAAACCTGGCAGAGTAGGAAATTCAAAGTTCAAGTCAATGCATATGAAGGTATAAGTAGAACAAAGCAGTCAGGTTCTACTCTATCAGCCCCAATGTTTCATGCACTGCATAGATCCTTGGATTGATCTATTTGCTTTGATTTTCTATTCCAGAGATAAAAATAGGCAAGGAAGGAAAACCTGCATTAATTTATGCTTCTCATAGGCTCCTGTGGGTGGACCTTTTTTGTTTTATTGCTTTTTTTCATGTGGCCAGTCTAGCAGCAGATGTCTTACGCATATTTAGCTGTTTAGAAGACCGGTCATAGCCATTCCACTTAATGAGGTAATAGCATACTATTGACATATTAGACCAATTCAATACATTTGTTTTCTTTATCAATTTACATTTCATCTCAGAAGTCCAATACAACGGGATTTTGAACCATTTGTGCTGAGCACAATCGAAGGGCCAGTAATCCAATTATTTGATTTTCTTGCTGAAGAGAACAGAAGAGAGGGAGAGACATCTTCCCCTCACTCCAGCAAGTGAGCTGCAGGCCTACATTAGGCTTTAAGCTTCCTGTGTAAAACATACCCCAAGGGCAACAGAAGGCCACTTAAATACAGCTTGGAGGGCATAAGTGGAACATGGCTGTGGCACTTTGGCTTTCTGCCCAGGAATAAATTCCAACCAGTAGCATCAAACACTCATCCTGAAGCTCTCATACTGAAATTAAATGCCATCTATCAAATGAATAAACAATAATAAATTAAAGTAGCACAAGTAAATTAAAAAAAAAAAAATCACAGTAATTTATACTGTGGATCATCTGTTGTGTCTTGCTTTCCAGACTGCACGCCTCAGATTATCTCTCAGCCTTTTTTTTTCACAATTGTATTTCTGCACATGCAAAATGGCCCTCGATGCACAAATTGAATTTATTAATGGCGTACTCTACGTGTTAATAAAAATATAGTTTTAAAGAGCCCTTGCTTTTCCCATGCAAATAATTTTGTTTACTTCTGCTAGACAGCAGAATCTGACCTATTTGCCACAAGGTTGAGTCTACGTGAATTGTATCTAAACAAGAATTCAGACAACAATAATTAAGCATGCAAAAATGTACCTTTAGATACCTCAGGTAGAACTGCACATTCTGGTTTAGGCAGTGGAGGATAATTTCAGCAGGCCTCAGAATCTGGAGAGCTGTGAAGTTAAAAAGAATCAGTCCTTTTAAAGTGCTCACAGGAAAAGCAGACTGTATTCTGGGACAGATTTTAAAAGGGGAATTTTCAGTAAGCAGAACTTAATTACCTAACTGGAATTTTGCCATGATGTCCTGGCTAAACCTTCACTTTTTGTGAAGAAGAGAAAAAAAACTCAGGGAAACTATTATGCTCTATCTGAACCATATCTGTTATAGCAATAAATTCAGCCCTGTGCCGGGATGGAGCAGTATTAAGAAGGAAAGCAAAGGCAAACATCTCACCTACTGAATATTAGTCTCATTTCCTGAAACAAGTTGATTCTTCCCAGGAACTTATTTCCCAAAACTTCCTTAGGGTATGAAATAATTGGCTATTAAGCAGTGTGTTCTTGACCCAAAGAATGGAGCAGAAAACATGCAAGACTTGTCTGGATTACGAGGAGAGATAAAAGAGAAATTAGAGTTGATGTGTACTGACTGAGCCCGTGTCTCTCTTGATTTTGCTACTTGAGACTGGGAGGGTTTTACCTGCACTTGTACTAGGGCAAAAGACCTGAGGAAAAGAGCAGGCAGAAAATGGGGGAAAGGAAAACAGAATGACACAACTTTCTCCCTTTTCAGATTTTAGTGGAAGGTGTCCCTGCCCATGGATCTTTAAGGTCCCTTCCAACCCAAACCATTCTACGATTCTATGATTTTTTTTTTCCCTGCCTCTTTGCCCTGCATTTAGTGTGGGGCTGTGAAAAAGAAAGGTTGACAGCTCCATAGCGTCATATTGCCAGCATAGTGGGCAGCCTGTCACCTCAAGGAAAAAGAGAAGTTATGGAAAAAGTGTCAGCACACTAAGAAAAAGAAATGCAAAATCGTACTTATCACCAAGCCTGTACACAGTCTTCTGAACAAGTGATAGTTTCTTTATTTTTTCCCTTGTAAATGTGATCACCTGTAACATACCAAAACCTCTGTGGGTCCCTTGAGGGCTGCCCCAGAGCCCGAGCGTGGGCAGCCAGTGTGCCAGGTGAAGCTGCTACGGTGGAGGCTCCAAACGCCATGCGAGGAACGGCTGAGGCCGCTGGCCTGTGCGGAAGCCGTTCCCGTGCCCTGCAATGATGAAAACAAGTCGTTAGTATGCACCACACAGTGCTGAAGGCTGAGCCCGCTGCTAAGGAGTGCTATGCAGAGGGCTCAGGTCATAGTTTTGCTAAATTCTGTGCACTTGGAACACCTGTGGACCACAACACCAAAACACATCTCGGCTCACGTCACCGTCCGAGTGCAGCACGTCACTACTGAGGTGCCGGGGCAGGTGTCTCTGAGCCATTTGTGAGATATCTGCCCCTTGATGTCAAGTGCTTTGCAAGTAACGAAGTCTTTATGGGTCTGGCAGGCCTCTGTTGGACCCGCTCTGCTGCTGGGGGAGGTGCCTCTGGGCACGGTGCTGGTTCATAGTGGTTCGTAATGGTTCCCAGTAAGTGCCTGTACACTACGGCACACAGCGTGGGGACAAACGGGAGGCATTAGATGTCCTGGGCTGGGCTGCAATCTCACTGGGATCACAGCAATGCAGTGCTCTAGCTGCAGGGAGTGGGGCAGTCAGCTGCGTAGAGGGCTGCCATGGATGGGTTCAGCTCCTCGGGAAGGACAGGCCAGGACAGCAAGGAGGGAGAGCTGCCCTTGATGGGAAACTGTAACTGGGATGCATGGTCCTGGGCTTTGGGACAGATGATGAGCCAGCTGGCAGCTTATGGGTCAGGATTAGAGGGCAGCCCATGGTGGGTGACATTGTGGTGGGTGACTGCTACAGGCCACCTGATCAAGAAGAAGTAGATGAAGCTAAAAACTGGAAGAAGCCTCGTGCTCACAGGCCAGCAAGGGTCAGAGCACTGAAGCTACACGGAGCACTGCTAATGAAGTAGCAGAACACACACATACCATGAAATGCTCCTAGTAGATTCTAGCTTGACTCTATCTACCTTAAAAGGTGGCTCTCATCCTCTGTATAAGCCCTGTGCTGCCTTTCAGAGGATGGTGTGTGCTACCTGTATAGCGTAGACCTTCTCAGCAGTCTCCAAGAGGGTTTCTTTGCTGTCTTACATCCCACCAGGATGTTCCGCAGCAGAAAGCAAGCTTCTGGCCTCTCCAGCCTTATCCTGCTGATCACAGTTTGATGCCCTGAATGTGTAACGTATGCAAAGAGGACGCACTGGCTCCAGATTCTGGGAAAGCGTTTATTTTCATACAGGCAAAAAGGAGGTTGTACGCGTAGGAGGTGTATGTGCATACACCTGCTTTAAATAAAGCTCCCCCATGTTTCCAGGTTAGATTGCACTCTATTTCAAAAGCCTTCACCTGCCACATATCCCAAAGCATCTGAATAGAAAGAAAGGGGATTGGAAAAGCTTTGCTGACTACTGTAAAAGGAAAAATTACTCTAACGTAGGTGTTTCAGCAGCTTACATGATTCCTAAGTTCTCACCCTTATTGAGTGAAGGATGCCTTCAGGATAGAGATAAGTGGTACTCAGTTGTAAGACAATAAATTTTCACTGGAGATGAAAGTCAAGGCTGAAGCTTAATGGGGAAGAGTAGTATCCCCAACAACGTGCTTTGCCATTCCTACCTCCGGCAGGAATTTCTCTGATTTTGTTACAGCCAGAGTCCTCCATATCACAAAAGATGGCAGGCAGAGGCAGTTTTGCCTCCGTATAGGAACAGTCGTTACTTGCTCTTATGGTGACGTGCTAATTCCCTCAGGATCTCTGAAAAGATCACACAGCAATCAGAAAGTCCTGTGGTATGTTCTAGGGATGTGGGACCATTTCTAGAGAATTTGAGGGAGGAATTTTAATGTATTGGGAATAGCTAGCAAGGATGCCATTTAGCTGCAGGAGTCTTCCCTCCTCTGCTCTTTACAGACTACAACTTCAAACAGAAATTAGGACCCTTAATTTTCTTTAAACTGTATGGCAAACTTCAGATTCTGTGAGTGCCTCAGGATCTTGCCTCACTACACCTACATAGTATCAATGCTTTGCTTATTCCGTATTTCAGTAACTTAATTACACAATGAATTCTCTCATGCTGCAAATTTATCTTCATTGAGCTAACTTTTGATCTCAGGCATTAACTCTGATCAGCGCTAACACAGAGACAGTCTATCCAATTAGCAGGTGGCAGCCTCAGAAGCTCAGGACAGAGCACCTCTGTTACTCTGGCTTCCAGGAGCTTTGACCTCAACATACTTGATGAACCTGGCCATGGTATTTTGGCTGCCTACCTCAGCTCATCTGCTTGGATGGCATTTTGCCTGTTAGCAAGGTAATATGCCTGCTAGCAAGGTAATAAATTCAGGAGATGCCAGAAAAGGATGGGTTTAGATCTGTAACTTGCTAAGCTCTGTTAAAATAGCTTTCTTCTGACACTGAGCAATTACATAAAGTATCTTAACTTTCTCTGTATAAAAATGACTCATTATCAGAGACTTCCTTGTATGGAATCCAAATAACTTTTTTTTTTTTTTTCCAACATCAGCAAAAAAAAGTATATATTTCAAAGAAGATTGGTTTTGTGGTTTTTGGAGGCTGTTCTGATATTTACAACATCAAGGAATCTCTGTGTATCTCAGTAGTTACACTTGGGGCAATGACCATCTTATTCTGTGTTTTCCCATGTCTAGAGCAAGGGGCATCTGAGCCATAGTCCAGGTTCCTGGCACTGCACTAATACAAACTGCAGTACTACATTAAATGTCAAGTAAGCCCACCACTTTGTTTTGTTGGCAGTTTCAAAGTCACAGGGAGAATCCATGACTCGGCTCCCATTAAAGCCACTAGTTAGTTGTGAACACCCCTACCTCACCACTTTGTACCTCCATTTAACCTGCTTGTATCTGTTTGTGTCAACTGATGCCTGTTTGCTTTGACATGGCAGAGTCCCAAAGCTATAGAAACAAGAATGCCAAGATTTGAGAGTGCGCTCTAAGTTGGCTGAAATCAATGACTTTCCAGATGTTCCTGGATGCCTGAGGATGTGTCAAATGAGGCTGTGTTGAAGAACTCTTAGTTGACTTCATGTGTGAAATGCCTAAGTGTGAAGAAAACGCTGCAGCAGAACCACACTTTGACCCTCTTTGCAAGCTCTTGGTAGCTAATTGGCATTTGACTCTAAGGATCCAAATCAAAGCTGATCACTACACTGTATGGGGGACTGAAATCTTACATGCTCAGAAGAGCCTTTCAGTCTGCCTCTTTGGCACACCAAATCTGTGCTTGCAAAACATAGGCAAGAATGGAAAAGTGAAACTCCCAGCTCTAGTAGTGGTCAAGATAATTTCTGAAACTAAGCCTGATTGACTGTATGACTGTATTAATTCAGCATCTCAAGTGGGTCATTAACTCTGAAACCTATGGGTCATCATGCAAATAGAGCACTAGAACATCAAGAAAAATGCAGGGACCTGTGTTCTTAAATTAGCTTTGGCTCACTTGCCTTTGCCTAGTTGGGAATCACCACATTGTGGCTTCAAGGGTCCTTAACAGGAAAGGAGAGTACGTGGGGCTTAGTCATGCCAGAAGACTGGGTCACACTGCTGTTAGGGCCAGAGGAGTAGAACAGAAGTAGCACTGGCATCTCCTGGCTTTTAACAGCCCAATATACACAGAAGAGAGAAGAATCCTGTGACTGCCCTTCTGCCATATGCTGCAGAGATCCTCGGTCTGTTCCAAGAAACAAAGCAAAGTGCAGCACGCACTAGCTCATAAACACCATAGAGATATCAGCTCACCTCAGCATCACACCAGGACAACTAGTTTCAGCACTGTTTTACACTGACATGGCTTCCACTTCCAGCATTTGATTATTTCTGATAACCCCGGGATCTCCAAACTGGGCTCTTAAAATGGAGTTCACACCATTTTTCTTTTGCATTCCCACAGCAGTCCCTTCTCTGTGCTTCTTCCAGTTTGGCTACTTTTTTTTTTTTTTTTTTTTTAACATTATTGATTGGAAGTCTATCTTGTCAGTCTCTGTTCAGTCCTGTTCTTGCCAGGCGTTTTACATTCAGTACAACAGATCTAAAATCTAGAGCTGAGATGAGAAGAAAGAGATCACAGAAACAGTCAAAAAGGATCAAGAAGAAAATCCTGCAATCCATCAAGAACATTGCTCTTTTATGACTGAAGTGTGCTGTATAGCAACAGTAAAGAAGCCACAGAAAACGGCTTTAATCTAACATGGAGCAAGGAACTTCATTAGAACGAGAAAAACCATATGACTGCTGAAATTACAGTGCCTTTCTTGAACTTGCTCAAGCCACCCCATGCCTGGATTATTGCTAAGGGTTTAGAGAACTAAATACACAGTACTCTTTAAAAGGATGTGGGGGAAAGGGTTGGAAGTGAATGAACCTGGAATGGGGAGGAGGACTATGAATGCAACTTTCCCCATCTGCAAAATCAATTCAATTAAAATTGAGTAAAAGAACAAGATGATGTCTCCCTCCTACATTCCATTCCATTCTTCGTGTATACTGACATAAGAAGGGTAAGCATGAAAAATAGCTCTATTTTCAGTCACACAAAGATGAAAGAAGTTTGAGGATATATGCAAAAGAAGTTACAAGACTTCAGCCAACACTTTCCTCTGCTGTAAACTTTGCATGGTCTCCTACACGGGGACTGGCTCTGCTGGCAGTGTTAGACAGGCTTGGAAGGCCCTCTTTGGGGGCAGAGAAGTGATTTTTCTACTGGCACACTAGCAGGTCGCTTAACTATTGTTCCTATAGAGATACAAGAAGCATGTTCTCAAAGGCAACCTTCCAAAGAGAGTTGAAAAGAAGATTACCTTTCTGAATCAACAGTAAGGTCCAGAGCAGGTATGTAATGGGAGCCTGAAAAACAACTTGGTTGCTGAAACCGCCACCCCCACCAAAGAACTTTTGAATGGTCATGCCCTAAACTATTCTTTCCTTTATCTTCCAAAGACAATGTAGCCAACTGAAAACCAAATTATCATTTAGTGCCTAAGCAGTGAATAATGTTAGCACTCAGTTAAATAAAGATTAACTGCATGGCTCATATTAATATATAGGAAGATCTGACGCATAAATTTTAACACAATGTACCAGCACTGTGTTCATTTTTGTTTAAAATAAGAATTAGTAGAATCTGTCTATCAAAAAGGCTTTTAATAAACTCAAAAGTACATGGTATTTTTCCCATAAAGGGAAAAGTGTATGTGAATACACCGACAGAGATGAAGGTAATTAAAATAGGAAAAAAGATAGCAAAAACAATTTCAGTTAATTCTCCTTTTCAGGATCTAATTAACCTTAAAAACTGTGAGTCTCCAGCCTTTCCCATGCATTTCAATGCAATGGAGAATGTCTCTTGCTACAAACTACAGGTCTGATTTAATGGAGTTTTGATTGAGAATAAAGACAGATGAGTCAGTCTGTGGTACCCTCTCTTCACACGGAAAAGTGTCCAGTTCCAAAGGCAAATGCACTCAGCTCAGTCATCCCAATTAAAGTGTCGGCTGCTATTCAGCATAAGCAAAGATAGCACAAGGAATGTGAAAGAATCAGCCATTACAGCATATTTACAAAGACGGCACAGAAATTGATGTTGGCTAGGGACAGCAAAGGAAAACACATGTTATTTAAACAAACAGAGGTACATACATATATGTATATATTTACACATACAGAGCTCCCACACACACATAAATCACATAATAAAATTACATTAAAAAAAGAAAAAACCCTTTGCTCTCTTTAGGTCATTCTCTTGAATCTTTTGTCTGTATGAAAATAAGCAGAACTACAGCTGAAGCTGCAGCATCTGGCTGTTGAAACAGTATCTTCTTGCTGCAAGTAAAAAGTGTTAAAAATAAATAAATATTCAAAGACCTTTTTTTTTTCCACGGGTGTCTATAACAACTCATCTTGTATGCACAGCACACATAAACCCTGATCTTACGCTGATGTCAGCCTGCTGTAACCCCTCATGCCTCAAAAGGAATTTCTGTGCTGAGACCAGGATCCCTCTCGATGGCGACTGGGTCATACCCTGCAGTGGTGCCAGGCACAGATCTACTGGCATCTCCGGAGGTTTTGTATCAGTGCTAGTGGCAGTCCGTTAAATTCAGGTCAAGTCACCTGAAATGCTCCAGCTTCCTTGTTTCCCAAATGCCTACCGGTTACTATATTTTTATCAGAAAGAATGAGAGAGACAAAGAGACTTCCCTGCCAAAGGTTATCTCCAAGTTCATACTGTGTGTCCTTATGCTGCCACATCCAGCAAATCGTTAACGCTGTCTGTTCCAAGCAGGCTTCCCTGGGACCGGTTTTGTGGGGCCAGCACGAATTTGGGCAGGCTGCTGCAATATGGAGGACAAGCTGGGCTGGCACCACAGCTCTCTGTGGATGCAGCCAGCCTTCAAATGTTTGTGAAATGATCTTTCAAAGTTCAGCTTTCAACTGCTACTGTTGTTTTCAAGAACAAAAGAGCCACAGGCAATCGGAGTCTGCTCAGCAAGAACACAGCTCGCCCAGAGCAGTGGGCACCTCCTCAAAGTCCTCTGTGCTGGTTCGAAATGCCCCAGAGAAGGGCAAGGGATGCTCTGCTCCCCTCAGCCTCCCTGAAGAGCACCAGCACTGGTGCTGGGGCCCACTGAAGGAACCATCCCAGGGCTTTTGGCCTTGGTGGCTGCTCATGCTCACACACAAGGAGCTTCAATCACTTCAGCCTACCCATGTAGATCAAAATTACTGGGGGGAAGGACTGCAGTGTAATGCTGTGACCTCCCAGTAGTGGGGGTGAAGGTCATTTCTGACTTCTCTTATTTGAGAGGAAATTCACTCCCAAAAGCTAACACAAGACATTGATAAAGTCCTTCTTAAGACCTTGAAGATCCGCCTCAACTTCCTATGCAACAGCTGTCATGGGTTTACAATGCACGTGAGTAAACTGGTACATAGCCCATGCCCCTGTACTCAGCACAGTGACGGACTTTGTACCCTTTTAACCCTTTGTACAGCCCGACGACCCAGGCTAGCAGCAGCAGGATGCCACTCTGAAGTGCAATTATGTTATAACTTCTACTTATTTTTTGGAATATCAAAATTGATGACAATCACAAAAGCAGATTGATTAAATCCTTAGCATAAACACACCAGGACAGAGAAGTTGTTTTGCTGTCATCCCAAGGAAGCATCTATTTGCAAAGTGCATGGCAATATCAAAGAGCTCTCTATTGATTAAACTTTGAAAATAAAATTGTACCACTTATCATATGCTGTTTGCAAAAATGCCAATCATTATAATACTCACATAAGCATACTGTGTGTTCCCCCTGAACTCGTTAAATTTATTACTGAGACTCAATCCTGAGCTGCCTACATGTGGAAAAAATATCTTTCAGATAACACATTAACATTTATAACCAGTATTTAAAACCGTGCATGGTGACATCTCAAAAGATAAGGGTCTTGTCAGCATTTCCAGTATAAGCCTCATTTCAGGGGATAGAGGGAGGGAGTGGCAACACTGTATTTCAGCTATTTTAAATGACACCAGCAAGAAGCCTGACATACAAGTTGTCAGTCTTTCAGAGATAGGTGCATCTTTCACCTCCACATTCAGTTTAAAAAATAGTGAAATTCTCAGTAGATCATTGTAAACTACCTGGCAAGCGCTACCATTTTGCTTGTGCATATGGCATCCTGCACAATTATAATTCTAGATCTAAACCTTCATATTACAAAAGCTTTTAAGGTGTGGAACAAAAATTATATGCTACTTTATCACAGGTATACTTGTACTCTACAGAAGAAAGAAAGAGATAAGCAAAGCAATAGCTAAGAATACAACAGTGAGGGCTTGGTCCATGACTCATGTTATCAGATGTTCCTGCAGCATCAAAATACTAATAATACTGAGTACAAAAGTTAATGACAAAAAGGGTAAAAAATAACAATGAAAAATGTTTTTTTGGGGGAGAAATTTGTAGGTGCAATGCATCTGCCATTGAGCCCAGTTCCGCTACAGATACAGCATAAGGTGTGATTTGCAAAATGAGACCTGTTAGCTGTTGATGTCAAAGCATTCTGTCAAGAGAAAAGATATTTGTATTAGCCAAAAAAAAAAATTATCAAAAGTCAACAAGCAGTTGTCATAAGGAAAGAGAGGCTTCAGAAGGTCACAACAGCTCTAAAGAAGAAAGTATTGTAATGCTTATATTTGAGATGATCAGGACAACCAACCAGTTCTTAGCCAAATAGCTATAAAGGAATGATCTCATCCCTATATAATTTCAAGTGCATCAGTATCACCAGCTAGAAATAATAAAGCCAAACACTTCTATCTGCAAAAGCAACAACACCACTTCTAGTCAGAAAGCTCAAATGCTAACCAATGTAGTGGTTGCAAAACAAAAATGCTGTGGAGCAAGTACGTGTGCAAATAACTGGTTTTGCCCTCAGTTTTCAAGATTCCAAGCCAGAGCTGATTACCAAAAGTGACTGAGCTGTCCTCTTTTACCAGCTTCACTTGCTGCTCAGTCATGAAGCGGACATTAAAATCTCCTGCCGTGCAAATGATGTCATTGTTTTACAGGAAAAAGACTGATAGATGGTAAAAAAAGATGCCAGAGCAGTAATTCATAAATTACATGCTTTCTAAGGGAAATGCCACCAGTGTTATGGAATGCATACACACACTTTAGATCTAGGCTAAATGTTCACTCCCTCTTGCCAAAGCTGTTCCACTCCACGTGGAATCTGATGGACGAGAAAGAAACCACACATGGAACACGATCCCCCACGTGTGGCAGTTCAGACACATACTTACCCACTAATTATTCAACAGTTTCAGATGTCCCCTGGCATCCCCTGGCATTTACATCAGAAGGGAGATTACTAAGTATCTTCATCATCCTGGACCACAATGACTGCAATATAAAGCAAAAGTATTACCATAACTTCTTCCCTTCCCATTGTGCTTTCAGTTATGTGCCATGCTTGGCACATCCCTGTTTTGCTTTGAAATGAGTCTATCAAGGCTCTGAGGATGCCCAGGAAAACAACTTAAAGCCCAGACAAACTGTAATGTTAAAGATAGAGATATCAAGCAATTTTAAGCACCATCAGAATTTGATCACTGTCAATAGGGGAGGAGATTCTGAGTATGCCTATTTGCTACCTGAGCCCCTAAATCTCACCATAAAATGTCATATTAGATACCTGAGATTTGTGTGTGTTTGTGTCTAACTCACCAGAGTAGAAGTCAGCTGAAATCCTGGCCCCATGAAGTCAAAGGGAGATTTGTCAGCAGCTGAAGTCTAGGTCAGGATTTTATGTATGTTTGTATTGTGCTTTGTGCACTAACAACTCAGGGAGCTACTTCAGATGCCAAATAAATTTTAAGGTTTCCCTGGAGTTTGGAATTCTTTATTCTAAGTGATTCTCCCCAACATATTAATGCAACCACCATTCTCATAAGTTCTAATTGTCTCATCAATTTCTTTTTATGCCACTTTGAGTTATACATCACGCTTCAAAGTCATTATTTGTAACTGAACAGCCACCACAAAGAGAAATATTATAGGGTATTTTTCACGTAAATGATTACTGCTCAGAGACAGCAAAGTTTCTGGCTAAAGTGATGTGGAAAAGACTGCAGGAAAGTAGGGAATATTTTACTTTAGTCAAAGAAAGAAGTCCTTAATTCTCAGAGACTTAACTTTTCTATCCTTGGAAAGTCAGAACAGAAACTATTTCTTCCTAAGAGCTTCTTTTTTTTTTTTTTCCTTTTTTTTTTTTTTTTGTTCTGACTTATTATACCCCCTTTTGAGAGATAAACTGCTTGGTTTTTCAGAGTAAGTTTTTCTTTCTTATCGACTCAAGGTGGCTTCTTGGCCTACACTGTGTTGAGTGACTAGCGATAAACTAGCTTCACCTCTGACACCAGAAATCACCATCTCAGCCCTGCACCTATGTAACTTTATAGTGAAGCCTCACATTGAGCCTGTGCAGAAGGAAAACCATGAAACAGCCCTGAAAATAATGGTGTGTTGGATCTGAAGTGAAAACATTTTCAAACCATAGGGCTATTCCAACCCATTATTACTTGATATTGCAGGATCCTGCAAACAACAAGGCAAATGCTTAAGAACACGTCCCCTTCCCTGCTCCTGACAGGCAGCTGGGTGAGTCGCCAAAACAATTTTCAGTTTTGAGCCAAACCCTGATGTGGATTTTTCTGATAGATAACAGTGGATGAGTGTGGTGGGTTGACTCTGGCTGGACACCAGGTGCCCACCAAGTCGCTCTATCACTCCCTTCCTCAGCAGGACAGGGAGGTGGGGGAGAAAATACGATTAAAAAAACCTCATGGGTCAATATAAAGGCAGTTTAATAAAGCAAAAGCAAAGGCTGTGCAGAGAAGCAAAGGAAAGCAAAAGATTTATTCTCTACTTCCCATCAGCAGGTGATGTTCAGCCACTTCCCAGGAAGTAGGGCTTCAGTTGGCATAGCAGTTGCTACAGAACACAGATGTCATAATAATGAATGCCCCTCCCCCCTCCTTTCTTTTAACTTTTATCGCTGAGCAGACCTCATACGGTCTGGAATACCCCTTAGGTCAGTTTGGGTCAGCTGTCCTAGCTGTGTCCCTTCCCAAGATCTTGCCCACCCCCAGCCTACTGATGAGGGGGGATGTTGGCGGGACAGCCTTGGTGCTGGGGGCACTGCTCAGCAGCAGCCACAACACGGGGGTGTTATCAGCACCTTTCTAGTGACAGCACAAAGCACAGCGCTGTGAGGGTCCCGTGGGGAAAATTTACTCCATCTCAGTCAGACCAACACAATGAGGCCAGGCTGCAACCTTTCATCTGGTCGACACAATTCTCAGTACTTCTGCTGAAGAAGTGGGAAACTAAAATCTGGTTCAAAATATTTCTGAAAGGAGGGGACCTTGACTGACAGCCAGACATATACACATACTGTGTACATACAAAAAGCACAATTACATTTCTGTTAGAAACCAGGTGAAAAGCACAAAAGCCAATGACTGCCCAAATTTTTCTTCAGTCAGCAACTGTTCACAAACGTCTCAAGGAATGAACTTAATAGAAGGAATTTTTGGGAACACGTGGAGTCTGAAAAAATACTGGGTTTTTTTCTACTCATGTCATTTTTTTCTGGAGCAAACCCAGAAATATGTGACCTCTGTGCATAATGACAACTCAATGACACGGCTCTCATTCTGAATGTGGAATATGAAATGCTCACTGTGAACTGCTCAAAAATAATCCTCAGGCCATGATTATTCATAGAAATTATTTGGTGAGTAATTTCAATTAAATAAATTCAAGGAATCAAGAAAAAGTGGCTAAACTAATAGAATGCATTATTTATGATGAATAATTCATTTGGAGGAACTTTCCCCCCAACACCATTGCAGAAAGCCAGCTCAAGGCATAGGACACTGGAGTCCCACTTAAGCACTGTTTTGAGGTCTTAATTGGGGGCTTTCATGATGAATCACTCTGGGCTGGCCCTCTGCCCAGGACTGAATTTCACCCATTGCTCCTGCTCCTTGCATATTGCTAGATATGTCATTAGCACAGTGGGATTTGGATTCTTTCAACTTTACTGTCATAAAAATAATGATATGAAGAGATTTCACTACATTTCTTTTACCACTAACGAATAAAGGGAAGAAACCTCTCACATCAACCCACCAGACTTTCAACAGTGAACACTCATCATACCCCTACATCAACTGCATTATGCAAATATGAGCCCCATTACTAAGGCATGTCCATTCAGTAAAACAAGAAAACCTGATCATTTCATTGAGACTCTCTGAATTACTAAAAACGCTTGTCTGCACTTGTGCTTGCATGATGGGACATTTCCAGTGAAAAACACTCACAGTATGTAACACATAGATTATGACCCTGAGGAAATCTGAAAAATTGCATTTATAAACGGTAGTGGTAAATATTAGTGTAGACATTCACACATTTGAAATTAATGGAACAATAAATCCATTGTTGGTTTAAGGATGGAAAAAAACTTTTTTTTTGTTCTTGATGTTCAGCAACATCATCAGGAAGATTCATCTCACTGTTCCTAGCAAAGACCCATTGACCCGATGAAACAAAACACTTCGAAAAATATTTAACCCACTCATTAAGACCTAAGTGTATGCTTTTAAGTTGAACATTTGTTCAAAGATCTGATTCAAATCCCACAGAGATCAGTAGGAGTCCTTTCACTGACACCAAAGGGCTTTGGATCAGACATACTACTTTGCTGAATAGGATGAACACATCCATAAATATCAACTGTCTTACAGTACTTTGCTGGGTCCTATGCTAAAAGGGGGGGGGGGGGGGTACAAGGGGAGGGCAGGGTTGTTTTTCTATGCAACAAAGAAAAAAATTGGGCTAAAGCTAAAATAAAGTGCAATCTTAATTACGTAGTGGTGAGTCGATCAGTATCCCCAGTGCACAGGCTACCTAGGATGCTTTCTGACAGACAGCTTCTCTATCACATTTCCTGCTGAAACCAATATTACTGCTATTATAACTCACAAAATTGGTTTTTTATTTTTAAAAAGTTAGGGTTCTGCATTAATGATACAAAACATCAGAAACTGATAGTTTTACTGCTGAGTTTTGAACCACCAGTGTAAAACCATGCTGTGCTGTTACAGCACAGATTACCCCAGACATACTGAAACAAATCACGGCAAAGCCTCTTTGCAAAAAATTATGTTGTAATTAGACAATGGGTCTCAAAAATATGTATCCTTGGCCAGGGTCTGAGCCCTTGCAGGAAGCAGCAACTGAGGGAAGAATTACAAAGCATGTTGATTTTAAGTCATGGTTCATTAAATTCTTTTATTTATACAGTAGATAGTCATGAAGTTGCAGTAAACAATATTCTGAAGTAGCCCATGGCTCTCCATATGCTTGAATGGTTGGGGGAAACGGAGCTAAAAAATGTATCTGGAAACCAATGAAATTCATTACAGGTAATAGCAAAGGCAATTACAGACTGCCAGCAAAAAGCAACTCAGCAGACCCCACGCGCTCAGAAGGCACTGGCACTCAGCAATGCCCCTCTGCCCACAGACTGGCACGTCCACCGGCTCTTCGTCCACCAAGACTTCATCACAAACACCTCTCTCCTCTGCCTCTCCTGGGCATGCACTGCACCAGTTCGCTGTCGCATCCCCGCCAGGGCCACGGAGGGCAGAGCCCCAGCTCCTTCCTCCCTGTCTCTCATGCTCAGCCTCCTCCACTCGGCCCTTGCCCAAAGAAAGCAAGCGAAAGCCAGAGCCTCCTCTCTCACCCCTTCCTTTACAGCATACTTCCCAGTGCTGCTGGATGAGGTAAAACCTTGGATTATAAGTAACAATTATTTTGCACACTGCTCACTGCTAAATCTGGAAACTGTTTATTTCCTTAATAATGACTTTTAAGTGAGGCACAAAAATATCCCACTTACAGTACAGGAAATATTCCAGAAAAGTACATGCTCAGGGAGAGAGAATGTCTCTAGCTACAAATAGGCACACATACACACACGAGAGCATAAAGAGAAACATCCCTTTGGAAAACAAGAATATAGGGTACTTGTTGAATAGTAATGATGATTATCTAAAGCTGACAAGGAGTAGGCATCTCATATTATCGTAGTTCAGGATCACAGGACGAAGAACACATAAGATCACTAAATAGCTAAATTTACACATTCTCATTGTTTCACCACATCAGTCATCATGTTTTGTTCACAAAAATCAATACTGGCATCTATTTTATACTACATTAATAAATCCCTCCTTACCCACCACCAGCACCCAGGCTACCTTGGTAGTTTCTAATGATCAGTAAAACTTAAAACCTGACCTCCATCCAATTCACAGAGATTTTTGCTTAGTTTCCTGCTGCAGCCTTTTCTTCATTCCATGAGACTTGGTGGATATGTTTGCTCCTTCTTCATTTATACACAGAGAAACAGAAACTGATAGGTAAAAATGCATAAGTAGTGTTTAGCATCCATCTGCAGATACAATGTGGGGAAAGAAAATGATCTCCACCTTTCCAGACTTATTCTGCTCCTTGATATTTACCCTCACAGAGGACAACAGCATGATGTGCGCTAGGTAGGAAGCGTAATCATCTGTGCCAAATTTTGTGTGCTTATGCTTCATGCTGTGGTCTGGATTTTTTTTTCCCCTGCCAGTAGATAAAGTGGTGGCTTTAGGACCATGCAGGAGCCAAGAGCTGCTTTGGTGTATGTACCAGCACAGGACTAACAGACAATTTTAAGGTGGTTAAGGCTGGTATCAGGCAAATATTTAGCTCATACTTGCTCTGCAGCAGTCTGGGAGTGCTCCCGTGGGAAACAGGTATGGGATAATTAAGGGCTCTTAAACCAGCAGACAAGGATATTACAAGGATAAAAAATTCAAACTGAAGGTAGCCAGATGCAGAGTTGTAGAGAAAGCACAATTTTTTACCTGTGGGAGATGAAAGCTATTGGAACAATTTACCAAACATTATGGCAGATTTTCATCATAAGAAATGGCTAAAATACGCCTGGATGTTATTGGTTTCTCAGTTTTTTTGTTTTTCTTTTTCCTATGAAGTCTGATCTAGTTTAAACAGGAATTAATTCCAATTTAGCTGATGGCCTGGGTTATGCAAGATCCAAAAGCCACAATGGTTCCCTTATAATCTATGAATCTGCAAGTTCCTGAATCTGTACTCAGTCTTCGTAACTTTGCTCCAAAAAGGAGGATGAGGGAACACAGCAAAGTATTTGGGAAAAAAAGAAACCTTCACCATGCTTACAAATCAGGCGTAACACTGAGTTTTCCCAAACCCTCATAGGCTGCTCTATCAACCTGCCTCCTGGCCTTCCATTCCTGGAGGCTCCCAGATAGTCACAGCCTGAAAATGTTCCCACGTTCAACATGCAAAATAAAAAGACAGTAAAACAGGTGGGGGGAAAAAAGCTGTTCTTTTATACTCTGTTTTTAATTGAAAGGATTATAAAACACTTCGGGCATGCTGAGAAATCATGACTTTGTTCCTAAATAAAAAGCTGTAGCTATTTTTTTTTTTTTAAATCCTTGTTCCTCCTCCTACAACAGCAGTTATTATACGCATGCATTTGCAGTGTAATAGAATCAGTATCATCTCTGTGTCTTATTACTGTTGCAATCCCCTAACATGCTGTTCCTTCCATCCCACATGAATCTGGTAATTACTGCTGAGGCATGCCATGCGTACACTTTCCCTTCCAAGGCAGCATCAGCTGTTACCACAAACACATTTCCTACGTACTAGTAAACACAGGCAAGTGGGACAGTATATGTTGTCCCATGAGCCAATTCCAGGCCATGATACTTGCTCACCAGAAAGCTGCACGTCACTGAAACTCACGGACGTGAAACAAATGTACGCTGCGAGATGAGAGAAAAATGCACTGGGCTTACTTCTGCCTTCAGCTTTTGCTGTGTTGGAGCAAGCCCTGTGAGTGCTGGCAACGCCGTGCAGGGCTGCTCAGGTGAGACGTGTTGAAGGTAGGTTACAGGAACGTGTGTGTGCCTCTGTGCGTGTGTTAGTGGGGCAGGGGTGTGCATGAATATGCTCCCTTCAGAAAAACAAACCAAAAAAAATCAACCCGGGTCTACTTTTACCTTCTCTTTTTAGGCTGATGCCCCTAGACTGTGTTAGAAAGATCCAAAAATAAGATTGGCTATGTTCTGTAACTAGTGGAGCAAACACCATATTCTTAATGTTTGAAGCAGAAAACAAGCAAAAAATCTTGCAGAATAATAATCTGGCCGCTGTTGTATTGGTGTTGTAAACCCCCAGATCTGCTACACACATCTTTCCTGATCCTAGCAATTTTTACTCCTGAATTCAGCTGGATAAAGAGACTTAGCAATGGAGCAGCTCCGAGTGCGTTTCAGAATCCCGGTCTTGTTGAAATTCATGCAGCACCACACCAAAAGCATGTTCCAGTGTGGGATGCTCCTGCTTTTTCCCCAACCTCTCCAAATTTTAGATAGGGAACTTGCAGCCGCTCCACTCCCCAACACAAACTCCAGCACTATTCCTGCCCAGCAGCGCTGCAAAGGCACCTGTGCCGCAGGGTGTTACCTTTCCCCATCTCAAGCCTCCCGTAAGAATAGAAAACATTTCTCCTGCTCCTAAAATGTGGGCTCTGACACGTCATGGCTAAAGAACACAAGATGACAGTACCACCTTTGCCAAGCCCAGCACCCTTTTGGCAGCGAACCTCTACGCTCTAAAGACTAAGTGGAGTGTGTATAGTTCCCTATAAAAATCTGGTAATATCGCACCCTGCCACATTAGCACTTTAAAAATTCGTTGTGGAGTGTCTTTTTTTTTTAATTTTTCCCCAGTGTGACCCCGAAGTTTTACCTTCCAGAGATCAAGAGCAGCCATCCTTTCCCATCAGATGTGTGCCCCGCGCATGGTGCTTAATCGCAGTCACAGTAACCCATGTCCGGCAGCTCGTTCTTTTTACCGGCGGCCAAACGCTCTGCCCCGCCGTCGCCGTTTGGCAGCGGGACCGGTGGGAATGATCCCGCTGGACGCGGGCTGGGCTGCTCAGCGCCGGGGAGCGCGCAGGGACGCGGGCGCGGAGCTGCCGCGACCCGCCGGTCCGGCCCGGGGAGGGGGTTCCACTGCCCCGAACGCGCGGGGACCCACGGGGGGGTGCGGGGGGTGCTGCCGCGGAGCGGGGAGCGGTGCTGCGGGCAGGTCCGGGCTGGGCAGCGCCCTGCGCCCCCGGCCGGAGTGCGCGTGTGCGGGGGATGCGCGGGGGGTAGTGTGTGCGTGTGTGTAGTGTGTGGGGTGCGTGTGCGCGGAGTGTGTAGTGTGCGCGGGGTGTGGCGGGTGTAGCGTGTGCGCGGTGTGCGCGGTGTGTATAGTGTGTGCGCGGTGTGTGTAGTGTGTGCGCGGTGTGTATAGTGTGTGCGCGGTGTGTGTGGTGTGTGCGCGGTGTGTGTGGTGTGTGCGCGGTGTGCGCGATGCGTGCAGTGTGTGCGCGGTGTGTGTAGTGTGTGCGCGGTGTGCGGTGTGTGTAGTGCGTGCGGTGTGTGCGCGGTGTGTGCGCGTGTGTGTGCGGTGTGTGTGTGCGCGCTGGCCGCCTGGCTTGTGCCGAAAAAGCTGCTCGATTTTGAGACCACGGATTTAGGGACTGGGGGGGCCAAAAATTCTCCGGAGCCAGGTAAATCCGCCTGTTACCTTCTCCCCCTGCGCGGGTCCGAGTGCCCGCGCTGCGCCGGGCGCGGCTGCAGGTGCTGTCAGGGCGCTCCCGCGACGAGCGGCCGAGCCGGCAGCGGAGCCACCGGGAGGGGAGAACCGGGGGGTGGGGGGACGGGGGGGGTGGGGGGGGGCTGGGAAAAGCGTGTCCCCCCCGCCCCCGTCGTGACGTCAGCGCGGCTCCGTGCGGGGCAGCCGGCAAAAGCGCGGCACCGCGCCGCGCCCCGCGCAGAGCCGCCCGCGCTCCCGCAGCGGCGCCGCCGCCGCTCCTCGCCCCCCGCCCGG
This sequence comes from Strix uralensis, assembly GCF_047716275.1. Lineage (NCBI taxonomy): Eukaryota > Metazoa > Chordata > Aves > Strigiformes > Strigidae > Strix > Strix uralensis. Next base: position 22,321,898 of record NC_133984.1, on the reverse strand, counting down.
CCCAACTTCCCGCCGGGACGGGACGGGACGGGACGCGACGGGCCGGGCTCCTCCTGAGGTGTGGGGCGGGCGATGCCTCTCGCCGCCGGGCGCCTGGTTCCCGGGGCGCGGCGGCACTCGGCGGCGGCCCCTGCCCCTGCCCCCGCTGCCCCCTCGGGCGCCCCGAGAGCAGGTACGAGCCGAGGGGCGCGGTGGGGGGGGGAGGCACGGGGAGCCCCGAGGAGCCGGCGGGCGGGCGGGGTGGCTTTGCCAGCGTTGATTCTCCCTGCCCGGTTTCGAATCGCTGGCGGTGACGGGGAGCCGGCAGCGGGGGCTGCCCCGGGCCGGGGGCGGCTGCTGCGGCGGGCGGAGGCGGCGGGCAGCGCCGGGGGCAGCGCGGTTCTCGGGGAGCTCCCCGACGGGGCTTCCCCCACGGCAGCTCCGCAGGCGCCTTCCGAGAGGAAAAGGAGGGGTGGAGGAGCCGGGGGGATTTCGGAGGAGTTTTGCAAGTCGCTGTCTTGCCGCCCCCCTCCCCCCGCAGCCTTGCAACCTGCTTTCCCCTCCCCTGGCAGCCTCTGCTCCCGGCCGTTTTCACTGGGGATTTCTTCTTTCTCTCCTTACCTGTCTCAAAAGGTTTGACTGTAGGTACCGAAGCGGGGATCGACGGCGCATAAAGATGCTGAAGGGTGTTTGGTTGCTCAGTTTGTTAACAGTGGCTGGGATCTCGCGGACAGAGAGTCGCAAACCTGCCAAAGACATTTGCAGCAAGAGCCGCTGCCCTTGTGAGGAGAAGGAGAACGTGCTGAACATTAATTGTGAAAACAAAGGATTTACAACCGTCAGCCTCCTCCTGCCGCCACCATCCAAGATCTACCAGCTGTTTCTCAACGGGAACGCGCTGACCCGCCTGTTCCCCAATGAGTTCGTCAACTACTCCAACGCCGTGACCCTCCACTTGGGCAACAACGACATGCAGGAGATCCGCACAGGGGCCTTCAGCGGCCTCCGCACCCTCAAGAGGCTGCACCTCAATAACAACAAGCTGGAAGTGCTGAAGGAGGACACGTTCCTGGGCTTGGAGAGTCTGGAGTACCTGCAGGCTGATTATAATTACATCAGTGCCATCGAGGCGGGGGCCTTCAGCAAGCTAAACAAGCTCAAGGTGCTGATTCTCAACGACAACCTCCTGCTGTCCCTGCCCAGCAATGTCTTCCGCTTCGTGCTCCTCACTCACCTGGACCTGCGGGGGAACCGGCTGAAGATGATGCCTTTTGCTGGGGTGCTGGAGCACATTGGAGGCATCATGGAAATCCAGCTGGAGGAAAACCCTTGGAACTGCACCTGCGACTTGCTGCCGCTCAAGGCCTGGCTAGACACCATCACCGTGTTCGTCGGCGAGATAGTCTGCGAAACCCCCTTCAGGCTTCATGGGAAAGATGTGACCCAGCTCACCAGGCAGGACCTCTGCCCTAGGAAAAGCTCCAGTGATTCAAACCAGAGGGAGAAGCACCCTGTCCTCTCAGACCCGCACACCTCGAGGCTATCACCCACAGCCAACGCTGCCATCAGTCCCACCAGAGCCCCAAAAGCCAGCCGGCCACCCAAAACTAGGAACCGCCCCACACCCCGTGTGACTGTGTCGAAAGACAGGCAAATATTCGGACCTATCATGGTTTACCAGACAAAGTCTCCTGTGCCCATCACCTGCCCATCTGGCTGCATCTGTACTTCGCAGAGCTCAGACAACGGCTTAAATGTGAACTGCCAAGAGAAAAAGATAAGTAACATCTCCGATCTCCACCCTAGGCCGACCAGTCCAAAGAAACTTTACCTTACCAGTAACTATCTGCAAGTCATTTATAGAACCGATCTCGCAGAGTACAGCTCTCTGGATTTGTTACATCTAGGAAATAACAGAATTGCAGTGATACAAGAAGGTGCCTTTACAAACCTCACAAGTTTACGTAGACTTTATCTTAATGGCAACTACCTTGAGATTCTATACCCATCCATGTTCGACGGGCTGCACAGCCTGCAATATCTCTACCTAGAGTACAATGTCATTAAGGAGATCCTGCCACGCACCTTTGATGCTCTGAGTAATCTTCATCTGTTATTTCTCAATAACAACCTGCTCAGATCCTTGCCTGACAACGTCTTTGGTGGCACTTCCCTCACCAGACTCAACCTCAGAAACAACCACTTCTCACATCTGCCTGTGAGAGGAGTCTTGGACCAGCTCTCAGCTCTAATTCAGATAGACCTCCAGGAGAACCCTTGGGACTGCACATGTGACATCCTGGGGCTGAGGAACTGGATAGAGCAAGTCACTGACCAGAACAACCAGCAGTCAAATCCCCCCGTAGTTATCAATGAAGTCATATGTGAGTCTCCCACCAAGCACTCTGGAGAGCATCTGAAATTCCTGAGCAAAGAAGCCATCTGCCCAGATAACCCCAATTTGTCAGATTCTTCTCTCCTCTCCATGAACCAGAACACGGATACACCCCATCTCCTTGGTGTCTCGCCCAGCTCCTACCCAGAAATACACACCGAAGTTCCGCTGTCTGTCTTAATTTTAGGCTTGCTGGTTGTGTTTATTTTGTCAGTCTGTTTTGGGGCAGGCCTGTTTGTCTTTGTCCTTAAGCGCCGGAAGGGGGTGCAAAGCATGCCCAGCAGCGCAAACAATTTAGATATAAGTTCATTTCAGCTCCAGTACGGGTCTTACAACACTGAGACCCACGATAAAACTGAAGGACATGTTTATAACTACATTCCCCCTCCTGTTGGACAGATGTGCCAAAACCCAATCTACATGCAAAAGGAGGGGGATCCAGTTGCCTATTACAGGAATCTCCATGAGTTTAGCTATAGCAATCTTGACCACAAAAAGGAAGACCCCGCCAGTCTCGCATTTACAATCAGTGCAGCTGAATTACTGGAGAAGCAATCCTCGCCGAGGGAACCAGAGCTTCTGTATCAAAATATTGCAGAAAGGGTCAAGGAACTCCCCACCGGAGGATTAGTTCATTATAACTTTTGCACCTTACCCAAAAGGCAGTTTGCCCCTTCATATGAATCAAGACGCCAAAACCAGGACAGGATAAATAAAACTGTTTTGTATGGAACTCCCAGGAAATATTTTGCAGAACAGTCTAAACCCGAGCATCCTTTACTCCAAGGAAAGCTACAAACAGAACCAGACTACCTCGAAGTTCTGGAAAAACAAACTGCAATCAGTCAGCTGTGAGGGGGGAGGTGGGAGATAAAGGAAAATTTTTAAATGAGCTCAGCATCAGATTTGATTGAGTCTGAACTCAATGCTGATGACACCTGTCGCATTCCCAACATTTCCACTTTTTAAATTAGAGAGGGAGTGAGAGAGAAATGGAACCCTTTCAGCATAGCCGGGATATGGTGTTGCTTTTGCAACGTTCCCTTTAAGTTATTTCTATCTCTCTCTCCTTTTGACCCTTCTGTAGGAACTGTCACTGCAAATGTATGTTTCTGTAATGGATCTTGCATAATTCTTTTTGATTTGGAAGGAAATGAGGAAGGGGGTCTTTGGGTTTTCTGTTGTTTTGGGGTTTTTTTCCCTTTTCATTTCGAAGTGGAAACTTAATGTATTATGTAGAAGATCTCCAAAGATCTTTTTTCCTGGACTATGACTTTCTTTTGTAAATAATAATATACAGTACTGCTGTTTCAATTACCAAGTATAGCCACTGGGCGTCACTTTTTTGTGTTAAAGTGCCTTTGCACTTTAAGTACATTATTACTTAATTGTTGCTCTTAGCTTTGATAAATTGAACCTATTTTAATGTGTTGTATTTTTGAAATTAAAAAAAAATTGTAAAATAGATCTATGTCAGCTGCATTAAATCAGAAAGTTTGATTTATAGGAAAGATGCCCTTCTTTAAATGACTCTAGTTGTAGGACCGTACAGACTCAAATGTAAATTATTGGGGTATTTTTTCCCTCTAGGTTTGTTTAGAGTGATTCACTGAGAGGATTTAGCATCATACTAGAGGTTATCAAATGCCTCAGCTGGGAGTAACAGCTCATTAATAAAAGACGTTTAACACAATGTCATAGTGAACTGAACAATTAATGTCCTTCTTAATGCATTGCATTGCAGCTCTAACACAGTAATGTTCAGTGGTTTAAGATTATTTTCATACTTAAGAGAACATTACTCATTTTATGCATTAAATTAGGTATTTTTATACATTTTATGACAGAGTTTATATTTGTAACTTTTTTGGACTGAAATTAACATGTCCTTTTCCTGCCAGATACATATTTTTCTTATAAGCAGGGACACCAGCAGGGGTCATCCCACACCTCATTAAATTTATTAACATACAGGCAAATGAACCAGTGCCAAAGGTAAAATTTGAACCTGGGTCTCTGGAGTCCTCCGAATCAAGGTAGCAGAAATCGGTATGTGCATCACACTAACTTTCACTGGTCTGAACTATGTCAAGTTTCAGTCTCTGAAGCAAAAGTAATACTGCAATAATTTTAATCTACTAGAGCAAACTGCTAAGTTCATTATCTTAAAGTTTATAAAATGTTTTAAGTTAACTGAATTCCATTCTCAACACTGGTTTTCTTAAGCCCATCAGTGAACAAACGCAGTAAGTCGTCTCCTTTCCCATTAACCCAGGCCTGTTTTACTTCAAGCTTTATGTTACCACCTTCAATTTACATTTCCTTCCTGGAGAATATTGAAACCATTTTTATTAACAAGTATACAGTCAAACTTTATTAAGCCTTATTAGCTTCTAAATAATTTTTAGATGCAAACATTATTGTGCAATTTAAACAAACAGCCCTTATTTACAACAAAAACAGTTTTGTTTTGTCTATTGTAAATCCTTATGCAACTGGGATGGTGATCTGCATATAAAGTAGGCCAGGCTTTTCAATTCCTTATTAAAGCAATTGATGGAGTCTGAAAGAAGCACACTGTTTCCTTTTCATAAATAGGTTACTGCACATAATAATCCTTTATTATCATGCGGAGATTGAAGTGGCCTCTGCTGACTGATTTTTAGAGCTTTACTATAGTTAATAATACAGTATCTACAACTCTGAGAAATTTTCAGCAATAGCATTTGAGCTATAAATAACTACAATCTATGTTGTTCTAATCAGGACTTTGCCAAAAGGAAGTTGCTTTATATTTAAGAGCTAAAGAGGCTTTGCATGTATATTGCCAGATATCTGAGTCATTCAGTAAACTGTCTTCTAATCATTTATGTGACATCTGAGTCCATTAATATGCTAACATGTCAATTCTTTACGTTTAGAGTCCATAGCATCTATGGCTGTTCATTAGATCAGGTTTAAAACTGAAGTGCTACAATGAGCTACTGAAGAATCAGACTTCAAAATGGTCTCACTTCAAGAAGGAGGCGAAATGGTATCACATTAGTTGAACTTGGAACGTTTGACTGCAATAGCATCCATCTTTGAGTGAGGTACTTGTTTGAAAGCTTCCAGTAGTGATTGTGTTATTATGGCTCCGTTCCCTGGGTAATTAAAAGCATTTATTACTGACACCCTAAGAAAAGTATAAGTATTATTTTAAAGTTATTAACTCTTTCCAGGTATGATTTTAGTATTGCCTGCAAAATAAGTACTATGACCTATCTGGCACTCTAGCAGCTAGGATATTATTATTTATTATTCTCTAGTGAGCCAGAATCAGTTACAAGCTTTTTGCTCAGAAAAATGCTAATTTCTCCTACAAAAACGTTTTCAATTTTCTAGTGTTTGCAAACAACAGAGATAGGGAATTTATTCTTTTAGTAACTTTATCCTGGTTGTTTTTACTGTTTCAGTCTCAGAGTTTGCCTTGTGTGCACATGTTTGCATGTTACCATGTTTGCATTGGTAGCACAGCCATATTTTACAGAGGTTGCTGTTGCTTTACATTTCCTTAGCTCTCCTAGTGGAATTTATTTAGTGACTAGATTTTATTTTGCATCAGCAGTACCAACTTAAAACTCATTATTGCTGTAGATCTTTTAGGTTTGTTTTTATACCCTTCAGCTGGCATCTATTAAGCAATTCTTTTCATAGTGCGTCTAGGTGAGAGAGAAGGAGATTTTTTTCAGTTACGCTTAAGGAGATTTGTTTAACAGGGAAAGTGTGTCGGCAGCTGCTGTGTAGAAGGTCTCTACATTTCTTTAGCTGTGCAGCCCTGGAAGCTGCTGCTTGTTAGGAGAGAGCTGCTTGCCTCAGTAGTGGCTTGATAATGAGTCTGAAAAAATTTTCCTTCATAGTTTGAAAAGTTGAACTGTGGAAATTATATAACCAGGTTAGCAAAGTATTTTCTCCCTCAGGAAAATGGGATGCAAATAGTTTTCTTTCTTTGTAAGTTTTCGTTTGTGAAAGTGGACATCATGACCTTTACAGAAACAGTAACAGTGCAAACTGAAGCACTGTTAAAACTATGCAGTTATCTCCAGTGAAGATGAGGGGCAGTACACTTCCAGTGCATGAATACTTTTTTGAAGAGATCTTTCTGTTTAAACATGAAGTAAAGTTTAGCACTGGTCTTAGAAACTGGATTTCAATAAGTAACTTCAATGGCAAAATGGAGAGAGATGCTAACCTTACACTACTGTGCCCAGATTGCCCTATGGTTCCTAGGCAGACATGTATCTGCTGGGATAGATTTTTGCTGGGATAGATCTTTGCTAGCAACAGAACACACCCAGAGGATAATAGGTTAATTGTCTTCCTTTTTTCTCCCCACAAAACAAATGTCGCTTTTTGCAAAAGGATCTGTACTTTCTATCTGGGTTCTCAAGTCTGCTGCAGAGCCACTCTGAACGCCTGTCGGTAGGCCTCCTTTCTGCAGTCTCTCTCTTCCATCAGATTTCATCCCTACAGGTTCCAGCATTTGATGAGTTCCTATCTCACCTCCATTATCTGCTTTCCAAGTCCTCGCCGTGTAATGCCCCAACCTTTCCGCTCGTATTTGTCCCCCTGGGCTCTCCTTTTCTTGCCTAACTAGCTCTGGAGGACCTATTTCAGCCTGGAAGGGAGTTGATGTCTCTCCTACACTGAGAGCTCAGCCCTTACCTCGTCCCGTGATGTTGCTGAGTAGCCCCATGTGAAATGAGATGCCCGATCCCAGGAATACCTGGGAGCCACACTGGAAGAAGGTCTGCATAGCTGTTCCCTCTTCCACTTGTTGAGCAGACGAGAGAAGCATAAGATCAAACAGCGTTTCAGCTTCACGCAGGATTTCGTGTGTGCCAACCCTGGCTATGCAAGCAGCATTTCTGAGTAAGAACAAATGGATGAGCTATCTGAAACTACTGGCATCGCATCACACTTTACTGTAATTTCAGCGAGCTGTCTTCAGCATAGGTTAATCTTGCCAAAATTAGCTACTAAAATTTAAGACTCAAACTGGTTGTGTAGGGTCTCTAGAGTAAATAGCAAAACCCAAGCCATTCAAAGGTGATTTATTCCCTCACAAAATATATGTCATGAATTGGGCTACAGATATGCCTGCTTTTTTCCCAGTGACTGTAGAGAGGATAGATGACGAGCACTGATTAGATAGCTAATTCCCACAGTTGCAGTCAGCCCAGCCTGATAATTTTCTAGCACACCCACGTGCAACATAGATGCTCTGCTGAGTACCTGCCAGTCTCTACCCCAAGACATTTCCATTCTGTCTATGAGAGAAATGTTCCCTGTGGAGTTTATAGCCTGCTTCGGTCCAAGGCACTGGCTTTTTATAATACCTTCTTGTGCTGATAGAGAGCTATACAGTAGGGTTTAGTTTGGTTTTGTTTTTCTTCCCATCAACACTTGAGTTTGTAAAATAAAAATCAAGCTTTTTAAAGTTAGAAGCTGTAATTAGTAGTGTCAAAATAAGGATACCAACAAGTTAAATTGCCTAAATAAAAGTCTTAAAGAATACTGATCTTGTATAAGAATATAAATGCCATAATTTTAAACTGCTCATGAGTGAAATGAGATACTGGAAATGTTAATGAAACTTCTTAGGCTCTTACAGGCTAATCAGTGATACAGTTTGCGATTTTTCATATTACTGTTTTTGCAGACAGTAAATGTCATTTAACAGAAAGAAAAGAAAAGAAAAAAAAACCCTGTTTCCCAAAGTCTCTCCCCAAACTGTACAGCTTCAAACCAACAGATAAATTAACTTATGCAGATGATGTGACATTTCTTGTATTTTTCCCTTCACTTTTTCAAAGTGTTCTGTAGGAGAAGTACAAAAGTTATTCTTTTGTAAGAGGATCATTAAGTCTGTTTGGATTATTGATCTCATAGCTTTTCTGGGCACAAGGCCAGTCATTTTGACTAAGGTTTTTAATCCTAGCTAATGAGGGAGGTGGATTAATGAGAGGGTTTTTGTTGTTTATTTGTTATTGGAGGGTTGGTTGGATTTTTTGAACCAGAAGATTGACATGTTTATGAATACAGATGAATAGATCATTTTGAATGAAAGAAATGTTGAAGCTGCAATCGGAGATGCAGTCATTCTAAAGACCAAATAGACTCAAGACTATGAGTGAGGTTTGAGAAACAAGACATCATGAAACTGCTTTTCTTCCTGAGATCATAAACACAGAGGGCCCCCATCTGAGTACAGCAGGGGCTTTTGTTACATGCTGTTAAACATTTGGAGGGATGAAATTGCAGTCCAGATGCACCTCCGTTATCTTTAAAGATGTTCAGGTAACTGAAGTGTTCAGAATTTGGTTCTCATCTCTGATTATTACCCTACTCGTGCATGCATCTCTATTACCACTGGTAATGCACTATGCTTGAAAAAGTAATCAGGGTGAAGTTTGGAAGAGTAGAGCTAGTTGCAGTATTTCCAAATCTTTTTTATCTCTTTTTTTTTTTAAAAATAAAATGAATTAATCATTGTTGCTGATCTTAAAAAGGAAGGTGGCACTACCATTTAGAGATTGAAATAATGGAAATCCGTATTTGCAGTATAACAGAAATTATACCAACATTACAAAGTGTCTGCAATACGACGTCAGGATTCTTTATGGCAACAGAACAAGTATAGATTTGCATCTTAGCAACACAGATTCCTTGTATCTTCTTTTCTCACCCTGCATGTACATTGCTCCCCAGAGCCAGAAGTGTTAGGCACCAATTATCTTCTGAGTAGGAGGCAGTACAGCCATTTTAAGAATGCTGTCTGCATTGGAAAAGGCACAGCTAATGTATATAGACCTGTTGCAGTTAGCTCCTCTTGAGATAAGACCTATTTCCATACAAAAGCCTGGAAAAAAATCCCCTTGAGATCACTGATAATATGACAGAGTCTATTTTAAGGCATCTTGATTTTTGTTCTGAGAGCCTCTCATCTGAGAGGCAGAAGAATTAGAGTTGAGGCAGTTTTTTCCCCATGCTACAAACTTTTTTCCTTCTTCCCAGGGATTTGTTAGTGACTTGGTACCTGCCAGTATCTTAGCTGGACAGCTAAAATTAACAGGAAATTTTGAGAGAACTGTGAAAATGTAATGACTACATAAACTCTCTTCTAATCACAAAAGAACAAACAATGTAATACCAAAGCAAAGCTGACACAAGGCTTTTAAAGGTTTCAGGGTACAGCCAAATCGGAGTGATTCGGGTGTAGCTGCAGAGTACCTTTGTTAGCTTTACACCTGAGTGGCTTCAGTGGGGTCTTCTGGGATTGGTACCAGTGACAAGAATCTCAGCAAATACAGGCACTCACTGAGCTCACACCGAAGTGTGCGTGGCAGAGGAGAGAGAAAATGGGTTTGTCCTCTTACCACCACTTAAAGCTGAGACTTGAGCCACTCAGAAGAGGTTCAGAAACTCACTGATCCACTCAAGTGAGCAAAGCTTTACCAAAGGTTTACTGCTCCCATCACATCTGCTGCGTTCTGCTGAGCTGTTGCTTCTTTTCAGTTGTATTCCAACTTGAGACACATACACACTAATAAGTATCTGTGGAGAACCTTACAATATTCAGCTTACATGATTACTTAACAATAGAAAAAAAAAGAGAGGAGGTTAGAGGATGGGAAAAGCCTTTCAAAATTTCGGAGCTTTTTTTCAGAGGGGCTTATTATGATTATTAGTGAATCAAAGGGAAATCTAACAACACTGTTGTGTGGGGTTTTTTGCCTTTTTGTTCAAGATAGTGGGGGAAAAAGCGGGGGGAAAAAGGTAGATTATAGTTGTCTTAACCATCAAGATGTTAAAATGAGACTACCGTAAAGCTAAGGGCTTCAGTTCTTGTAATTCTTTGTTCTTTTTTTATATTTTTTTGTGGAACTTCTTAAGGGAAGTGGTACACAGCCTGCTTTCCTAATGGCTAAGGGAACTGGACAGGCAATTCTCTTGGACAGCTGAGAAATCCCAGTCATAAAGTTATACCAGATCTACTGCAATTCAGACATAAACATGGCTGATGAGAAAAGACAGTGATAGTGGGGAAATGCTTAATGCTACAGTTCACACTTTAATTAGCGGTGTAGTTTTTAGCTTGTCTTTTCTGAGACCATATTTACCATCCCATCTAACTCATAAGCTACTTACCAGCACCGAGTAGATAATACTTATTTATTAATGTGGCCTTCTTTTCCATAATGCAATGTTTACAAATTTGTTTGCTGGTGGCTTATGTTTTCCATGGCTTCTCGTTGTTCTCCAAATAATGTGAAGGAATAATTCCTAGCTGTAGAGTCCTAATGGATAATTCATACTGATTGCTTAAAATTGAACTACCGAGGACTTTGTTTATACTATTGTATTTATTTATTTATTCACTCTAGATAGGGAGGAGGTGGGCCTAGTTAAGAGCTCATTTGCTGGGAATTGAGAAATTGGTGTTCTCTTTTTAGTTCTGCCAGTGACCTTGCACAAGGCATACCTGTATCCCCATGCTTTAATTTCTGCATCATTAAATGAGGAGGATGATATTTTCTGCCTTAGTCTAGTGAGATTTACTGATGAGAAATGTTAAGTATAATTGTTTTTCAAAGCCAGTGCTTATGGCTTTATAGCTTCATCCAAATACAGCAATGGTCTACTGCTTCTTTCCCTGGCATATGTTACTGTGATCTAAGAATATGGTGTGTGCATTTCAGATTTAGTTTGGTTTTCTGTTTTTACAGTTAAAAACAGACCACGAAGATTATCTTGTACAGGGAAAAAATACTATCTCCTTGTAAAAGGAGTTGACATACATGGAATGAAATGAGGAAAAAAAAAAAAAAAAAAAGGCTACAGTTTGTTTTTAAACTCTTGAAAATGCATAGTATCCATCTCCTAAATTTTCCCTCTCTGGCTGACTTGAATCATCTTGTCTGTTTCTGCCCTATAGAATCCTTTCAGCAATAGTTCTTAGCATACCAGTTATTTTTTATTCACCTTTTTTCTGCATGAAGTCAGCTTGGCTATTGCAGACAGCTTTTATGCTAGTAAGTGAGCCAAAAGAGGCTCTGAGTGGCAGACAGCTGCTGAAATAAGAACCTGGCACTCTGGGGAGAGAACAAAATTCATTCAACTTTCCTTTTCTATCTCTTCCCTGTACTCTGTAACCTCTCCTTTTTTCTACTCCATACTTACTCTTGCCCATTGAATGCTGAGTGTGGGCATATTTTTTCATATAACAGCCCAGCTACACACTGTAAAATCCAACTATTTGTGCTGGAAAGCCCACCGTTTTCCACAGACAGTCTTCCAGAATGTATGTGGACAAGTCATGCCTAGCAATCTGAGGATGCTTCCATGCAACAGAGAGCTGATTTGTAAATGTAGGACTACACGCTACAAGAATTTGTGGGAGCATATCCATGAAGTGCAACCGAGCCACAATTCACCTCCACTTTAAATTGGCTTTTGATTAACCAACCACAATTCATTCACTGGCTAGGCATGTTATTCTGGTTTAGGTTTAGATTGTGTGCCTGAATCTAAATTTTGAGTCTGCTAAGACTGATACTCTTACTTTCCTTGCTGACTCATAAAATGGGACATGTGAACAATTGTTCCTGGTTTCTAGACTGTAAATGACATGGGGTTTTTTTGGCTGGATGCAGTAAGTGCTCTGATCCTGTGCACGATTTTATACTTCTAGACAATTGGCAGTTGTTTAGAGGCTACTTACATAGAACATAAGATACATGGTACACCACAAAATATTTCTAGCAGTGCAGTGTAAACCATCTGTCCTGGACCAGCAGAAGTATATCAAAAGCAGTAGTTCAAATAGTCCTTCAAAAGGCTTGTTCTCTGTAAGTTCTGAGAATACTCTAGATCAAGGAATGTAAACATTCAATGATCCTTTTAATGCATTCATCTTAGAGATTTTAAGTGTTAAATTTTCTATCCTAAGAATAACAGAGGTTAGTATTTAAGTAAGGGTATCCAGGTCCTCAGCTGCTGGAAATAGTGTTTAACTCCATAAACATCCCTGTAACGGTTTATAGTAGCTGAGGATGCTGCCACTTTGTTTTGTGGACCTCTTAACCTAAGCAATCAACATTTATACTGATAACGGATCAGCACTATAAGCAATGCAGTATGTTGTTCACTTTAATTTCACTGCTTTAGAACCAATACAATTTGCTGCTCTTTTGGAATTTTTAGTCACATTTAAAAAAAAGAGATCTTTGAAAGTTCACCACCTAGTTCATTTTGGGATGCAAATGAATAATTTGTGCAATAAAACTCTTTGGTGGATATATTTATACATTTGGTGATTTACAAGCCCTTTTAATTTTTAAGGCTTCCAGTTAGTAACACAAAGCAGTGAGACAGAAAGGCATTATTTTTGTGTTCTGCATTTGGGACTCCTTACTTATTCTGAAAGATCAAAGCTACTTAACAACTCTTGCATACCCATTCTGCCACCCTCAGAGTTTGGATGGAGTCTGGAATCAATGGCAACTGCACTGTAACAGTAAATGCACTTTCAAAGAAAAGTAGCTGTAGAGTCTTGGGACATGCACAAAGTCACATTTAGAAAGTCATGTTTTCCCAAGGATGGCCACAGCTGTTTCTTCTTCTTTGTGAGCAATACATTGTCTTCATCTAAAATATATAACCTTATTATCATGCAAATATTTATGCCACATTAGAACCAGGCTTGCTCTCTTCACAATAGATAAGCCTCCTGTATTATTACAGATAACGACAATCCAATTTCTGAAAATGTTCTGTTATTGTTTCTTTTTTTTCTCTGTTTTTTATTAGTGAAGAACTTGTAATTATTTGGTCTTATTCAGACTTTCCAGAGGAAGAACTGAAGTCATATTTCCCACACATTGGGATTCTGATCATTGAAATTCACTTCTTTCTCTTCTTTCTATTGCCTTTAAATAAAGCAATGTACTAGGGAAAAAGACTCGGCTCAGTCTGGAATGATACAAGTGCAAGTCAGGAATAATTGAAAATAGTTTTGATCACTCTTTGAAATCCTAGATTAAGCAGTTTTGCTAGCACTCAAAGAAATTCACTGGAACCTTTTGATTTATTGCACAATAGGTAGAAAGCTTCTTTTCTTCTTCTTCAGGCTCTTACCCTGCCAATGGATATTTGTTCTGTAAGCAGCACTGACATGAAAAGTCTGAAGTTGTCCACTTTTCTCCCTTTGACCAACATTCCCTTGGTAAACACAGTACCATGAGGAAGGCGGTGTTAATCCTCTAAATTTAGCTTTGTGAAAAAGCCACACTGAAAGCTGTGAAAGCTTTGAGCAAAATTAACAAAACTTTGCAAGCCTTGCCAGCATCTTTACAGAACACTTGCCATTATATGAGATTCCAATTTAGTAATACCCATAACAGTTTCTTCCAAATTAATAAAATATTAAAGTGGAAAAAACAGGGGCTATACCCTTGGCTGAAGTAACTCCATTTAGCAACATGGATTGCAATGTTGATTGCAATGCTAGTTCTTTGATCTGTTGAATTTTGCTTATTAATTGAATTGATAAATTGAATTTTGCTGCCTCTGGGCTGAGCAGTCAGGCTGGGTAAGGGCCAGGCTGCTTCTGCAAAGAGGAAGTAAGGGACAGAAGTGGAACTGCAAGAGAGACACAAAAGCCCCGAAGAGAAGGTTGAGGCCACCAAGGTGGAGAGCACTGCCCTCCTAGGAGGGAACCCTTCACTCACACGTAGAGACAGGCTTCTCCAGCATGACATGCCATCCCACATTCCACAGTCAGGCTTCAATGGGCTTTGGCATAACCAAACCATACAGCAGGCACCCGGCCTTTTTGGTTCCCCAAGACCTGCTTGCAGGGCATACCGTTCAGCCAGTTACACTAGTTGATGTCTACCCATCCAAAGCTGTCCACATTCTCCTAAACTTGTCTAATTGTTAAGAAATCCAATGGGCTGGTAGAAATCCCAGAGCTAAGGAATTCACTCCAGAGTGCTCTGTGTTTCAGCAGACTGGAAAAGTGTGAAAAGCACACACAACTCTCCTCAAGAGAGTCCTAGGAGTCTGCCCTGACCCTCCTAATGTCATTGCACTGGATAAGAAGTCACTATTATTAAAAAGATAAAATATAAGTAAGATGTCTCAACAAGGGCACAGAGGAAGATAAATATTAAAATGGTTATATAAGAGGAAGTACTTGGTGGTCAAACAGGAATGCAGTGGTGGAGCCACTAAGAAACAAACTGGCATCCCAGAGTACAGTCCCTTGAATGGTACATGTTGCTGCTCTGTCTGTGACAACAGATACTGCTGCCACCAGAAAAGCACAGCCCAGAGGTTTCCCACAGTTTCCAGAGGAGTTTTTTTTTTCATCGTTAATCGTGCTGAGTTGCAGTTCTCCCAAATTTACCCACTGAAATCAGTCACACTGTGCACAGGGTACATATAAACATGGGAGGCAAAATCTGTCACTGCCTTCTTTTTAAGGGGCCTGACTGGCCAGACAAGTAAGACTCCCACTTTGCCACTTTGCCACAGCATTTAAAGATACTGGGAGAAGGCATGAGGTGAAGTTCCACTGGATGAACAGACGTTATTCTGAATGCAGTCCCCAACAACTGTGGAGGAAAACATGTTGCCAATACCATGTTATTAGCTAAGTACTGTTTCCCATGGGACAGCAAACACTGGGGACAACTACTCTAAATAATTTAACTCTCCTCTGTTAGTAGGCCAACACATGGTGCTCTATTCCAATAGGTTTTGTCTCCTCTATGGAACAATATCATGTTCAGAAATAAACCTGTTTTTACATGGAGGGGGAAGGTAGAAAAGATGGGGAATGCCACAGAAGCAGCCTTGCATTTCTAGACTGAGATAAACTTTCATCTGTCCCAAATATATGAACAGGACCATCCTGAACAGGAGACTTAAGAAGATGGGACTCCCTGATGAACTCAAAAGTGAAAGAACAGATGAGCCCTGTCTTCTTTATTAACTGACCCTGGCTCCAAGTGCTTTCTGATAGCACAGATGACAGAAAAAACACTAGACTCTCTCTGCCCTCAGAATAAAGTGGGTCACATAACACCATCAATTTTTAAGCAAAGCTCTTTGCTTGGAATCAGTGCTTGACTTGTTCTTAAAAACTGTGCACTGATCTACCCTTTTAATGTAGTGAAATGATGATCTCGATACCAAACTGGGCAGGACTGTACTCTCAAGTCCAGTGCAGCAAGAGATTTCGACTCCAGCGTTCATAGGAGAAGGTCCTTTGACAGATGAACTATAAGCATTATTGCCTCCACAAATGGTTCTCTATAATAAACGTTGCTTTTTTTGCTGTTTGATTTTGTCATTCATTTGGCATTCATGTCATTTAACGGTAGCTACCTAAGCATGAGATGTCTTGTCTAATTTAATCATCTGTGTTCTTTTTATAGTTAACAGAAGAAATCAGCCCCACCACAAGTTGATTCATCTCACCCACCTCAGCAAATTGTCATTGTCTGCATACTACTTACGCTTTTGTGAGTTAGTTAGACTAGTCTTTTCCTCAAGTTAAATTAGGAGCTGAAAGTCCTATTGAACAGGAAACAGATGAAACTTCCAAAGCAGTTTTTATTTTCAAGTCACGTCCATATGGATCTTTAAGCTTCCTGTAGAAACAAATTAATTGTCCATGCTTTAAAGGCAAGGTGAAACTCTTGTCAAGAGAAAAAAGGGATCAAGGGAAAGAAGAAAGATATGTTCTCCTATATAAAATCATTTTTATGAGAAGAGCATACAGTTAGTGGTATGCAGATCCCTACACCTCTTTCCTTCATGCCCACAGCCACAGATTCTCAGGGCTCTCTGAGCCTTTAATCTCCTCCATCCACCTCCCTTCTTGAAGCTACCTGACTCACATAATGCTGTACCAAATCTGCTGTGCCTATGCTCAGACTCCTCCTGTGAAAATCATCTTTTTAGGAACACTTAGCTGTAATCCTGGAATCCCACATAGATACCTGAGATATGGGTCTTCATCTCCCTCCTAATCTAGTTACAGGCAATATGGCTTTTTCAGACATGTGACCTGAGATTTGTAGTCCTTTTAAAATGCAGGTGCTCTAACAACAAATGAGGTTTTGTAGCAGATAAATCCTTCAGTGGCACCACATGTCACAACAGCAGGAAAATGACATCCTCTCCAGCTATTAAAGGCCACATTTGGATATATTTACTCAAAGAGAAAGATCCAGTAGTCTTAAGAGTAGCAAAGATACTCGTGCATCTCATATATTCAACTAGATTTAAGAGAAGTACAGGAGAGAGAGAAAGTAATTTGGAAGATGCCTAGGAGTTACTACCATGAGGGGACAGGGAGTGGTGTTTTCACTGAATAGTGAGCAAGCGAGAGATTCCACCAAGTGCTGCGAATCTTCATGTTGATCACTCTGACTCAGCCATATACAGTAGCTGTGAGTATCTAGCAAAGTATTTAAAATAATTCTGCTTAGCCAACCGTGGCTTTATGATCTGCTGTCTATCATAACAGTTGCTGCTTATAGAGAGTGACTTCACTTTGCTATTACTCACTGAGACAAATCGCTCCATCTTTTTTACATGTCCTTTTGTAAATGAAAATGCTTGGGAGGAAAAGGTAGCATTTTCAAAGGCTTACTGCTGAACCATAAATTACCACTTGAACAGCAGGTCATAAAAGAAATACAAAGTATTTTTAAGCAACTAATGCTCATTTGTTTCTCAAGCTCTGAGCAGTTTCAGAAGACACCTAAATGCCCACTTTACACTAGCAGTGCAAATATGAAGAACTATTGTTACCCAAAGAAGTCGTGAGTTTACAAAATTTGGTGATTTATCTCTTTTTCAGTTGCTGCTATTTTGTCACAAATCACATTTGTCCAGAGAAACAGTGCCTCAGGCAATTAAGGAACACTCAGTTCGGGAAGGACACACAATCCTCATGATCCCCTGAGGCCTCTGTCCCAGCTCCCAAGGCAAAACCCAAGTCTGAGTACCTGCTGCAGCCTTTCCAGGATGCTCACATAAGGAAAAAAGGTGCCCCTGAAGCCATCCCAGTTTGTATTGTACGACTTCTAGTCACCCCTTTTGCAGAAGGAAAGATAAATGATCAAGTAGCTGAAGATGTCTAGACCCCCCTCCCCAAATAGGCATGCCTCCATCCACCTCTTGTGAATCATACTGACAAAATGTGTAATACAATGCATAAAACAAAGATTTTCCTGACTGGGCTTTTTAACATCTTACTCACAGATTCAACACCATTAATCTTTGTTTGGAAAGCCACGGATATTACTTTCTATAGCTAGTAAATAATCATTCTTTTTTATTACTTGCTCTCTGTAATAATAAAAGATGCATATTTTACTCTTCTGTTTTGTACCAAGGAGACGGAAAGACAATGCAGGCTGTACTCTTGCTTTAGGTGAGCCCTTCTTGTCTCCCAGTTTATACATATCCACACTTCTCTCCTTTATAAAACAAATAAAGCAGCAATAACTACCTCTCTTATTCATTCATGCTGGTTCCACTAAAAGAACATATTCAGATATCAACTGATCAAATAGGGCAACTCATCCATGCAATAAGTGCATAATTGTAGACTTATCCAGAAGAACTGTAAGGAAGATAAGGATTTCTCCATGGGAAATTCAAACACAAGTAGAACATAGATTTGGTAAATGCACAAAAATGCATGTCATTCATCCCCTTCTATAGCAAGAATTTCAAACTGAGAAATCAAGTAACTTAAAACAGTCCTTTAAAAGTCATATAGATGAGTCATATTAATTACAGAACTACTTCCTTCTTTGCAAAACAGGGTGTGTGTATTTTTTTCACAAGTCATTACATTCCATTAGCTAGTATTTAGAGTTCTGAGAGTCCCAGGTAGGAAGAGCTACTGAAGTGTAAAATACATATTGTTATCGTTGCTCATTGTTATCTGATACCCTTCACTTTCCAATCTAAGTCATGCTAAGTATAAAAGAGCATTCAGGCTGTAGGGACAACTCTTCTAAAAATATCAGCCCATTATCTACTTTTTTTTTTTTCCTTTATTATTGAGAAAGGATGAAATACACCCATCAAAGATATTATAAGCCAGTTGCACCCTTTTGATGCAATCCTGTATCACTGAAGTCCATGTAAATTCAGTAGGAGCAGGATTAAGGATTTTACTGGAACAGCAGTGGTGTATTACAGGAAGCTTTCACAGAATCACAGAATCATCTAGGTTGGAAAAGACCTTGAAGATCATCCAGTCCAACCATTGACCTAACACTGACAGTTCCCAACTACACCATAACCCTCAGCGCTATGTCGACCCGCCTCTTGAACACCTCCAGGGATGGGGACTCCACCACCTCCCTGGGCAGCCCATTCCAACACCCAACAACCCATTCTGTAAAGAAATACTTCCTAATATCCAGTCTAAACCTTCCCTGGTTCAACTTGAGGCCTTTACCTCATGTCCTATCACTTGTTACCTGGTTAAAGAGACTCATCCCCCCTCTCTGCACCCTCCTTTCAGGGAGTTGTAGAGGGCGATGAGGTCTCCCCTCAGCCTCCTCTTCTCCAGACTAAACCCCCCCAGTTCCCTCAGCCGCTCCCCATCAGACCTGTGCTCCAGACCAGGCACCAGCTCCGTTGCCCTTCTCTGGACACGCTCGAGTCATTCAATGGCCTTTTTGTAGTGAGGGGCCCAAACCTGAACACAGTAATCGAGGTGCGGCCTCACCAGTGCCGAGTACAGGGGCAAGATCCCTTCCCTGTCCCTGCTGGCCACGCTATTGCTGATACAGGCCAGGATGCCATTGGCCTTCTTGGCCCCCAGGCACACTGCTGGCTCCTGTCAATCAACACCCCCAGGTCCCTCTCTGACTGGCATATAATTTTCATATAATTGAATTCATATAATTTTCATATAATTGAAAATCCTTCCAGCAACAAAATTATTTGTAAGGAGACACTGAGTTTGTGGCTGAAAAGAGAATTTTAAACCATGCAGCATATGCCGAGCCACTAGTTTCTGGTCCTGAATCTTTCCCACAGATGAAGACTGCTCAGCACTGCCGTATTTCTCAGCCTGGGAATAACTCTGCCTTACCTCTCCTTCTTGCTGTGAACAGCTTCACAGTGAGATCACATCACATCACACCAGAACTCGCAATCTTAATGACTGTCCTAGACATGACACCTCAGAGCAGCAGACCTTCCTCTGCTGCTCAGCAAACCTCTGCTGCTGAAAGATTTTGCTGTTCAGTTCAGGAACCTAAAGACAATTGAGTTTACAACTGCTTTTTAAGAAGATCCTTAAATCTTAGAGCCAGATTAAGTGAATATACAAAAGCTTCAGGAGATACACACACATTTCCTAGTTTTCCAAAAAAAAAAAAAATATACTTAATAAGAGCCTAATTTAACAGCAATGTAATAAGTGGAAATTTTGCCATTGGACACAGCAGGATGGACATCACCTCCACCATACATAGCACCCAGCGATCTCCACAGGACTGTAATGCACATATTACAGAAACGGGAATGACAGCCCTCAGTGCCTCTGTCCTTTTGCCCTCTTTCAAGCAGAGGAATCACTCTTTCTTCTGTTAGGGGCTTGGGGTTGAACAAGAGCTTTACCTATATAAAACAAGTGACACTCTCTTTTTAATAACCTGTTGCTATGAAATGCTTATATCCATTGATTATCTCATAAGATGATCAACATAAAAGCCACCGTACCTTTTATTGCAAAGGAAATTGCTCAAATGACATATAGCTGCTTCTCTATTAGTAGAGACTGTACTGCACAATGAAACTTGATAACTTCCCTCTGAAATGGAAGCCAGAACATCCCATTTTATGCCATGGCTGGTCAAGCGTATGCATTTTGGTGGTTACGGTACCAACTTAATATCTTGTGTCTGTACTTGTGGGAAATATACAGTACCTTTATTGTGGCAAAATAGATATATGAAGTTTGCCATTCAACAAGTCCATTCAGTTATTTCCCATTTAGACTTCTTTAAAGCCTTTACTCTTCTTACAAGATTTTCATTAGACTAGGAGGTTTAAAAAGTACTGCTGAGCCAATACAGAAAAATTTCTATTGAACAAAATAAGGAAAACAATATCAACATGCCTATGAGAGAATTATCTCTGATCTCAACGCAAGTATTTTTATTTTTTAATAGTACTCACAGAATTAAGCTGTCTGAACACTGAAAAACAGTTCTCTCTGCTTTTTATAATTCTTCTAGTCAGGCAAAACTACCTAATACACAAATACACAAATTTCAAGCAAATATGACAGAATGAGGGCATTATGGTTATGATATTATACGTATATTTAGAACTGTGGGTAAATTTAGTAGGACTGCTGCAGTTGCTTGAAATACATATGGTCAATGCCATCCTCTGAATAAAACGAAAGAGCAGGAATCACTTGTTAATTAAAGATAAAATTAGGAGTGAGAAACCCTCTGGAAACTGGGTGTACAATTTTGAATCCCAGTCAGCTGCAGTGAAAACCCAGCCTTCACACCGTCGGTGCCTCATAGGGAACAGTGGTGTATACAGCTGCACGGCTGGACCCACACTTTAACATACTCTGTCAACTTCTTACACATGATGAGTTCAGTGAAACTCAATGCCAGTCCCCTGCCTTTTTGAAGCAATATGAAAGTTTCTGCTCATCTGTACTCTGAGGGCTTTATCCAGCTTTCCTGAGCACCTGTACACTGATTTGAATGGACTTTGGACCTGGTTGCTGTCTCTGAACCTCTTTGCTCAAAAGAGAGATTGGAAATGCAGAGCCGAGTCGCTGTGCCTGAGGAAAGACTCTCTGATGTCACATCTCATGCCCAGCACAGGACCAAACAGGATGCTGCATGTGTAAGGATCAGGAATGGATGTAAGATCTGCATCCTGTGTCCTCCAGTGGGTTACAGAGGTTAGCTTATGCTGATCTGACTCTTTTTATATCTGTTTCCCAATAGGATAAGTTTGAACCTAATTAGTTCTTTTAATTAAGAACCTAATTATTATGATGTATTTGATAAGTCCTGTTCTACGTCCTTAAAGGGACAACAGTTATTTAATTAATCTGTCCAGACAACAGGTTGGCAGGTATGTTCAGGGTCATCAGAACGGCAGCAGTGTTGGGTTGTCTTAGTCCAAAGATATAGAGAAAGCAGTAATCCAGGGAATATGACTGGGGTGAGCTGACTGCCTTTCTTTTCTAAGGTCCTCCAGGTTTTTCTAAGACCAAAAGTTTGTCTGCTTTTTCCATATATATTAACCATGTAAAGAAGACATTATTTTTTCTTACAAAGCTTGAATCTTTATAGGCACACAGATGGAGACTATAACTTCTCATCAATATATGGACTATAATGAAGCAATCTAACTGTAAGTTTCCTATAACTGACTTCTTGATTATCCTTATCACATCAAGAACTGTTGTACAGAGAAGTAAGTTTTGTGAAACAAACGTACAGCATTTTGTCCTGGGTTCGGCTGGGTTTGGCCAGGACGAAATCAATGTTCACCAGAAGCTGGGAGGGAGCACAGCCAGGACAGCTGGCCCAAACCAGCCCAGGGGATATTCGACACCATATGACAGTGATGCCCAGTATGTAACTGGGGGAGCTGGCCAGGGAGGGAGAGGGATCGCAGCCTGGGAACAGGCTGGACATCGGGTTCCAGGTGGTGAGCAACTGCATTGGGCATTGCTCGTTTTGTATATTCTTTTATTACTACTATTGTTATTATTATTTCTTCTTTCCTTGTGTTGTCCTGTTAAACGGTCCTTATCTCAATCCACAAGTTTTTTCCTTGCTCTTCCAATTCTTCTCCCCATCCCACCAGGCCAGAGGGAGGAGTGAGGGAGCAGCCACGTGGTGCTTAGTTGCCAGCTGGGCATAAACCATGACACATTTTCAGATTAAAAGGAGAATCAGGCCTACAGGTTGTTTTTAAAGCATATTTTAAGAAGCAAGCAGACCCAATCACATGTCAAGAACCAATTTGTTCATGTGAGATTTGCCACTGGTAGGCTCTAAAAGTCAGTGAGAGTTTAGTTTCTATTTCACAAGTCCTGATCATATCAGTTAGCTTCATGCTGTTAGATTAACTTGCACACTGAACCTTCCAGAGACAGAGGGAAGAAAAAGATAAGGGAGAAAAAAGTGAAGAGAAGCCTAAAAGAAAGGCAAAGGAAATAAAAAGAAGCTGGAGGTGAGATATAAGAGCCGTAAAGAATATAGAATTGCTAGGAGTAAAAAAAAAAAAAAAAGGAGAGTGGGGATATGCAAAAAGATGGGAGGGGAAAACAAATGTTCCTGATTAACAAGAAAAGGAAATGAGAGTTTACTGAGACTGACAGAGGGATGGCAAAGCACTTAGTATTTCATTATCTCTAGCGGAGGGGGGAAGACAAACACCAATGCATTATTTTGCCCTCAGAGCTAAGTAGTGATTATTTCCATTCCATCTAAGTGTTTTACAATATCCTTTACTCATTCATGAAGGTTGTGATCTTTCTGCTTCTATATCATCCTGTGGAAAAGTACTGTTACAAATGTAGCAGGGTCTACTCTCTGCTCAGTTGTATTTACTTTCTTTATGAAATTAATAAAAAAGTTGTCACAAGGTCAAAGGGAAATTCCATGTTCAAGCTAGCTTGGATCAGATCATTAATGCTAAAATTATTAAGATCCCTATGGAGCTACACTAATTTACACCAGCAGGGAATTTGGACTGTGTCCGTTCAAGTACAGCCTGAAGCAGATACTAATAAAACTATTAAAATTAAAAGTGACATAATTTCACTGAAGTGAGCATATTGTACTGTACTAAGGCCAATGGAGTGCAGTTATATTAACCAGGTTCTATATTGCTTTGCACTAATTATTAATTTCAGCATACTTTCTTTTACACCAAATTTCAAAAATGTTTGCATCTTTCATTTAAGAGCACGTAGCAAATTTCCTGTAGTTTAATAATATTCTTCTTATTATTTTGCTTTGATCTATGAGACATCTTTTAATGCACATTGCCCAGACCCTAGTTCCATCAAAAGAGATCATGTCTAAATACTGCCCCATGTATAAATGGTTTAATTCTCACCTAGCATAGGCAAAGGGCAACAATATAAGAACACTACACTAGCTTCATCCTATTGTTCACTTAGCCTTATAATCCTGCATGTTTCTCTAATAGTGGCCAGCACAACATTTTTTACAATTTGTGGTATAAGCCGTCCTCGCCGTTAAATATTTCCTCACTGGGATAAGCATGGAAATGAAACACCCAGTTTATTACCTCTTTCAAAAATAATTTTGAATATTCTTATTGATATTCTTGTTATTAATTGACTAGACTCCTTATGACTGTCGTTACATTTTTGGTCTGAATGATTGGGGGGGGGGTTGCAAATAAATGTGTGGGTTTTGTTCAAAGTTATCAAAACCCATTGCTGAGGGAACATTTCCAAGTCAGGTCTAATTATAATATTTTACATGTTATTCCCCATCCTATTCCTTTTGCTTCTTAATGTCTTTTTGGACTTCTGGCCATAGCTAAAGTCTTCATTAAGCTGCCTGTAACAACATCCAAATCTCTTTACTGAACTAAATAATTAATTCCAAATCCTTTCCACTTTCATAGATGTTTTAATACTTTGCATGTATTGATGGCGAGTCTCATTTGCTGTCATGATCCTGGTGAAGCTCATCCATCAGCACACAGTACTGAATAAGACCACGGGGCCGCTAAGTCTGGAAGCACTTCACCACATAACTGATGTTTAAACCAGAAAAAACAGTATGAACATCTTTCTGTTCCCACACACCATAAATCAGTCTTCCCTAGCGATGACTAACCAATACGCCTGTACCTTCTGCAAATTTTGCTGCTTCCTATTCATCATCTTTTTCAGGAATTACTAAATATATTAAGCAATGATGCACCTAATACAGAAAGTTAAATTTTTACTTTTATATTTTACTTGCCAGGAAGAAACTCTTAATTTCCTGTCTCTTCGCATATGGAGACCCAAGCTTAATGTTTACATAATCTGGAAGCCACCTTATCAAAATATAAATGCTATGAAAGTCAAGGAATACGTGTTCTAGAATTTTTATATACATTTTTTTCCTTGATTCTCATAAAATATGAATCAGGATCATGAGGAATTTATGAATTCATTTTTTTTTCCACAGTAAGAGAATATGTTCCTGGAAAGAATAAATTTAGACTAAGGTATTATAAAATGCACTGAAATGCCGTATGGAACAATTCAAATGCTTTCAGAAACAGAAAACAGTGGGTTACAGTGCAGTATTAAGGTGGTGAGGACTCACTGTTTCGTTGTGCTCTGGATTTTTTTTAACTCTCCACTGGTTTTACTTTTTTTTATCTTTAGGGAAAAAAAAAAAAAAGATAAAATTTTAGTTATAGGTAATAAAGAGAGAATCTGATCTTCAGATACAAGCTTTAAGATTTTAGGCCCCTTTTAGCAAACATAACCTGAAGCTAGAAAAACAGAACAGAGAATCTTTCACAGAAAAGTGGTACTTCTTCAGCACTTCTTCACCATTTCTTTCATTCCTAGAAGCCTGTTCACTTGACTTGTATCTGTAAGAGATTCTGGCACTTTGGCACGTGCAAATGGAAAAGAGGAGACTCAACTCATCCACACTTCATACCATACACATTTCTAGGCTCTGCCAGCATTGCAAAAGATAATCAATTGGTTGTTCCTGACCCTTGGAGCTTCCAAGATCCCTTGTCCAACATTGCTACAAGGAGAAGACAACATACATCATGCAAATGAGGAGAGGGAATCTCAGCCAGGCTGCATGAAACATGAGAGCAGTAACAAAAAAATTTTGTAAATTGAGTTTAAAATCTGGTGAGAGGTCTGGACACCTTCACAATATTTTAAAACTAGCATCTCACTAAACATGCATATGGAAACTATGAGACTTACTACAGCTTCTCCATGCAACTCCCACAGATAGCATTTGGAACAGGAAGAACAATGTTATAGTAAAATATTAATCAATGGAAAGATAAGATTTCCCTTACTATACTTGACAATCCAGGAAAACAAATGGATTTAATTTACAGAGATATCAACAATTTCTAGCATTTGAGTAAGATTTATTATCTGGTTTCCATGAAAAAAGTAAGGAATGCACGTGTAAATATGTGTAAGGAAATCTTTAATCCAGGTGTCTACAGGGCGTGACAATGCTTCCCTGGGAATGATTCACAGGTTTCCATATTAACTTGTGTATTATAGGACCAGGTAAAAAACTAGGGAGACCGTTTACAAATAATGCATGATTGCCTGTTATTTACAGCTTGTTGAATTCATGAGATGTGAATAATTAGCAGGGTTCTGGGAATGGTAAAAAGCATATATTTTTTAATATTAAGCCATACTGTCCACTGACCAAATGCCAACGGCTAGGCTGCGCCCCAGTCCTTTCACTAAAAGCCTCCTTACATCCTGCAGTTCGGAGTCATGCTTGAGAAGTAGCCACCTGGGACTCAACAGGCCACTCACAAAGGTACTATGCAAGAGTTATTGATGGGGTCAGCACCAGGCCTTGCTAGAACGACACGTAATTTACCGCTGAACATGAATTTTTTAGAAATTTTTTAAAATGACCCTTCAGAGTGCACAGTTAAAAATGCCCTTATTCTTCCCTGACCTCCATGTAGTTGTAACTCTGGTTCATACAGTCTGAGGAAAATGCACAATGGTGGTGTTTGCAGGCAAAAGAATCCATACATAGGCTATAATCTTCCTTAATTTGTACTAAAAGGATAATTCAAATAAGCTTTATATGAGTTGACAAAGAAGACTTAATGGCACATTTCGAAAGCGAAATGTCTTTGCTGATTAATTAAACTCTATAAAAACTGTTAGTAACCTTACTTGTGTATACCTGGTTTTGTTGAGGTGTAAGATCCACTTCAGTCTGCAAAATTCACAGTGATGGGTGGAAACAGTGCAAACTCAAACCACCTGTGAGTAAATTAAGCCATCCTTTAGAGGAGACCATTCACAGTGTATTCTTTTTCGTATTTGCACTGAATTGTTTGACACTCTCCATTATCAAGCATCGACTGTTTTTTTAAGGCTGAAAATTTTAAAATGCTCTGCCTACCTGCTAAAAACGCCCAGCTACAGAATTGCTTTCAAATAAGTGCTACTGACTTTTATATAAAAGATCTGTAAACATAGGGAATGAGTGAGTGAAATAGCCATTTTTGCCCTACATTCTGAATTGCCCAGTGGGTGTGCTTCACATTTAAAAAGCTTTCCTCTGCCAGTAACGCTGAGTCGTCACACATGTTACACAGCCTCTGTTTTGCTATGCACAATGCTAATCGCGAATGTGAAGATTGGTAGGCGGGAAAAAAAACATTTGTTTTGGTTTAGTAGTGAGCAAACTATGTTTATTTTGCATATTTAAACTAAACTGCATTAAATCCCTAAAAGAAAAAAAGCACGATGCAAAATGAGATATATGACCAAAGATCAGATTTACTGCTAAGCCACAGAAAACAGAGTTGGCTAACATTCAATTCTAGCTATCATGTTAAAAAAAAACAAAAACAAACAAACAAACAACAACAACAAAAAAAAAACCAAACAAAAAAAACCAGAAAGAAAGATGTATCCCACTAAATGTTGCCATGCTTCTGTGCTGAGATCCTTTGGAGAGACAGATGATAGAATTCTTTTATAAAAAGTAAACCACCATTAATTGCCACCATATGTTAACACATATTTCTATTTACAGCCAATTAATAACTGCATTATTCAGTTATTCTCCCTTTATGCTAGCTGGTGTGTTAAAAAAAGAACGGAGTTAAAAAGAAACACTTAAGCTGACACTAGTTCAGCAAACCTCAACCATACTTACTGCTAGTTGACATTAGCTAGCCTACCATTTCAGAGTCATAGAATCATATCATAGAATGGTTTGGGTTGGAAGTGACCTTAAAGACCACCCAGTCCCACCCCCCTGCCACGGGCAGGGACACCTTCCACTAGCCCAGGTTGCTCAAAGCCCCGTCCAACCTGGCCTTGAACCCTTCCAGGGAGGGGGCAGCCACAGCTTCTCTGGGCAACCTGTGCCGGTGTCTCACCACCCTCACAATGAAGAATTTCTTCCCTACATCTAATCTAAATCTCCCCTCTTTCAGTTTAAAACCGTTACCCCTCATCCTATCACTACACTGCCTCGTAAAGATTCCCTCCCCATCTGTCCTGTAGGCCCCTTTTAGGTACTGAGGGAACTCAGAAGGGATATTCCTATCCCTCCTGGATGGCACAATTACAGACTGAATCCTCTTATTAGGCAGAATTGAAGGAATTCATAGAGGAGAAAGACATTGGTAAGCATTAAGACTATGGATCTCTACAGTATCTGCTTAAAGGTAATAAGCATCACAGGTTGAATATATAAAAATGGCCTTTTCTATCAGAACAAAAATTACCATTTCCTTGATCTTTTCCTTCAAACAGCCGAGAACAGATGTCTAAAGGATTATATGAACCAGTCAACAGTGTTGTGATACTCCCTCAGAATATTTTCTCAGCCTCCAAAAATTTGAATCTCAGAGCTTTCCTAAGCCACAAATACAGAAACATGGTGACTTCCAGAACTAGGTCTGATAAGAAATACAGGGCACCAAACCCCCCCCGCATAATTTAACAGAGGGTCATTAATGTAAATGTAACAGCAGTGAAGTATGTTACTGAGTTGGTTGTAGAAAATAGAAACAAAAATCACTGACTCCAATAGGCTGTGCCAGAATGCTACAGGCAGTAATATCTACTGAAACATTGAGGTCAACAGGGATGAGCAAAGGGAACCGCAGACTAACAAGCAATGTTATTTAAGCACAACAGAAAAGTCAATGTCAATGCTGCAAAAATGGCATAAGTCAGGTTGGAAACAGCAGTGGAATAGGTTGGGGGGACTGACATGGGGCAGAAAGCCATGATGTTTACACTAAAGAAATACTAATAACTACTCGCCTTATCTACTAATTATGCATCCAAAGTGTGTAAACCAACATGTATTCAGACACCACTGCAAAGGGCCAAAGGTGCTGCATTTTCCCATCAGTTTTATAACCTTTGCTCATGTTGAACAAGACCTGTCAATTGACATGCATCCAGCTCTGTCACTGAATTGATGTGTATATCTTGAAAAGAACTCGTTGCTTAATTTTCACACCTTAAGTTTTTCTCTGTTAATTAGACCATGAGAAACAAACAAAAATGTCAGAGAGGAGAATCCATCAAAGACCCTATGTCAGTTTTCAGAGCTCCCAATTTCACACCATCTATAAGGAACATGACTTCTGTTTTCATTATTGTCTCCAGAAAGAAGTATCAGCTCCTCTCAATTGCTGTCAGCTGGACTCAGTGTTGCCTGGACATTTGCACCAGTGAATTGTAACAGCTTTTCCTTCCTGGGTTTACACAGGGATGCTTTTCCAGGGAATGGCTTTATTTACATTTGCTTTCTATGTGAAAGGTTTAATTTTCCTCTCTATGTTCTTGTAGAATATCTAATCAAGTGGATAATTCAAGTTTTAGTATGATTCTACTTACAAACTGAATTTGAAAAAATATTACAGGGCATTTGGATTGTCAACTTAAGCAGATAGATTGTTGTTATTTGCATATAATCCCATTTCAGATTTTTATTTTATACAGAGAAGTAATTTAGCCAAAAGGGGAAGAAAAAAAACAAAAACGCTCCTACTCGATGCCATTGACCAGAACTAATCTCTTCACTCTTTCTATTCAAGTTTGGACTTTGGCTTACATATAAGTACAAACATTTCAAGCACTACAGGAAGTTTATCATGTGCTACTGTGCTGAAACCGGCTACAATGCCCAGGTCCTCTGGTCAATACTTCCTTGTTTTTCATAGTCTGTGAGGAGCCATCAAGTTTATGCATAAAGTGTATCAGTCATCTCATTTGAAGAAGTTCATTTCTATTCCATGCTCCTACAGGCCTATGTATTATCGACATTATAACATTACAAATTGCTAAAAAAACATGTTACTTGAAAAAAAGAAGTTCTACTGCAATGTACAAAGTGTGTTTGCTGGTGCGAACAGATTTGATAGGCAGGCCATAGGGAATGGTTAGAAGTGAAGACTCCAACAGTGGGAAACAGCCATAATTGAGTTATAAGTAGTTTGTGCTATTTTCATTTTAATATTATTAACATAGAAAGTATCATCCACAGTGGGACATATAATTTGAATGGGAAGGAAATGGGTTATTAATATAATATCAAAAGCTTGACAATAAAGCATAGTCTTTGTTCTACACTTAGAAAAACAGTTTCAGAACGGCATTTCCATGAGGCACATACCAAAAGGAAGGGGTCATTTCATTTTGGCTTAGATTTGCTTTTATAGTTCAGTATTTTTATCATAATAGACCTTTCTTTTGATGCTTTTTGTGCTGAACTTTTTTTTCCCCCTTTTTTAAATAAAATCCCTGTGTTAGCTTTTATAATGGCTTAGCTCTGTTTTCTTGTTCTGTTCTTTTAATTTGCTTGGAAACACAGCCTTTTGTTCTAGCCCCTGAATGAGTGGTATTGTTGCAGATGTAAGTTAATTCTTGGTAGGTTTCTAGAAAGATGATTTTTAAATATGATGTACCTTGTCCAACATAGTACAATACATCAACACATTTGGAGGGCATTTCCAACCCGTTGCAACAGAGTCTCTGAAGTCTAGGAGTATGTACTCTAGACTCAAGATAAGTTTTGATTTTGCAGCCTGAAGATTTGTGCTTACTACAAAATGAGGCAGAGATTTAGCTTTTCCTCTTGGATCATTCTGGTGTCTATGCATTCAGGAATAAGAACAACTTTTGGAAGCTCCTAACTCTTCCCATTGACTTTTCCCGGAATCTAGAAGTCAAATGTTTAATATAAGTTCTTAAGCTTTTGTCCTCACTCGGCTTTTTAAATAGGTCTAATACAGTGGAGAACAACCGGCTTCTCTGGAAGCAACAGCCTCTAGATGTTTTGCCATATTACATCTCTCCTTCAAAGTCTTCTGCTGGTCTCCTCCAAAGGATCACTATACCCTAGTCCTTATGGATTTCTGCTGGCTATTCACTCACAGCTCAATTAGACTTTTCCAGTGCTTAAAGCAGAAGTCTTACCAGAAAATAAAAATTTCACCTGACTGTGGATACACTGCAGAGGATGGAAACTATAGTCAGATAAGAACAACAGATAAGAGAGAGCATAGATTTGAGGAAGAGGTATTCCTAATTACACCAGAGATCCCATGTAAGCATTCCCAGAAGGTATTAAGGAAGACATTTATCCCAGACAGCAGACAGTCACACTACCATACCTGGTAAGGTTTCAGTTAGATTCTCCTGAATGTAGAATAGATTTCCCTATGAGCACGTATTTGCACCTGAGTGTAAATCCAGGTCTTCCTGATTACACCAGTGATGTTCTGGGAATACCGGGGTTTTGCTAGCAGACACTCTACAGATGATGTTCCATTTATATTTAGTGTTCATTAATCCCTCACAATAAAATGCATAACACAGTCGCAATCTCATTTTCTTCATGACATTTTAACAGCAGCTGCTTAATAATCAATCTGAATTTTTAAAGCATGAGGATCCATTCCATTCTTCTAACCCCACTTACCATTCAGAGATGAGGAGAGACGGAAATTTTTTTATTACTCTATTAAAATAATACTCTCTTAGATATAAGTGCTACCTTGAAAGATCTAGAGTTGGCATGTGAGTGAAATGAAAAAGCAGAGAGATTGTCCTTTTCCAGAGAGCAATTGATCATGGCCAAGGAGAGACACTTACAAGGGCAAATTGGGACATAAAGAGAGGAAGAGGAACAGTTCCAGTGGGCAAGGACCTTTCAGCATAAGCAGAGCTGAGGAGATGGCTGACGAGTAGAAATAGGATACATAGCCAGATCTTTCAGTTAATGATGGAAAAGAAGCTTTTCTTGCAGAATCTCATGGACTTTGCTGCCACGCTAGAAAAACTCTTGGGTTATTTGGGTGCTAACTCCAAGGAAAAAAGGTAGACATGCAATTTGAAGCTGTGGATGACCGAGGGTCCTGTAGCTGGGAGAAAGGGTGGATTAGCACAGCAGGAATGCACTGAAAGCCATTTCTAGACTACTAAAGGAGTAAAATATGTGGATTGTAAAGGCTGAGATATTTTCCAAAAGATGAGAATATAACCTAGCATAATTTGTAGCTTTCTGGATTTGACAGCGTCACTGTGACCCTAAACAATATGGTAGACACTTTCTAAAAGTATTGTCTATTGTGTATATTTAATACTTATATTAAAAATATTTCCTGGCAGCAGGCAGTTTTAAAGGGAAGTTATTCTCATTTCTCTTAAATTAAGTGTGATTTAATAGTATTTAAATAGCATTTTCTCTTCAGCAAGAGACATAGCTTAGTCATACCAGTGAAGGACTTGTTCTGTTTCCTGACTAGATCAGCTTTGGCGGAAATGAATGTACAGCACTTAGCTCATCCCTTGGTAAAAGAAAGACTGCAAGATGTCAGAAAGTTGGTGGTGGGAGCTCTTCTCACTGAAATGTGTCAGTCTCCAGCTACAGAGGCAGGAAAACTCAGACTGAGTTTTTCTACAACCACCCATGCTATGGTTCTGGCTACGTGGGGCATTCCACTGGGAAGAGAAAACAAAAATAGCAAACAGAATAAACTCATGTTCCACATACCTGATTTTTCTTTTTAAATAAAGGAAGCAAGCTCATCTTAGCACAACCACATTTCTCTTCAGGAAAATGGTTGAGTTATTTCAACAGTACCTTGGCCTGGCTAGAAAAAAAGGAAAAAAATAAATTCTGCAAATCTCTTGCAGTTGATTTGTAGCAGGTTGACCAGAACAGTGTGAGTGTAAATAAAACCAGCTAACAATCACCAATGTGCATAAAAATTAAAATGCAGACAATTGTGACTTAGAAGAAATAAACGAAAAGGGCTGAAAACTCTCTGGGTTTCAAATCACTGAGCCAACATGGATCATGTGAGAGCAGGCTAAAATGAACTAGGAATTATTCCCAGACAAAGAAGAAATTTTTGATTAAGAGAATTGTGCTTCTAGTAAAATTCATGCCACCTGCTTCTCCTGACAAGATGCGTGTTATAAAATACAAGTGAAGGGCCCTGTGGACTGTTGCTTACTCTGAAAAAAATATGTTAATGAAGGTATAAAGCCCCCTTATCCTCTTTTTGATTACATCAGATAGAAATAAAGAATGAAGTATGACTTTCCTCTTATATTGATTATTGTGTGCTTTTAGTTATCTGTTGTGAACGTAGTGATAGGTAAATGCTAAATATCCTATTGATACCTAATAAATCATTCATGCTTTTTTATAACCAGTAAGTCAGCATTTACATTTGATCTTCTTCCAGCTAATACTGAATGTGATCCATTTGTACTAAACAAAATCTCAAGGACTGGAAGATATTCAGAATCTGCCGGCAAGGTCACGTTGGCTGAATAAGGTATTTGATTTACACCATAATGAAAAATTAGTCTCACTCTCATCTCAGTGAAGTAGGTGAATAAAATGCAGCTTTTAAACAACTGGATTAGACTCTCCTGTGCACTCAAGTCCTTAGAGAGAACTTGAATACACATAAGTAGGAAACAAAATATATACTAACTGTAGTGTCATACAATCTGTCACTTAAATCCTTATCAGCACCTGAGGAATGGAAGGCAGCAAGTGCAACCCTAGCCTTTGAGAGGGACTCCACTGGGTATACAAGAAACTATAGATAAGTAATTGTGATTTTCAGGTAAATAGCTAAAAATCAGAATGAAAACTAGAACTGGCGGATACTCAGATAACCGTAAGAGAAGAAGTCATGCAGCTTCTGTAGGCAGAAGGTATGTCCTTCAAGCCTCTTACAGTTCTTTGAAGGAGTCAGCAAGTATGTCGATAGGTGTAGTATGGTCAATACCTTGTCCCTGGATTTTTAAAAGAGCTTTTGACAGAGTTCTTGAAGAAGTAATGCTTTCACAGAATAAAAGAACAGTTCTGTTGCAGATCAGTAACACATTAAAAACTAAGAAACAACCATAAAAAGAAATACCCAGTATTCACAATGGAGGATGGTTGCCACAGAGGCCCAGTGAGGTCTGTCTTGTAAACAAATGCTATTAACCATATTTATGAATTAACTGGAAAAGAGAGCGAACAGTGAGATAAAACATTTCCAGGTGATACAAATTATTCAGGATAAAATAGCAGATGAAATGCAATGTTGATTATCGCAATTAATAATAACCCCAGTATTTACAGTACGGGATTCAAATTTTTTTTTACCAGAAGAAAAAATATTTGAGTCATTTTAGATAGTTCTTTGAAAATACCTGTTAAAGGTCCAGAAAGGCACATAATGTTAAATACTAGAGAAAAAAACAACTGAGAACAAATAAAACATAATACATCCCTGGTGTTCCTTTTATTCTGGATGTTGGGATTTTTTAAATATTTTGAATGTTGAATGAAATTCTGATAACACAAATTTAAAGAGGAACACAGCAGAACACAACAGAACTAGAAAAGATACAGAAAAAGAATTAGGAAGATGATCAGAAATATGGAACAGCCTTCACTTTGAGAGAATAAATAGTCTATGACTTCAGTTTTGAAAAGAGATGATATGTGACAGGCCACAATAAAATCTTGAAAGACAGGAATCTGCTGGTTTGCATGATACAAGAAGTAGTGCTTACCCATATAAATGATCAGGCAGCAGATTTAAAATAAATTTAAAATTTCAGAGCACCACACAGTATTGTGGAGGCTACAAGTACAGTTGTGACTAAGCAGTATTGAAGAACAAATTAAACTCAGAGGTTTGCAATCATCTGGTCTACCTCATTCTGTTCCTGAACTCTTTAAATTTGTGACTGCTGGTAGAAGGAAAGCATCACTCTGCATGTGTCCACTGTTACTCTCATCCCTATATATCTGCTGCTGACTGATATTCGCTATGACTGAACTATTAGATATTGTAGTGAAAGATCTTTAAAAAAACTCAATATTACAAAATCAAGCACTTGAAAGTTATGAAACAGCAGCATTCAGGATGCCTTTATAACTGTATTTCTGCCCTCTTATACTCTGTACTACTTTTTCCAAATGCCTCCAGCCTCATTCAGGCTTGGGGTGGCTCACACTCCCTAGACCAAGTAACTAGTCAATATTACATTATATCCCCATCATTTAGCAAGCAGCCAATACAGTTCATTTACTATATGCCATCAAACACGAGCCCTGAATGCAGAGCTGCTCTTTTCCCAATGGGCATGAGGACCTGATTGCCCCCCTGTTTCTCTCCCCGACTCTTCAGTGAAGTCAGAAAATATTATTAGGGGAGACAGAAGACAAAGGGACGTCAATTATTGATTCAGATTCCCAGCTATCACAAACATTCTTTCATATCATCAATTTCATTAGTTTCTCAAACCCTGTTTTGAATGTGGTTATGTGGTTTTCCCTACAGCTTTCTCTGGAAGGTTAATCCAGAATCTGATTGCTCCCATAGTTCAGAACTTTTTTTCAAATTTATTAATGGCTAGTTTATATCCACTTTTTCTTGACTCAGTGTGTGTTTAATTGGTTATCTCTCTGCCAGGGCGTTTCACAACACCCTCCATGTCTCCTCCGTTTACCTCTGTAGATATTCATAGGTTGCAGGTTTTCTCCCTTCTCCTCACAGGCCTCTTTTTCTAAGGCTCAGAAAGCTAGGCTTGTCTAGTGTCTTCCCTTAAGACAGGTACTTTGTTCCTCTAAGCATCCTAACTATCATCCTCTGAATCTGTTCTGTCCTTTCATCTTCCTTGAGTTCAGATGACCAGCGCTATACACAGTATGGCGTCATATAAGTCATTAATGTTTCTTTAGTCCTTGGGATGGAATTTGATATTTTTTACTGACACACAACTTCTTCAGCTTAACTAATCATCTTCTATGGGGGGCCATGCCAGGTTACTTTTTATTCCTTTTCCTTATTATAACAAAATATAGATATTACTTGTGCTGTAAGTAAAAATAAGAGACTTGAGAGCATCCCAAAATATTTCATAATGCCATTGCCAGAAAAGCCAAATAATTCACACCATTTCTCTTCTAAAACTCAAAAACTTTTAATATGAAAAACAAAAAATGAAACATATTTTTGTACTATCTTCTCAATTTTCATAGGCACAAGGAGTTCATTGACTTATATGGTTCCTAAATTACTTTGACATTTCATTAATGAGAAATATAAATCTCAGAAGAGTGAAGAAAAGAATTTCTCTTAGAGTGCTGGGAGTTATCTTGACCTACAATCACAGCCATAGTATGGTTCAGAAGGACACTACTAAACTACACTAATTAAGAGAGAACAATTTATGCTCATTGTGAGTATGTTCCAACTTTTTTTCTTTACTTACCTAGCAATATTTGTGAGTTGGTCTGGTTTATATCAGAAACATATCAATAATGACAGCGCAGAAGCTTGAGGTTGGGTAAAATATAGGCTGCTGAGGTCTTCTAGGCTTTTAGTGGAATGAAAGTTGGTCTTAAATTACTTGAGCATTGCTACTGTAGTTTAATCATATCTGCACATAGTGTTTGGTGCTATTTTGTATGGTCATATGTACAAGAAGCAGTCATAACATGACAAATTTGGAATTCTGTCATAATAACTTCATGAGGATAGGAATTTTGGTGTGGTAGTGAAATAGAAATGGGAAAGGGTTGTAAAGAAACAATCGTCACTACCAGTTATTATAAACTCCCTGATATTTTAAAACCTTTGACCCTAGTTGTGTGGAATTTTAGTAATCTTGATGGCAAATTCCATGAACACCTCTCCATTCTGGTGTTGGATAGAGGGTACTAAAATTCACGGCATAGCCAACGTAATGGTGAGATTGTGAATGGTGGGCTGGTAGTCAGAGGATGCCTAAAAATCTGTTTATATCCTAAATCTGAAGTACACACTTAGTGGGATTGCTAAGCATAGGCATGTTAGTTATTTAATCACTGTTACTGTTGTTCCAGAATCTGGGTTCTTTTACCCAGTGTGCAATGAGCCGAAAACCACACAGCTGAGATATTTGTTTAATCCATATCTGCGCAGAGGGGGTGCTAGGTGATAATCCCACAAAGCTAGCACACCTTCGTTAACACACAGCAAGCATTTATACGTTCCCAGCGACAGTTACCAGTACATTTTACCGATAAGTTTGGCCATATTCATTCTCATTGGTCCTTGCGAGGTCTCGTCTCCACTTAAAGGCACAATATCCTCTTTTTTAACCATGCATGTTCAGGGAGGACGGGGCTTTTCCTGGCAGGGGGCTTTTTCCTACTTGAGCAAGGGTTTTTACTATGTTAATGAGGAAAGCTCACTCATGGTTCAAGTAGTTATCTCGGTTTTATCAGCAGCTTTTTGTTCCTGTGCACTTATCTTGGTATTACCCTGCTTGATGGTCTTATATGTCATCCCTTGCACTTATCTCGGTATTTCCTTGCTTTAATCACAATGTTGCTGCTTCAGGGTCACTCTAGTAGTTTTACCAGTTCCATCATCAATTCCTGGCATTCTTTCACTACCCTCCTTTGGTCATTTTATCAATTATGATGTAACATTACAATGGTAGTTGGGCTAACATAGATAAGTAAGGTTGCATTTCCAAAACTCTCTCAATCTTTAAGGAGCTAGGTATCTTTGTAAATTTATTTTGTTACCATTTTTGCAATGCTGGCTTCCCATGGGAGCTGAGTTGAGCATCTTGAAATGGCTGTAACTTTAGAGGCATACAAATCCTACTCACAAAATTCTAAGCAATGAGGTTTTTATACATACAGGCATATTGCCTGTTCATGAAAACAAGGAGAAACAATTATTAGTACACTGACACATGGCTGTTCTATCAGCAAATCTGCTTCTACTATACCTAAAGTCTTAAATTTCCAGGGTTTAGGGTAAAACAGCTTATCTTCTTGGTTTTGATGGCTTGATATTAACTAAAATATTCTACAGTGCTTTGATGCTTTATGTAATATCACCAGTCAAGAGACCTAAAAATTAAAAGAAAATCAAAGTAATTAGCAAAGTAATTAGGTGGTATTTAACACCAGGGATTCAGTAACTGCAATACAACATACAGCTCTGGACGCTGAAAAGTTATTAAGTCCTTTATATAAATTTAAAAAGGGTAGTATAATGAATGTTTGTACTGGAAAAGATAAACTCTGCCATCATGGAAGTGGGTCTTTTTACTTCAAAAAAAAGTTTTGATCTAGGTGACCTCACATTTGTGCTAGACCAAATCCCAAACCTTAAAACGAAGTGTAGTTGAACTATTTGAGTTTCCTTTGCCTTTGTCTCAACATTAGGGTAAGCTTTGATTTCTCCAGTGATACTGTGCAACTCTGTAAACCGTGTCCTTGTTGACTAGAAAGGTTTTATTAACCTGTCAGTAAACACTGTATGATTTTTCAAATTTGCAGTGAATTGGAAACTACAAGAGCTTTCTGAACACTACAATGTAGTCAAAGCCAGGACTCATATTTTGGCTCTAGGTGCTCATTTACAAATGATCAATTCATCATGTGAAATAGAAAGGAAATAGCTCCAGGTTTATGTCATACTGTTGTGATGTGAAGTGCTTCTTATTGACACGATTCTGCTGTAGACTGAGTACCAGCAAGACTGACAAAGCTGAGAAAGCAGGAGCTGAATTTTGCTCTGACTTTCCACATTGTTCTGGTTAGAATGGGGAGACTGTGAAAAGCATCTAAATATGTTTAAACCACCCAAAGCAGAAAAGAGAGGCATATCACAGGACAATGAATACTAAGGAGGGAGAAGACTTCTTTATGATGGTACCAAATAATTGCTATTCTCAAAAGACTCAGCAATAAATGAGGAAGAAAGCCTAACCTAAGTCAATTGTACTGTGCAGAGGTCCCTTGGGAGAAAAACCAAAAGTCTCTTTGATCATTTGAGAGTAGGCAAAGAAGGCAAATATACTAATACAGCTGTAATCCCATATTGGCAGGTCAAGGTAACCTAGCATGTGTTCTCCATGTAACATCAATATTCTGTTAGAGTACTGAAGATATTACTCTGAGACACCTTGTAACTGGAGCAGATTGTGTTGTTGGCTTTCAGCTGAGACAAACTATTTCTAAATTTATGAAACCCAACAAAGAAAACAAACCTTCAGGGCCTTGCAAAGGTTTCTGGTTGGATTTAGTTTTCTTATATTGAGGCTGTTGATATCAGTATAAGGGATAAAGAGTATCTCAAAAGAGACTGCTTGAGAATTGAAAGAGAATGCCTATTAAAAACATAAAAAGGTCAAAGAAAGAAGCTGTGTGTCTTGTTTGAAAAGTATACAGTATTATTTTAAAAATAAGATGAACAAATTATATCTAATTCCTGGCATGTAGCCCTGCAATAGACATGAATTTAATAATATTAAGTAAAGCTCAGGATTCTTTTTGAAAAAATCAAAGTATCGATTTAATTCAGAGACATTCAAAATACATCTTTGACTTTGTTAGATGTTAATATTCTGCATATGCTGTGCGTTCTGTGATAGAAATGGAATGTTCTTTACAATCCTAATATGTCTAGTCTCTAACCATATACACAGAAACTAAATTTTATATTTTCTTCTATTGAGTAGTCAATTACAAAAGATTTCAAACAAACACTCACATATCCTAAAATCTAGTTCTTTACACCAGAATTAGTAAATCTAAAGTCTGTTCCCCCTTTTTTTTGTGCCCTGGGGCACAAACTTGTGCCTTGCTACTATCTAGATTCTGTCTGCACAAGTCTTGGCAATGAAGTATACCGTTATATGTGACTAAGGGTACACCTCTTTCCCTTATGCTGCACTATGCAATAATCCTCCAATTGTTAATTTTATTCTACAGTTGCCAGAATAAATTATGTCCTTGATGGCAGTTCAGTAATACATTCCTATAAAAGCTAATATAAAGTCAACAGCAAACAAAAGAATGACTCCTGTTAATTTCAGCGGGCCCTGGATCAGACCAGCTCTAATTTATTATTTTTTTTAATAGAAAAAAAGAAATAACTATAAGATACTGCCTAGGTACTTATTTTATAATGGTGTATGTATATAGAGGATATATTTTTAAAGTTTGGAAGCAAACACCTAGTGTATCACATTTTTCATTAATGCAAGTTATGGATCACTAGAAGCATTATACTTGGGTAGTGGCAGCCAATACTTTAATTCATCCAAAATAATGGAATGGCCACTCTCCTCCTCTATTACTCCCAGTGGCATTAGGTCTAGACAATGTTAACACCAGGGCAATCTGACACAAACCTGGAGCTATTTCCCTTTTCCTTCACATGATGAATTGTTCATTTGCAAATGAACACCTTGAGCCAAAATACTAATGCAGAGTTTGCCTGTGTCCTACTGTTTGGAAGAATTATTATAATGACAATACCTATTGATATTACATAGGTGCCTTACGTGATTTGTCACTGAATAATTTAATTTGTTAGTAGTTAATATTCACAGACTACAGTCTTCCAAATTAAATTACATTTCAAGATGCTCAAATTCTATTAACCTTTGTGTTTGTTAATATAGGTTGTTACTCAGAAAACCATATATTTTGTCACGTTAGAGCAAATTTCTGGGAAAGAGGATGAGATTTTGATGAACAGAAGCAAAACAAAGTCTATTCTTTTCCTGACCAATAACAGCCATTTCACACAGAGGAAAGTATGTTTTAAGGTTGGGAATGTCTCAAGGGCTACCATTTTTTTGTACCTGTATTTTCTGCTTGCAATGGGAAAGACTTGCAATGTCGACACTGCGGCTTCAGATACAAGTGTGGCACGTGGGTGGGTGCATAGTTGTAGCTCCATAGGACTTACATAGCAGAGAAAGGAGATATCTGAAACACTGTGCTCATACTGATGCTCTCCTTTGGCGAGCACCCACCCCTATAAGGTGCTGAAATAATGATTTGCAGCTGCCAAAGGCTGCCACCTTGAGAGTGATGGTTAGGAAGGAATGGAATAAACAAAAGTTAATTACATTTCTGTAGAGCATGGTCCATGTTATAAAGCAAGAAAGGTATTAAACATATCCACAACAAAGCTGGCTGGAGTGATCCGTTGCAAGGCACAAAAATCCTTTCAGTACTCAGAATGTTAACCTTTTGGTTTATTATCCTTGAGTATTAAGACAGAATTATCTAAATTAAGGACCTGACCTGCAAATCTTTTCCTCATCACTGAAATTACACTAGTATATGTGAGAAAGATGTGTTATACCTGCCTGCAAGAAATTGCTAATACTCGTAACGCACCTTCAATATCTCAATGAAGTATTGCAGCTCCTGAAAACTTTTTTTTTGCTTTGGCTTTGGTAATCCCCCTCATGCCAGAGCTGATGCTGATTTTGTCACAGCTAATAAGGCTGTATTTTTGCCTCTTTTGAACGAATGAATGCTTGATTTGGTTTTAACAGTTTCCAGGCCTAGATGAGCAATAAAAGTGTTTTGAAAAATGACACCCAAACGCACAATGCATGAGCTTTAAATTTGGTTACAAGGCATTGTACACATGATTATAACATATCATAACTTTGAAGGTCATGCTTTCACAGTCTGCTAAGTGGAATCTCTTCAAAGGTATTGCAAAAAATATTATCTAAGAGTGTGCAGGGAAGAACACCTGATGATTATGCTCTGTATCACAAGAAAACCAGTTCATTTTTCTCTATGCTGTAACAAAAAAAAAACCTGTAAGCATCACAGTATCTCCGCAGATACTTTAATAAAAAGGCTAAATAAGTATTTTTAATAACTTTAGACCTTCAAAGCAAAAGACCAGGGAATTCTGGGAGCTCTGTTTTATCACAAACTTTGCAAGCAAGAGACAGCATTCTACAAGATATAAATTGACATTCCCAAAGGAGTAGGAAAAAAACTTGCAGTATACATAAAACAGGTCAGGGATGCCAATTACAATATTATACCAGCCTTTCCAGTGCTGCAAGGTATTTCTCACTGTCTGAAAATATAAATCCCCTTCATAAGCTAACACCTGAGTGTTTTATTAGCACTTTATCTCGAATGATAATGCTCACTCCATTTCACTTCTTGCATTCTTATTTGATTTTTGGTGGTTCAGATTTCTCTTTTTTCCTCTGAGAACATTCTGATTATAATAATAGATTCCTTGGAGCCTGACGGGAGAAATAAAAAGAACCCCAACGTTCTAATTAAAGATGGCCAGCACAATTTGTATTTGTTAGTTGACCTGGAGTTTAACAAGATATTTTATTCTACGTAGTCAAGCTATTAAACAATTTCTTTTGATTAAAAAATGTTGAAAGAACTGCAACACAGAGGTGACAGAAATAAGGATAAAAAGCCTTCTCCTTCAGTAAAAAATGTATGCTTTACTAATAAGTTAATCTATTTAGTGATGCTTCTAGGAGAAGAGATTTCTATGAAACACTTCAGCAAATCACCCTTTGTTCCATTCATTCGAGCCTTTCATGTGTCATTATTGCTTAGTTTTTAAAGATCATATAAATACCATTGTCCTTTCTTTTTAATAGCATAAGGAACTTTTCAAACCACAGCTCATTTTCTACTTTTTCATTATATATTTTTCTAGTGAAAAAAGAACTAGTGCTTGTCAGGTAAGAGAGAAGTCTACCAATAACTGTAACTTAGAATTTTCTCCTCTTGTCTCCATTTCTGAGCTGCTGATGTATCACTGAAAAAAACTGTCTTTACACTTTCTCTATCCGTACTTTTCCTGGAAGCAAGAATTTAACATTCAGAAGATGTACCAAGGTAACTAATCTTCCTCAGACTACCACCAAATTCACTCTATATGTTTTTGTGATTGCTTCACTGAGTCATTTCTTTATTAGTGTGTTTATAGGTTTAGGTACCAAAGATGGTTTTCGAAAACACAATATCAAAAGGTAGGCGTGATAAAATTTCAATAGTTAAAAGAAAAAAACAACCTTCTCAGAGCTGGAATGAGGGCCTAAATACATCTTCTTCATGACCCAAGAAAGTCAATAATAGCTTTCATTTCGCTACCTTAATCTTTAAGGGCTCAGCCATAGACCTGATCCAGCAGTCATCAGAAACCGGTATCATCAAACTTCCATTAAGCTCAGTGCCAGTAATGAGCTTCAGCACAGAACACTACAGAAAATTGGGGTTTCCAAGCGCCTACATTCGACAGAACTGGGGAAAAGTAACCACACGTCATATGAAAACTCCAAGGGTGGGAAAGCAGAGTTTAGAGTCAGCAATCTACATTTCCTAACATATCTCGGATTATATAACCTGGTCACAGACACCAGGAATGGTTAGCACTCAACACTCCAGAACAGCTTTTTTTTAAATAAGCAGTCATTTTCTGATGTGCTTTATCTAGTCAAAAGGCACAAAATCTATGAAAGGAAAGTTATTTTATAAAATAATCAAGCACCGGTCCTTTCTAAAAACTCAGATCATCAGGCTGATTTTCTAATAAAATTAGGTTTATGCAATTGTAGTATTTTGTGTGTGTCCTTCTGTCAGCAGTAACTTCCAACAACACAGCTAATTTCAAGAAAATTCGCAGAAAGAGGAAAGATCTCAAAGATGTTAAGTTCCTTCAAATTAGAATGACCAGGGGAATCAACAGCTCTGCCATTTAGTTACTTATTAATATTTCTAGCAAGCTTGTCTTTCTTCCTCACCCATCAGGCCACAAAGTTTGAACATTTTCAAATACAGATTTTGCAGACAGATAACAAGGGTACAGCCCCTTTTGGAAGACAGGGAGACCTCTTCAGCAGTAACCTGTAGTTTCACCAGTTGTGTGTGCAA
Organism: Strix uralensis; assembly: GCF_047716275.1. Classification (NCBI taxonomy): domain Eukaryota; kingdom Metazoa; phylum Chordata; class Aves; order Strigiformes; family Strigidae; genus Strix; species Strix uralensis. The sequence goes on along the minus strand of NC_133984.1, from coordinate 22,278,449 downwards.
CCAGAAGTCTACACAATCCTTCACATTAGGTGCAAAGATCAATGTTAATTTTTGATCCTATTCTCAGATACTATCTTCCTTAATGAGCATATGACAAAATGAACATGTCCTCTACCCCCATTGTTATATTACAGCTTTTTCAATATTAGTACAGTAATTATGAAGAAGAGACATCATGTAAAGCTGCTGGTCAGTGATCACCATTAACTGGAATGAAAGAGCTTACCAGCTAGGTAATGGCTTAAGAACACCAAATACAAAAATAAACAACAGTGAGTGCTTCCCACATTTCCTCTTTGTCTTGATGGATTAATTTCCATTTCTGGAGAGAAGCAAAAGACTTGTAACCATGTAAAAATCTGAACTTTCATTTTATTCTGACCCCAAGGAGAAACATTGCTTCTTGTAAGAATCCTCAAATTCCGTTGTATTTTCAATTACAGTATTTTATGTATCAGCCCTAATAGATTGTCTGCTTAGCAGCCACATGAAGAATGACTCAAACCAGCTGTCTGAACATCTAGAAAACTACATTTAGATTATTTCTTCACAAATAATATTACATTATATATAATACTTACGCTTAGAGAAAGCATCAGTCATCCTCTAACTACAAAAACATTTGATATGTGTTCCTAGAAATCTTACAGGTGCAGTCAACACTTTGTGGACATCATGTGCATATCTGCTTTATGTATTCCTTAAACTTTTTTATAACTGAAATTTATTATATCTCTGAGAATAAAAATGTAGTCAACATATACGGTGGTCATACAGTCATTTAGTACTTATTTTAAGACCAAGTCCCTGATTTCTGAGAGAGCTTCTTGCTTGTACAGGAAACATATTCCTAATGTTCATATTCCTAATTCATAATTGTACATATAGAAATTTCTGTGATTACAAATACATATTCATATTGTAGACTGACACTTCAGCTGGTGCTGAAAATGTGAGAACCACACTGAAGACACAGGATAAGTGGATTACAGAATCACAGAATCATTCAGGTTGGAAAAGACCCTTGGGATCATCAGGTCCAACCATCAGCCCTACTCTACAAAGTTCTCCCCTACACCATATCCCCCAACTCTCTGGGACCGTCCATCCAGCCAGTGCTTGACCCAGCAGACTGTTTGCTCATCCAGGCCATGGGCAGACAGTTTTTCTATGACAATTCTATGGGGAACTGTGTTGAATGCTTTTTGAAAATCCAGGTAGACAATATCCACAGCTTTTCCCTTGTCCAATAGATGGGTCATCTTGTCATAGAAGGAGATCAGGTTGGTCAGGCAGGACCTGCCTTTCATAAACCCATGCTGACTAGGCCTGATCATCTGGTTGTCCATTATATGACTTTTAATGGCACTCAAGATGACCTGCTCCATGACCTTCCCTGGCACCAAGGTCAGACTGACAGCTCTATAGTTTCCTGGATCATCCTTTCTGCCTTTCTTGTAGATGGGTGTCACATTTGCCACCCTCCAGTCCAATGGGACCTCCCCAGTTAGCCACGACTTCAGGTAAATCATGGAAAGAGGCTTGGCAAGCACATCTCCCAACTCTTTCAGCACCCTTGGGTGTAACCCATCTGGTCCCACAGACTTGTGTGCATCCAAGTGGTGTAGCAGGTCTCTGACCACCTCCTCTTCAAGTGTGCTGACCTCAATCTGCTTCCCCTCCCCATCTCCCAGCTCATGAGGCTGGGTGTCCAGGGAACAGCCAGTTCCACTGCTAAAGACTGAGGCAAAGTAGGTGTTGAGCACCTCAGCCTTTTCCTCATCCTTTGTTACCATGTTTCCCTCTGCATCCAATAAAGGAGGGAGATTTTCCCTAATCCTCCTTTTGTTGTTAATGAATTTACAGAAACGTTTTTATCATCTTTAACAGCTGTAGCCAAGTTGAGCTCTAGCTGTGCTTTGGCTCTCCTAATGCTCTCCCTGCATAACTTCACTGCATCTTTATAGTCTACATGAGAGGCCTGGCCCCTCTTCCAAAGGCAATAGAGTCTCCTTTTGTTCCTGAGATCCAGCCAAAGGTCCCTGTTTAGCCAGGCCGGTCTCCTTCCCCGCCTGCTTGTTTTTGGGTACGTGGGAACAGCCTGCTCCTGTGACTTTAAGACTTCTCTTAATTAATAGATTCTATATTAATAATTAGATTAATAGATTCTGATTTGGGAGAGACTGTAAGGGGAGAACTGGCCCTGTGATGGCAACAAAACTTGATAGCAATGGAGGCATTTCACACTTGCATGCTATAAAATACAAATAGAGAGCTCCACTGTAAAGAGGTGGGGAAAAAACACACAACACACACACACACCTCTCTAATGGTAAACCATTTATGGCACACAGTTTTTGATAATGCTGACTTTTACTGATACCCACAATCTTGCCCCCACAAAAAAATTGTTGTCTTTTTATCTGCAATGCAATAGTTAGGACAATATAACTCCCCCTAGTGTCAGCATTTTAGTGATAATAGCATAAAGGAGTTTATACGTGTGTAGATTATACCTTTACTAAAAGGTGAATAAAATATCCTGGCACCTTAATGGCAAAATAACTGCAACCACTCAAGGGATAGTACTAACACAACTACAGCAGTGAAGAAGAAAACAAATCATAACCCTCATCAGAGAACAAAACTGGTAAATTAGTCCTAAGCCTCTCAAGTACACTAAACATAATTGTTTGCAGAACACAGAAAGCTCATAACACAGAAAGCTCATATAGCTGACTTGTGCAAGAACAGAGGAATTTGCAAACTCCACGTGGGACGTGTTTGAAGAGACTTGTTCAAAGCGAGACCGTTGCCACAGAATGAAGCATTCATTCATTTAAGGATGCAGGCTTAAAGGCCACTGATTGAATCACTGAGTCCAGATAATAACAGTCCTGTGGGTTATGTCCACTGCCAGGTGAATTATATGAACAGTAGGTTTAAGTCTGAATAACTTCAGGCAATATGGGCACAGGCACAGAACAAAGGCAGAGCAAAATCTAGCAGTTCCAAAAACCTTTTGAGTAACCTTACTTGTAGGCAAAGGATGCTTACCCATGTACTTTAGAGTAAAATCACTATAAACAGAAAAATCTCAGTGTATCATATATATGCAAGGGTCAGTGGGCTCCTTTAAATACTTACATTTGTCTGTGAGGCTGATAAGCGGCTTTTGAGAAAGACACACAAATGGTTTTCACTTCCAGCAGTCTATAGGGTTCTAGGGGGACAGCTGACATCTCTTTGACCCCAGAAATAAATAACATGAAATATTCCCAATAAGGAATGTTCACAGTACCCCTAGTTTGAATATGTCTATGAGACACCATTCTTCACTGAGACATGTTGGGCAAGAAACAGAAGTGTCATGAATGGCAGCAGAAACTACATCCTATTAAACACGCATCAGCCAGAGATGTGAATTTACCTGAAGAATACTCTGCAGTTGGCTAGTAGACTATAAACTATTACAGTTGAGAAAGCTGTGAGATAATATTGTACAACATGCAATTACAAAAGGGGAAGATTATAACTAGTGAACTCAAGAGGCATATGAAATGGATCTTATTGTCTCAATATATTACTTTTTATTATCTCTCATATAGAATAATAGAATAGTTTGGTTTGGAAGGGACCTTTAAAGGTCATCTAGCTCAACCTCCCTGCATGAGCAGAGACATCTTCAGTTAGTTCAGGTTGCTCACAGCCCCGTTCAACCTGACCGTGGATGTTTTCAGGGATGGGGCTTCTACCACCTCTCCGGGCAGCCTGTTCCAGTTTTTCACCCTCCTCATTGTAAAAAAATTCTTCTTTATATCTAGTCTAAATCTACTCTCTTTAAAACTATTACTCCTTGCCCTATTGCAACATGCCCTACTAGACAGTTTGTCCCCATCTTTCTTGTAAGTCCCCCTTAAGTATTGAAAGGCTGCAATAAGGTCTCCCCAGAGCTTTCTCTTCTCCAGGCTGAACAACCCTAACTGTCTCAGCCTTTCTTCATAGGAGAGGTGCTCCAGTCCCCTGATCATTTTTGTGGCCTCCTCTGGACCTGCTCCAACAGGTCCACGTCTTTCCTGTGATGAGAACTCCAGAGCTGGACACAGCACTGCAGGTGGGGTCTCACCAGAGCAAAGTAGAGGGGCAGAATCACCTCTCTCAGCCTGCTGGCCACACTTCTTTTGATGCAGCTCAGGCTTTCTGGGCTGCGAGTGCACATTGCCAGCTCATGTTCAGCTCTTCATCCACCAGTACCTCCAAGTCCTTCTCAGCAGGGCTGCTCTCAATCCCTTAATTCCCCAGCCTGCACTGATACTGGGGGTTGCCCTGACCCTGGTGCAGGACCTTGCACTTGGCCTTGTCAAACCTCATGAGGTTCACATGGGCCCATTTCTCAAGCTTATCCAAGTCCCTCTGGATGGCATCCCATCCCTCAGGTGTGTCAACCATACCACTCAGCTTGGTGTTGTCTTCAAACTTGCTGAGGGTGCACTCAATCCCACTGTCTGTGTCACTGATGAAGATATTAAACAGTGCTGGTCCCACTACAGACCCCTGAGGGACACCACTCATCACTGATCTCCATCTGGACATTGAGCCGTTGACCACTACTCTCCAGACACAACCTCCAGACACAAACAATTCCTCATCCACCAAACAGTCCATCCATCAAATCCATATATCTTCAATTTAGAGAGAAGGATGTTGTGGGGGACCTTGTCAAAGGCCTTACAGAAGTCCAGATAGATGACATCTGTAGCTCTTCCCTTGTCTACTGTTCTACTTCATCATAGAAGGCCGCTACGTTGGACAGGCAGGACTTGCTCTTGGTGAAGCCATGCTGCCTGTCTTGAATCACCTCCCTGTCCTCCATGTGCCTATGTGACTGTTTTGTTGTGTAAGATGTATTGTACAGAAGAAGGAAGGGAACAACTAGGTTAGCGACTGGACTGGATGGTGCAGAAATCCTGCAAGTGGATTTTGCAAGATTTTGGTTCCAAATGGTGAAAATCCTGTATGATCCTCACAGAAGGTAGCAGAGGATACAAAGACTTACAACAAGCTCCTTGGTACTTTTTGCATAAAAAGATACTGTTTGGGGAGTTTATTTATTTTAATTTTTGCTTAAGGAATGCACATGTCTTAGCAATATAAAAATTCTGGCATATGGTTTATTTTTATTCATTCTCATTAACTGGAAATATCATTGAAAGTTATTTCAGAGTCATTTTTAAAATCATTGAAGTAATTAGCTTGAACTTTACAGAACTTTACAGCCAGCTCTTCTTTCCTCTAGATTTATTCAAAGGTGGCAACCAAAATGCTGTATTACTAAACAGATTTGTGACATTGTTTTGTTCATAAATTATTGGCTGCTTGAATTAACGAAGCAAAACAGCCAGCTCCTAAAGTAGTTTGTGATCAATTTTCTACCTGCGTAGAAAGGACCTAAATCTGGCTAAAAACCTTAAAATCTTAGGACTGGTCTCAGCTATTTGGAGCCAATCAGTAGTATCAAATTAGAGGATTCTCATGCTCTGATAATTTATCTCTCCCCCTCACTTCAAGACTGCGGATGCATTAAAGTTGGGCAAAGTGTTGTCTCACTCTGACAGCTCACAATATATACGTGGGTCCTTGCAAACAACAGTCAGACAGTCATAAATTAGACCAGTGTATAGGTTGCTCTAAATTACTGTACGTTTAAAGAAGTTTAATGATGAGAGAATGACAGTCAATTCTTTGGGAGAACCCCCATTCCTGAGCTGAAAAGACCTTGGCACAAGAGAGAATCTCGCTCTTTTTTCAGTGCTTCTACACTATTTTTAGGAGTCATCATTCTTCCATGCTGAGAGATCATTTTCTAAGTCCTCTGTGTTGCCATAGCAAAAGCCAGATTTTTCCCCCCAATGCCCAACAAAAAGAGTCTGTGCAATATTACAGAGAAAAAAGTATAAACAACAGTTTTAAAACTACTCCAAATATTTTCCTGTACTACGTGGCTTCACTTTCTGAGCTACATTAAAGTACAGTTTAGTCTTATCAAGGGTGTAAAAATACGACTTCTTTCAGTTATCCTCAGACCTGGGGATTCTGGAAAGGGCTAATCTTGCCTCATGACTTCCAAAGTTTTCTGAACTGGAAGAGAATGGCTGGTGCAGAGGAGGACACAGTTTCTCAGGCAGACATTTTAAGGGATGGATTCTGTTCACTTATAGCTGTGGTTAAAGGAAAATCAGGACAACTAGCAATCACAAAGAGAGAAAGACTACTACACTAAAGTGATCAGACAATAAATCACAACTTTTTCTACTTGTAAGAGCCTAAGTATTGGAAAGTCATACTTGGAAGAGCCTAACACAAATATAGGATCTTACACTTTAAATGTGCCCCAAAATACTTTGTAGAGGAAAACGTCAAATGCATACTTGCAGTTGTATTAAGATCAGTTACAGACTAATCTTCAGACCACTGAGTCCTGCATGCACCTGGGGCTGAACAGTAGAATTTTGCCCCATATTATTAATCTGCAATATAATAAGGCCTCAGTCAATAAGCTCAGTATGTAATTAAATATTCAGCAGCATCGGATGTTAGTAACACAAAAGGGGACAGAATGCTGTAGCAGACACACAAACACTACAGCTTTTAGTATATACCAATTTGCATTTGAAATAGGCACTTGACTTTTCCTCTGTGACAGTCTCACAATTGATTAGATAAATATTTTGCAGTAAGCCACCAGAATGTAGGGGCATAAATCAAAGTGTCATTTTAGAGACTGAGAAATCCTTTAAACAACTAAAAAAGAAATACTGTTGTTTGAAATAATATTACTTCCAAAGTTGTAAAGTCTTGATCAAGCTCTAGCTCTGTGAACACTACAACTTGGCTGACCATTTTCCACAACCAATCTTTCATTCTCACATTTCTCAGACATGAGTGTCCATATGGCTTAAGTAGAAAGTGGAATTTCTTGGTGCTCTGAAACCTACTGAAAAGTACTAATTTATGACTATGTATGGAACAAAACAGTAGAAGCCATATGTTAAATATAAGTAAAGGTAGAAAAAATTGTTATTTAACTGTCCCACATGTGTCCAGAAATGCAGTTAATAATAAAAAAATTCCACATACCAAAATGAAGGCCTGTAAAAATGGGAAAGAATTTGTGGTGAAATGAAGGTGGGTGAAAAGAAGGTGGCCTAAAATAGCAACCTGACTATGGCCCTCATTTCTGTGGCCTACTTTTGATAGTCCGCATAATGGCTCGCCAATATTTCAGACCTTGCACACAACAAACTTTTCTGCTGAAATTTCCATTCGGGAAGAGCTGATCTGAATGAGGAGATAGTAGTTCTTCTTCCCTAAGCCCTGGACATGTGGGGACACAAAACATGGAGCATTTGTTAAAGAGGTTTAAGGAAAATTCTGTCTCTCTCTCATACATTGTGGAGATTAGAAGGTATGACATCTTGTAACAGTGACTAACTGCTGCCTTTGGCTGTAGAACTCTACAGTCCTTGTTTAGAAAATCCATTCCTCAACATTCAGTTTCATTGCACAGTTCGTAAGATCTTTGAATAAATGATTTAGTCTTGCTTGCATTCCCTCTTGTGGTTTCTCTTTATTGTAGTTTGCTACATGTTTTCACAGAATCGCAGAATGTTGAGGTTGGAAGGGACCTTTGGAGGTCACTTTGCCCAACACTCCCCACTCATGTACAGTCACCTAGAGCAGGTTGCCCAGGACTATGTACAGATGGCTTTTGCATGTCTCCAAGGAGGGAGACTCCACAATCTCTCTGGACAACCTGTGCTAGTGCTCAGTCACCCTCACAGTAAAAAGTGTTTCCTTATGTTCAGCGGGAACCTCCCATTTCAGTTTGTGCCTACTGCCTCTTGTCCTCTCACTGGATACCGCTGGCTCTGTCTTCTTTACACCCTACTTTCAGATATTTGTCCACATTCATGAGTTCCCCGCCTGAGCTTTGTCTTGGCTAAACAGTCCCATCTCTTTCAGTCTTTCCTCATAGGAAAGATTCTCCAGTCTCTTCATCATCTTGGCAGCCCCTCAGCATATTTTTCTCCAGTAGCTCCTTATATCTCTTGCACTGGAGAGCCCCCAACTGTACACAGTACTCCAGTACTCATCAAAGAGAGGTCTTTTAAAATTTAAAGCTTGAATTCTGTCTAAAGTTTAACTGCTTAGTAAGTGTGCATATTAGGAAGCTTGTAATTTGTAAGCTATTAGTTGTATGCCAATCAATTGCAAGAAATTTCTGATGTAATTGATTAATCTGTTCTAAGAGGTACTGCATGATTTAAGCAGACAATACAGGACATTCTTATCACTTAGAGGGTTTAGGAATTTGAATAGACTACCCAAGGCTGTCATTAGTAGCTGAGTTTGTAGTTGGCAATGACATAGACTCATTGTTGGCAGAAAATGAAAATGTACATTGTCATTTTTCCAGAACTACTGTGGATTTTCAATTGCTGAGGTTTTTCTTGTTGTTGGGTTTTTTTTTTTTCCTTAAATTTCCCAACATAAATAAAACAATTGAATGCCAAGTGTTTTTTTTATGATGACAACCCATGCAAATTGCATTTCTTACAAAGTTATTGTTTAGAAAGAACTGGCCTAGTCTGATTCCCCTGCCCAGTTCAGACTGAATTGGCATTACTCACTGACACCAGTTAGTCACTAAGGAAATTGTATTCCCACAGTGGTTTAATGGTTGCAGATGGAGTGGAAAAGCAGCTCAAGAGGACAAAAAAAAAAAAAAAAAAAAAAAAGTATCTTTCCCTTCCATTGCATGCAAACAGAAAAAACAGTAAAGGAACTGGACAGTTCCAATTTACATTGTGACTCTCACTTATTTGGCATATTTAGCATATTTTGGATGGGACTGAGATAGTATCCCAGTAATTTATGAGTTGGTTTAGCAAAAAAAAATGAATTGTCTGCAACCTGATCCTTCTAAGCACTAAAAATAAATAAGCCCACTTTTCAAGCTCTGCTAAATATTGTCTCTGAATGGAAAGCTGCGTTTATGTGAGAGCTGAAATCCAAGACAGAAATGGACTAAAATAGTGATTGTTTTCTTTACATGGCACACAACGAAGTCTGCTTATTTGTTTGTGTTTATTTTGCACTTATTAGTAGGTATTGCATAAAAAAATGGCAGGGAACCTGATTTTGCTTGAGAGGCATCAGGCACCCACAGGCTGTGGTAGCTCTGTCAGGAAGAACTAAATAATGCAGCTCCTCCTCAGGGTACATTTCTTTTTAGGCAAGAAGATCATGTGAGCACCAGGGTTAGCTCTGTATACAGAGCTGCACTCAACATGCTGCTCCTCCTGTTCCTAGCCGCTTCCCCATGCCTCTCGCCAGCTCACAGTATCATCTGAGTGGCCCTTCCTATTTCCAACCACTGTGTGTCTTTGTCATTTCATTGCAACCCATCTCCTGGGAGGACTTTAGGAACAGACTCACTAAACTTTCATAATATCTGTATATTTTTCATAATATCTGTGCACAGAGGAACAGAATCCATAGGGTTTCCTTGACAAGGGACAGGTATGGAAATAAAATTTGTGGAAACAAAATTCCACTTGTTGAAAGGTTCAGGATGTTGGAGAGCACCTTGCAAAATCAAGCCTGTCTTTTCTACTCCATTATACATGAGCCAGAAACACAAACTTGGATTCCTTCAAATATCACTGAATTCAAGAGTTTGACTTCTCAAATCAGATGGGTTTTATGCCACACTGATGCAAGGTGAGCCAATTTTATGTCTCTCTGAATCACTTAATCTTCCACTAGTATTCCAAAGCATGAGCAGAGCAATACTCATAATTAACAATTGTGTTACAGCCTATAAAAGGCTCTCTGCTCAGGAAGCTGATAACTGAGCAGAAACGAGCCAAACACATGCTGTTAATTTGTTCTTATGCTGAATAAATATGAACAAAAGCTGGAAAACTTTGGAAAAAAAAACCCAACAAAAACGAAGTTGTAAAAGCCTAATAATAGCTGATAGAAATTTGGCACATTCAGATCTGACTTCTGATTCATCCGTGCATAAATGCCACATTTAACTTCTAAAGAGACCCAAACTGTATCTGTATCTCTATGTTAGTGATAGTCATAGATCTAACACTCAGCTTCATCTATTAATACATACTTCTAGAAAAGCACCCACATGCCAGTCTTTGACCCTAATTTAAGGAATGGCTGCTATTTTCAGATATTAAGTACTTCAGATTTTGTCCCCTAGTCACATGGAACATGACTCAGACATTCACAAACTGACTGAGAGGAGCAGCACTACTCTCTTACAATTAAAATTAAACCTCTTCTGCACTTAAAGGAATGAAATAGAATGCTATCTAACTGTCTGTCTATCTCATGGTGCTATAAAATGAAAGAAGTTTAGACAAGCGACTCTTTCAGACCTGTATTTCTTCTCTTTTCATATTATTAACTATTATTTTCTCCATGGTGACAGGTCATAGAGACATTGCTACCTCTAAATCCCAAGTGCCTGACAGTGTGATTTGTCCTGTATCCAAAACTCCAGCTTTGATTATGAGATCAGGAAGACAGAATAGGATCGTTTTCTTCAACCATCATCAGTGCTTCAGCAGGAAGTAAATAGATTTCTTAAATATGGGAAATATATGTATGAAACCCATGTGTAACTTGACTTCTTATGGCCACATTAACAGCAATTGTGTCACTCATAAAATCAATTGTGCCTTTTAGTAAACCACTGTAGGGTAAGTAAATCTTCCAAAAGATACTAAACGACCACAACTTTAACAGTGCACTTGTACAGTTCTCTCCTGTTTATGACAGGATTACATTTATTATTATTTATATCCCACGGGAAACCACCAAAATTAACAGTTAAACAAAAGTGAATGGAGAAATGAACTCGACAGGCAACCTTGGAGCCCATTAATGATGTACTTGCTTCTGCTGTGGAAAACATTCAGGCTCAGTCACAACTTGCCTATCCACAGTCTAACAGAAGGTACAATTAGCAAACAACAACCATAGAAACCAGGTGGGCCAGTACTGTGAGAAGCTGCTGTATTCCTGTCCTAATCCAAAGTGATCATCTTCTCCTAAAACATTCCTAACAACTATTTAATTAATATATTCGTTAGAGCTCTCCATTCCACAGTTCATTTGTTCCAATACTTAACTATTCCTACAGTTAGAAAATTCTGCGAATGTAATCTGAGATTTCCCTTTCACATTTGATTCCCACGACCCATTTATGGTCTAACATTGTCCCTACCAGTACTTATTTTTCACCACTAATAAAGAAGCCTAAAGATAAGTAGAACCATAGTTATGCTCCTTACTCAACTACCTAAAATCAGGAATGATTAATTCAGGCGATGATGCTTACAATAATTTGTTGAAATATAAGTGGATGAGTATCTGTAATGCACAAATTCAGGTAGCCCATTTAAAAGGCCAGTCACCCTAGACTCTGTGCATCAAAGCAAAGAGCCTTTTTCAGACAGTGATTCAGAGAAGCCTTGCTTTGCTGCTCTGAATTGCTCTCTGCTGAAAACCTTCTCTGTTGACTATACAGGATTAGGTAAGAAAAGCAAGCCATACAGCTACCTTTCTGTATTCTTGTGTTCTTCTTGCAACTGAAGTTGACTGATGTAAAATTTCCCAGATCTATTAGTCTTTAAAAAAAAAAGGGCCCTCTTTATTCTCTTTTAGGTGTTGGAACTTCAACTGGCTTTCCAACAATGCTGCATTTTTTTTCCTGCAATTACTTCAGACAGTTATCCAAGAACACACCTGTCTAGCTCAGGTGAAGATACATAAAATTACTGAGCACCCTAACCTGTGCCCTTACCTCTTTGCCCTGAAAATAGTCACATTTGTCATCTGACACTTTTGATGTTTATGGAAACAGGAGGTACTCAGTGCAGGACATCTTAACAGTCTGTTAGTAACTTCCACTCTCCAATGCCTGTCTTTAAATGAAAACTGAAACACAATTTCAGATTGAGCAGCAGTTGCTCAGATCACACTATTCCATTCACAGGAGCTCTTCATACTCCAGTTAATCAAACAGAAATGTAGGTTGTTCCAATAGGCTGTATCGCATGCCAAAGTTATATAGTTTTAGCAAACCCAAACAGTAAAGCTTAGTGCTACCAAGAAAGTCAACAAAGAAAACACCAAATTGGTTCACCATTACCTCTTTATTAAAGTGAACTTGCTGTCCCACCGCTCAGGGTCCCTCACTCCACACCAAGGTACATTTGACTGCTGGAATGCTTATAATTCAGAGTAGGAGAACTTCTGAATACACAGTTTGTCCTACATAGTAATACAGTTTTACAAAATATTTCTGTACTCAGTCAAGAACTCTCTCGATCATTTCACTTTTATGTAAAGCCTAGGAGATTACAGTTACTCAATTTACTTAAAAATTAATCTCAATGAAATTTGGAAAGCATAGTCTAGAGGTTTTCAAAGCAGACTAATTCTTCTATTCACTTAACTACTTTAATGAACAGTGATGTTTGGATAAAACTAGATGTGGGTTCATCGCCAGAAGTATGGTAAGTCACAACTCTCAGAACTACTGTTACTGGTTGTCTGCAAATTTAGGATGATGTTATTTTTGCACGCACAGTATTTTCCTGTAACTCAGTTCACATCTGCAAATGGTAATGGCATTTCTTCATTTCTCATAATTTGTATGTCTACCCTGTCTCCTAGAAATGCCAGTTATTTTTTACATATCCAGTCTTCTAATATGCACATATTTAACCCTCCCACATATGCTATCTAGACTTAATCTAAAGACAATGACTCTTTAACCATAATTTAGTTGACTCTCTGGAAATGGCTGAGGTTAGCTCCAATGTTCTTGGTTCCATGCTTGCTATTTCATCCAGGCTGGCTTCTGTCACCAGATGGAACTCATTTGTTGTTTGAGCCACTATGGACTGAAAAATTTAGGTCATATGCAGAGACGCATTCCACAGATTTCTGGACAGTGGTGTATACATGCATCTTTTCCACACCATCTCTGATCTTCAAGGGTGTGAGTTATAGCCCCTGGACAGAGACCCTAGCTCCACTATAGAAGCTGTTGAAACTTTTAGTCTCTCCACAGCATCAGGCAAAATTAAAGCTATCTCACACATCATGCCTAGTATGGCAGTCGTGATTTAGTTGGTCCTACTACAGTGAAAGATAGTTACAGAAGTAGGATTTACTTCAGAGTTCAGAAACACTACATTGCTGAAGTCATCAATTTATGCTCCCTACATTTTGAATGAGAACTACAACAATATAGCTCTACGATAGCAAACTTGATGATCGTATGAAACAACTGCAGAAGAAAATTTACAGAACATACTTACACAAAATAGATGAAAAACTTATAAGAGTATTTCCATTTGAAAATGAAGTTAAGGCATAAAATGCAGTCATGAATATAATGAAAATGGTTGTCTTTTTAACACTACTATCATTAACTGACAGCACAGACACTTGAGAGTTGCTTGTAATTTAGTTCCATAAGAGAATTTTGTATTCTGCATGGCTGAATCAACAAATAGAAATATCTGTAAGGTATCTGGCCTGTTAAAGATATTGCAGGCTGTCAACGAACTGATGGAAGGACTACCATGACTGGGAGATGAGACAGTCTCTATTTCACAGCCTGAAGTCACAGACTCCCTTATTTTTCTTTCACTCCCTCACCATTACATTTGCATTAGTTCAGCTCTGGTGATGTCTGTTGTGACAAGAAGGCTAGCCCTGACAGTCCCCTGTGACTCTTGCTGCTTATAGGGCCAAGTCATCACATACAGGGACAAAGAGATGAAAATTACAGTCACTCGTTCTACTTGACCAGTGCTGCCTTCCCCAACACAAATGTCCTTGGGATCACTGCAGCAGTGAGGAATCTGAAGAAAGCAAAAATGTCTATCTCAGAAAACACAATTCTACAGTGAACCTAGAAGTCATTCCTGCAAAACAGCCCAGTAGAAACCTACAATGAGGAGGATTTTGTGGATATAGTGGTTTTGATTTTTTTTCAAAAGACAAAAATTTTCTTTAATAAGTTCAGATACACAGAAAAATATCTAGACTATTTGCACACAAAATAGGAGCAAAGGTGTGTATGCAAGGGATGGGATGGAGCATATTAGGAATGAAGGATTCACTTTCACAGCCCTACCTCCAGACTCAGTCTTAAGTTGGACATACATTCCTCTCATAAATTCTCCTTCACACAAATTTAAGCTGCACCAAGGAGCTGCATGTCAGCATAAACCATTGCTAGGGTTTGAATTCATAAATATCAAAAGTTACTGAGTCTGCAGACCTCAAGGAAGTAGATTACATTCTATTTATACTCATGGCCAGATTCTAACCTCTACTTTAACAGCCTCAATTTACAGTATGTTTGCTGGCACAAGTAATTTCTCTGTTTACACCAGTTTACGTAAGGTCAGACTGCATATGAGAGAGGAAGAATGAGTGGATTAGTGTAAATTTATACCACAGCTTCAAGATATTGTGGCAGAATGTGAAAACTCCCAAATTAAAACTGTTCCAAACAGAGTTGATTTATTTATGATACTTGTGACAAGAGAAGGAATCAGAAAATGGCTGCAAGACAAAATTTTCCTGCATAACATCTAATATTGTCTCAGCTCAACATTTATCATTTCATTTTTGCCTTATGATATTTTAACCCATATTTAAATTGTCATCTGAGACAATGTCTAAGCTTCCAGAAATGTCAGCCATCCTTTAGTTTTAAAAAAACCCATATAAATACTGTCCATTTAAATATATATATAAAGCATATAAAGTTTCAAGGGTATGGCATATGAGTAAGTCATTTTAGATCAAGCTAATTAGCTCATCAAGTCTGAATCACTTTCCTAAAAGCTTTTGGTTACAAAAAAAGAGTTTACAAACTCACAACGTACAAGAACATGAGTCAACACACCAGCCAGCTGTGTGTCTAACAAATAATTGACAGAACAACATTCTTAATTTACTGTAATTTCACATTCTGTATTTCTAGTATTTTTAAAAATCAATCTACATGGGGGCATCAAAGAAACTGGGAGAGAATATGCATTTTCCGTTGCCCAACAGCAATCTTCAAATAACTGAATTTTCCTTAGAAAATAAGCACTTCAATAAAATTCAGTGCAGGATCTTGGTGGATTAGTAGACTGTTCGAATCCAGATTTCGGTGCTATATATGGTTTGCTCAGAAGGGACTAAAGGCAGAGCTGCTGCAGGAAACAACAATACCACCCACTTCCTAAGAGAAAGATACCAGCTTTCCCATGATCTGTGTGGGATGAAGATATCCTGAGACAAGAGGACCACAGTTAAACAGGCTTTTCTTTCCTGGATTGTTGCTTCCTGATCATTTAGAAATAGAAACCTCAGAAAACAGAAATAAACTGAGGGCTTGCACAGTACCCAGCTGAATTAGGAGCACTTCAGTATGTACTTGTTTGTCTTTGTTGCTGTGTGGGAGCTAGTCTCAGGAGAGGATTAGTATTCACAGTGAAACTCCTGCAGCCATTGGCTTTCCACTGTTACAATATAGGAATTATTTCCTTTAATGATAAAAATGATAGTGGCCTCTAAAGAAAAAGGTATTTGTAACCTGTACTGCCAAAAGCTGATGGAAATTGAGTCCCTGCTTCTTCCTGATAAACACTGCATGGTAGGCGCCAGCTGTGCGGTAACATTCCCAATACATGCCAGCAGCCACACTGCTGATTCACGTGTCAAAACTGTCCTAGATGCTGAAAAAGAAATGACCAAACCCTCACTTTTAAGATAATGCCTACTTTGTAACCCTCTGTCCTGCAATGACACCCTGCTGTGTGTATAATGCAGGATATTCATCATTCATAAATTCTGAAGTATGTGCATGGTATGTTTCAAAGCTGTTGTCTCTAGGTGCTCCATCAAGCCTGGGAATAGATAGTCTCTTCAGTAAAGACATAATGCAGCTACTCTGATGTAATTCTAGCTGTATCTACCTTTGAAAAGGACTAGAAAAATACATAAGACTGTTATCAGGCTGTTAGCTCAATTTTCTATCCTCTAAGGAAAAGAAGGTGTAAGATATCAATCCCAAGAAATTTCACTAAACACAAACAGATGTTTCAAGCAATTCAGGAAACATTTGCTACTAAGTAGAAAAAAATAATTCTCTATCGTAAAAAGATTCAGGTAATTGTTCTAACCTATGCTGCCAGTTTCAGAAGCTTGACTCCACTGTTATTTTGAAAAATAAGGAGCTGATCTCTTCTTAGTTGTGAGCTGTGACAACAAACACCAACTTCCCACTGTACAACAGAAAACTACAATTCCACTGCAATTTCAGAGTTTAGCAAAAGGGATAAACTGAAATGTAGTACACATTATTCTTACTGAACATCCAACTTCTAATTGAAATTAGCAGATAAGCTTAAAAACTAAACCCCAATGTTTTACAGTATGTACATTAACTTCTATCTTGTTGTTTTCCCATAGATATTAATGTACATTTCTTCTGAGCTAAATCTTAGATATTATAACCAAGGTTCTCTTGACAGAAATCTTGTGAATCTATTCTGCTTCTCTTTTACACCTCTTGACAAGGCATTAACATTTTTAAGTTGAACACTTGCCCCATCCTGGCTTCTGCGTGGTGTTGTGGTGCTCAGAGGTGGCTGGAATGGGTTTACCACACCCTCACTACTCATAGCACATCCCAAGGCAAGTCCTGGGTGGATAAGGGTTCCCAAAATGCACCCTTAAGTGCTCAAATCTCTGATATCACATAAAAGACCAGAACATTTTTGCTTTGCATAAACAATTAGTTTAATGGTACCTTCTTCTTCCCCTCTCCACAATGAGGAAATTTAATGAGGTCTTCAACATTTAAAATAAACATGTACTAGAACTCTAGCTAATTAAAGTAGCTGATTAGTCCAATTAGCTTTCTATTAGAATAAATGATACTCAAATGCAATGCCTCAATTACAAAAAAAAAGGAAGAAATCTTACAACTGATTATGAAAATCATAAAATAAGAATGGCTGAAGTGATGACCTGCATGGAACTCCTTTCTAACTGTCCTCCTTTTAACTTCTTTACTGCCCCTGTATTACACAACACACTTAACCAGCTCTTAAAACAAATGCTCTTTTTATAGGCTTTGAGCTCTGTTTACTGTACCATCATTTGTCTAATCAAAGCAGCTTTGTCTATGCCATTTTAAGAGAAGTGCCTTTGAAATAATATCAGACCTAACTCCAAGGAGTAATACATGCAGAGTGGGTGAAATCCATTTTTTTAAAGTATAATTTCCTTTAGTTTGTGTACAGAGACAGACCTCATTAATTTGGATGCACTTACTTTCTTCTATTTACTATACAAATTACTTCATATTTATATTTTATTATGTCAAAAAAATTTCCTTTCCAGTTAATAGTATCCATCCTAAAACGATGAATGGTACACTGGGTAATTTTAACTGCATTAGTCATTAGAAATACTTAGAGAAAAGTTATATGGCAATTCTCCATTACTTTAAACTGAAAGTGCATTTTCTAAAATGAGCAATCTAAACATAATCACATTTTATGACAGGCAAAACCTGTTCAAGTTCATTTTGAAAACATCACATGCTTTAAAAGAAAAAAATTATCATACGATTTTATTTAGCGGCATTCTCAACCTCATTTTAAATATTCATAATTTACATCATAAATATGCATCAAGTGTTGGTCAAAGCTCCTGTAAGAGTGGTCTGGTGCGATTTGGTGAAGGAGGACATACTAAACTGAGTTCTTATTCCTCCACAAGAGAGCGTAAAAAAGATGATTGCAGTGAAACAACACAGCTCAGCTGCTCAGGAGGTTAAGCCAAGCTATTACTCTCAATGAAACTATGGCCCAGCACAGTCCACATGCTTTAAAGAATTATAAAAGAAAACTCTTATTTCTAACCAAAGGTGTTTTGCATTGATATCAAATCCACATCCCCATTTCTGAAAAACAGATTCAGCTTTCTTCTGTATGTTCAGTGTTAGGCCAAGGAGACTTTGGAAAGAGAGTACAGAATGTATGAATTGAATGCTGAGTACAAGATGTTTACTTTTCTTTTTTTTTTTTTTTCCCCCAACCTCTTCTGAAAATGTACGAAAGAGAAAAACAGTGTCATCAAAGTTAACTGTATCAGGATAACAACCTTAGTAAGTATTGGAAGATGAGAAGCTAACGATGCAACTTCTTACTAAGTCAGTTCTCAGATTTTACACCTTCTCAATGTAAGGCCATTACTATATTTATCACTTACTTGTAAGATATCTAGCCTAGCAGGAACTTAATCTTCAACAAAAGTTCCTGCAAATTACTATTAATAACAACACATTTTTTCCCTAATGAATCTCCCCAAAACTTGCTCAAAATACATCTTGGCCTTGAATATTCAAATATGATGAGATAAATGTTTCCAAAGCTATTTCTAATCACATAAAATATTAACTCCTTAATTTAAAAAGAAATTCCTGGATTTTTTGAGGAAAACAAGGATTTTCAACATTATTAGTAATTTGTACATCTTGCATGAAAGTAAGATTCTTTCTGCATAGTCTTTACTATACTGCAATGAAAGACTCAAGGCCACATTTTCACTAAACAAAGACTCAATCAGATTATTAGTTTTAAACTATAATAACTTTTTTTTCCCTTTGAGTGATGATTAATAGACATATACCACCTTATAACACCTTGTATAATCACAGTTGAGGGAAACAATGATAGGTAAATGGATGAAGGTTCAGGCATAATTCTTTTCCTTCCTCTTCATCCTTTGAATGCACAGTTCAGATAAGGTAATAATAATAATTTTGAAAAACAAAGCTGTCCAAAGAATTACAACATCCCTACACTTTTGTCATTGTCTTTCTTACACCCATGGTAAGAAGAAAGACAAAGAGACAGATAAGTAAAATGCCTTCATTTATTAGTTGATAAAAAGGAGAATCCAGAAATGCAAAAGCAATTCTTCATTACTCCCTTAGTAGCACATTGGACCAAGCACAACCCACAATCACTGAAGACCCACTTTCTAAGTAAGAACATCTCCTCAATTCAAAATTGATTTCAGTGTCTTTGAAGGTATGAAGAAACCACACACACACAAATTAACCACAGTAACTCTCAATTCCAAGGAGAGGATTACATGAAGAAGAAGCAGCTTTCTGAAAGTGTCACCGAAACGGGATAAAAGAACTTCTCGACACCAATGTGATGTAGATAAGCAGACACTCTGTTAACAGCCGGGTGCACAGGGGAGCCCTCTCACCAACAACACACGCTCAACTCATGTAGCATGCTGATTATAAAGGATACAGGAATACATAATAAACAAGTTCTCATACACAAACATGATAACTCCCGTAACTCATTTCTTATTCCCACCTCTTTCCAGACATGTGCACCTGAGTCCTGAAATGAGTCCGGGGGCAGCTTTTGCGACCACCACGGACTACTGACCTAAAAGAAAGACCCTCCAATGCTCTTGACTCAAGGACTTTGGCTCACATTGCAATTTTAAGAGGCCCTTTCACAATGTATCTTTTAGAACACCTGGTCTGCAGGGCAATAAATCGTCCTTACTGAACAGTCCAACAACAGCACCTGGTCAGGAGTCTTATTCTTTGAATAAAAATCTGGTTAATAATTATTATTAGCCTATGCGGCCTTAGCCGGGGACTTTACAAAGGACTTTGTAGCAGCATAATTCGTTGTATGGTTACTCTGAATCATTCCTTATTTAAATAGAAATCACCAAAAATCATTAAAATCAGTGCAAATTAATAACAAATCAACAACAAAAGCAAACAAAAAGGAGCAGCTAAAAGGGTAAAAACACTTATCCATGACAGAAGGACTATTAAAAGACACCATTATTTGAAGTTCACAGTAAGTGTATAAAATTTTTCAAGACTATGTTAAAGGAAGGGGAAAAAAGACATTGCTTTTAAACTGCAACACAAAAGAGACTATTAGAAGTAAAAAGCCTCTCGCACAAGGCTGTAGTTATCGCTTAACTAAAAAAAAAAGAGGGGAATAATGCTAACAAGTATATTTAAAACAATAAAACAGGATTCTGAGACTTAGCATACTGTCTACATACAAAAATGAACACACACACCCCCAAAAAACCCCATACCCACCAAAGAAACTTTAGGGTCCATAGATCCCTGAGCTGTAAACAGGGCGCTGATGCAGAACATTTTCTTGGACAGGGTGTCTACAGGCACCTTCCCTTGATTCTACCCATTTCCACGTCTTCCTGCCAGCTCTCTGTTATCACCAAAATGCAGTATTTACCTAGCACTGTATATTAAAAAACACTTAAAGATTATCACCTTACAGTCTCATTTAGGATGCCTTAAATCGTCCATGGATCCACACCAGTGGATCCACCAGATACCCTCCTTGTTGAGCATTTTCAAACCCTACTAATAGTTTTGACATAGCTCTTGAGGAATACTTCAGAAAATCATAAGCTAGAGGCCACATTTTCCCTTTGCTGTGGCTTTAACATGCTCTTTGGCAATGTCGGAGTGACGTACTTTAACCAAGGGATGTAGCCCAGCACACCTGGCGCTCCATCAGCTGGCTTGCGCACTTAAAGATGAAAACATGTCAATCAGTAGCTTTCAGGTTCCCAGACCATATCAGCTCCATTGCCTCTTCTTGAACATTTCCAGTCCTCCTCATTTATTTATTTACACGTTGGTGTATTAAAAATTGTGAAATTTGCAAAAGAAAATCAGAATATTTGTACAGTCTTTTTTGGTCTTGTTTTATTCCAGCTAAATTGTGGATCTGCCTACTCAAACGGACACATTTAGAAAATATAAATGGAGCAGATGCTTACAAATATGCCCTACTTTTACAGTCATCTCTTCTTTATGCATTTTTATCAGTTAGTAACAAGCAGAGCTTCCATGCAGCTTTTGAGGTAAAAAAGACTGGGTTTTTTTGAAAAACAAACACAGCCATCTAATAAGCAAGTACATTTTCAAACAGCGTCAGTGTGTATAGCATGATGGGCTCCACTGAGAAATATTTGAAGAAAGATTTTTATATCCAATTCTCATGGATCTGTGATTACATGGTGATGAAATCTAATTTATTACAGTATTCACCAGAGACAAGTTCTGGTACTTTTGGCAGGTTTCTCAGCATGCAAACAAACAAATGACTGCCTACATTGCCCAGCATGGAATTTGCTGTTCTTTGTTTTTGCCATAAATGTCTACACTTTATAGCTGCTCTGGGCCAGTGATTCAAACAAAATAAGAAAGAAAGCGGAAGTCAGTGGAACAAGGGAAGGAAGAGTCATAACTAGAAGAGCAAAATATATGTGATTAATGAAGGTTTTGGGTAGCACAGAGCCTACAGTAATAATTATACAGTATCAAATATAGTTCCAAAAAAAAAAAAAGCAATGTATTATCACTCTGTGGAAATACACTCCAAAGATTTACTTTTAATGCTACAAAGACAGCCAGAACACATGGAAGCTAGGAAGATCTCGATATACATTACTGAGATTAGCATCTTGTCTTTAATTCGGTAGATGGGACAGACATAGCAAATCTAAATTGTTTTACCAAAGTATAGGTAAGTTATTAACTAAATCCAGAAACATTATGCAAGCACTCAGAAAAACACAGCAAGTCTGCTTATCCTGAAACTACATACTGTAACCTTTGTTTGGTTAGAGTATATTAGCATAATGACTTCAGCTTTTTATTTTAAAAAAGACCATAATTACAATGGCAGTTTTTCTCCACCAATAAAATAATGATAAAAACACTGGAGAGAAGATGCTGCTTAGCAGGCACGGACCAAGCAGTCTGATTTATTTACCAAGTTGCACAGATGATCATATTTTATAGAAGAACATAAGAACATTCATAAGAGAGATCCAGAGCACATGTAAGGCAGAAGATTTCAAGTATGGAGGGATTTAAGGGACAGAAATGGTACTGTGGTAATGAATCAGATCACAGAGGGCACTTAGTGTGAAGCTGGGTATAAGAAAATGGGAGAAAATGTTCAGGAAACTGCATTTACTTAGTTCTGTTGCTTGTGGAACAGTATGTTGCATATTACATTATGTTCTTTCTTTCATTTTCCTCGTGAACAGGTATTTTTCATGGAGTATCCTTTCACATCAACAAATCTGAGGGTATACCTACAATGTCCATCAGCACTTGGAAGGTCAGATGTGCTCAGCAATATGCCTGTACCATACTGGCTAGCATCTGAAGGAGGCCTGTTAACTTCCTGAGGGCTAGCTGGGGGTACCTTTTACTAGCAACATCAAAGAAGGGAAAGAATTAAAGAATATGAGTTTCTTGAAGGAAACTCTTACCTCAGTCTAGCTGGAGTCTACTCAGATCACTTAGCTCAGTACAGCTTTTGTAAGGCAAGAATGTGAAGTGTGCATCTCTTCTAAAACACACACAAACAGTACAAAGAGTACTTATGAAAAACATTTGTTTCTAATAGCCTTTGCTGACTAAGATGAAGATGCCATCTCTTCTATTAATTTTGACAAGTTCAGCTTAATTGTTTTCAGTATTCTGTCACTAGCATTGTTCATTTTAAATAGGTACATCAATTGGAAGTGGCGTTAACACGTTAGTTAAAGGTTAGTTGTTCAAGCAGCAAGGTGTACTGAAAAGAAGTATATCCTAATTTCATTAAAGAAAGCCACCTTGTCTTCTAAACAATATGTGAGTACACCAGGACTCATCTAGCATTTCAGCTGGTAGGATTTTGATGGTTAAAAGTGCAACTTGAAATTCCTCCTATAAATCTTAATTGCATCTTCATCATTATCATCTTATTTTGCCCTCATCTGGCCATTAGATTTCTATGTATTTTGTGTGAACCACTTCCTTGTTTATGCCTCCAGTTTGTGCTTCGCTGACTCTTGTGACTTCTTTGCTTGTTGTAAAAGGTTGACAGGGAACAGGATATAATTTAATAAATAAAAATAACAAATTCCCCAGAACAACTGCAGCAGAGATTTGCAACAAATGCATCACACATGATTTGAAGTCATTAAAAAACACAATTCAGCACAAAATGGGATAATGCCTTTAGATGTGTTAAATTAGCATTTAATTTTAATCTAACAAGGCTGTTATTGTATAGAATTTAATAGCATTCAACTGTGAGAGAAGCACATCTGGGAGCTTGATGAAGATACATTTACTATAATTCAAACCCAATTCATTTATTGTTATGTCAACATCCTTTACTTCTTTTTGGCAGTCAACTCTGGCTGCCCTTAGCATTTCCAACATCACTTCAGTAAAAACACATTTGTGCATTGGATAATTTGAGGCTTGCAGAGTGGTGAGTTACATGGATACACCACTTACGCTTCACTTAAAAGACCACAGAGTGTTGGTGTTCAGAACCGAGTGTATCTCAGAGAAAATAATGCAGCAGCCTCTTAGGAGTTTGATCACAAAACTTGTTCCATCTGGCTGGTCAGTGGAAAATATTTTGCAAAAAACATTGAAAATGCTGGAGTTCTTTCAAGACCAAGATATTTTTGAAAGGTTTTGCATTTGATTGTATTGCCTTTGTTCTAAAAACCTATTTCCCAAATACTCAAGAATTAATTTATCTTTTAAATACTTGAAATTTAATTTAAAATGCTGCAATTTTGATTTAACGATTAATTCCTGATTTACTTATTTTTTAAATACCTGTCTTCTTTTACATTCCCGACATATTTAGGAACTATTGCGCAATATACATAAGAGGCAAACTTGCTATGACAAACAGGAAAGATCTTTACAAAACATTTGATGATAGAGTCAATACCAAGAAGCAATTACTCTTAAATCATTTTTAGGAAGAGAACAGCTTTTTTTGTGCTGTTATGCCACATTATAACATTAATGGAGCATATTTTGAGGGATTTAAAAAAAATGGAGAAGAGCATGAGATAGAAAACATGGAAGACTTTTCAAATAGTAGAATTTCCCATAAAATTCCTATTCCCTTGAAATGCAGAATTCAAGTTTCAACTTACTATGGCATTTACTGCTTTATTTCTCTGTTTATCAAGCTAGCAAGCAATTGAAGGTTGAGACACTTTCTGTGCAGTGGTCATACGTTCTCTAAAGCTTGTCCTTACGCTGCCTACACTACAAGCTTCAGACAGGAAACCTGAGAGCAGATGGGATCATTTATTGGCCTTTGTTAGATTGAGACCTAAGAATCACAAAGACAAAAACCTACTGCCAGTCCTTGAGCTCATATAAATGCAACTGCATTAAATGACGATAAAAGACATCCCTTCTAATTAAGCCTCATTAAGTACCTTTTTAGGAATCAGATGGTATTGAATTAACTGAGAATAGCTGACCTATAAAATCTAATTCAGACCTAGCTAAAATCTATTTTGCTGCAGGCTCTCTTTCTTTTTTGTCATATGTCACGAATGATCTATTGATAAAAACAGTACATGCCTTAAATAGCACAGCCATCGGGACTTGCAGAGTGTGACACTTAAATATTTCACCCATTTGAGACACATAAATTATTATCCAAACTTCTGTGGTCAAATTTTACTGCATTCACATTACATAAACAAACACAACCACTGAGGTACTCTTACAACACTGCATCATACAGGTGGCTGAAACCCACTGGGCCATACTCTTTCCCAGCCTTGGACTGATGTAGCACAGCTGATCTCATCCACCCCCTCACAGATTCTGTCATTCCCCTTCAATAAATCAACTATGCTGGAGAAAAGGGGGAAACTCAAAGCTGTCAAATTCTGTCCAGCCATCAGTTTCTCTATGCCACAGGGAATTTTCAGACAGATTATGACCACTCTATGTTATCTAAGTGATACAAATGATTGTATTAAAAAATCCGACCAAATATAATGAGACAATTAAGGATTTAGATAAATCTGATTAAGGGCATGGGCAAATTCTCATGCATAGGGAGACTGCAAAAAAGACTTATTTACCTGAAGACAGATATAAATGGGGAGAAACTTGAATAAAGAATGAAAATGCCAACAGATCTGGAGCAGCAGGATTAGGAACTCTTTCCATCACTCACACAGAAGTGTGAGGATCATGGGGTGGAACTCAAAAATGGCACATATAAATCATAGGAAGATATAACTACACAGGAGCTAATGAGTACACACAGTCCTACATCCACTTTGCCAGATTTTCCTAGGTCTTTGTCCAGTATCATTTTTTTAAGGAGGAAAAAAGTACTGGTTTTAATTTGAAGAGGCTGTGTATAGCTTTTTCTTCAATTTTGCACCCTTCCCTGAGCCCCAGAATTACTTCAGTTAAATATATTTATTGTGCATCTCCCCCACCTTTCTATTTTGCAGTCTAGGAAATGAGCATTCTTTTCTTAAGTACTGTATGTGAGCTGCGTCTTTGGGACCTTCATGCCTGAGAAGAAATTTTGACAATATTTACCCACTCTAGCTAGATATTATGATAAGGAGGGTCATACAAATTGTCTGTCTTTGAAATTTTTTTCCAATTGAGTTACATGCCTGTAAAGAGGAACATTCCTATTATTCCCAATTTACAAATGGTGAGCTGAACTATGAGGGTAGTCCAGACACAAAAATATTTAAATCCCACAGAAGAGACTCATTTGATATGACACTTCACTCAGTGACAGAAATGCTTGTTACTGGAGACTAATCCAATCACTAGCTTTGCCTTCTCTTCGGATGCTTATTACTAGCAGCTAGGAACAGATGTGTCCAGAACTACTATACAAGCATCTTCCATGGATGATACTACTTCTTTAAGAACTTGCCACAGGTGGATTTCTGGTGACAGGCGAATGTCCATCTTCCCCATGGAAGCAATACATAGAGAGAAATAAAATAACCCCCAATAACTTCAAATTAAAGAAACACAAAGAACCAAATCAGCAGAAACATACCATCTACAATCTAGAGTGGTGAGTAGCTACAGAAATAACAGAAAGCAACGAAATAAACTACTTGCTTTTCAGAACACTATCCTTAGCAATTAAAACATCTCTTTGAAAGAACACAACCTCAGGAAATGCCTAGCAATTATTCTCAGCCACTCAGTACAGCAATTCTTAATGTTTATACTTTAATCGGTTTCCATAAACCTCTTTACAAGCTTATAACTCCATAGTTCTGCTACATTCTACCAATTAAATGTAATGGCACTAAGACAAACTCATGTCAGTTTTTTCATTTGTTACAGTCAATTTTTCTGTTTCTGCGAATCCAGTCTAATGATTGAGAATCTGTTGCCTTCTACTGCACTTCGGCTTTGAATTTATCCAACTTCTTCGTAAAGTCTCCTTTGTAAATGCTGCCAGCTGGAATTGCCATCTCATGGCCATTTTACCATTAGTTCTGTGCTATTATTTGAGAAGAATTTAATGGCAGCTCTGTCATTGATTTCAATGGTATTGGAATAAATCTAGTCACAAGGTAAGTGAAAAGAGAATTAATTCACATTTGATGTCATGAAAAGCCCCATCTTCATGAGACAAATTGGCATAGCTTTATACATAAATGCCTTCTTTACTTGGATAATAACCTTTCAGAGGATATTAGAATTTTATTGCACTTTTAAAAACAACTTTTACTGAGATTCATTCCACCTAAGACTTAGTTTGATACTGCTTAGTACTACCATAAAATAATACCAACGTTTTTCACTTTATTTATTCTCTTGGAATTCTGTAAGGCTTTTTTCTTTAAAATTAGCTTCTGTCATGTGAATAAAGAAGAGGAAGACTGTAAAAATGTCTGTGCCTAATACTCCTGGTCTCAGCTGGATCTTCACTGCTAATGCATTTGTACATCACATTTCTTGCAGTAGTATTCAAGGCAGTGGGTGCTGAACGCTATTCAGTTACATAAGACAGGGATGTTTTGTCCCCAAATTATTTACGGTCTCATGCCTCTTATCTAAACTGCTAATAAAAAAAAAAAAAAAATTAACCAAAACGTAGTGTTTTACCTCCAAAAAGAAAGAGAACTGCAGAGCAGGAATGCACAGAACCTCCTGTTAGACACCTGACAAAGTGTTCCATTCAGGAGAAGCCACAGCTTCCTTTAATGACTTTATATTGTTTCAGAAATCTGCTCCATTTGCTTATTATGTAGCAGGGAAGCTAACCATAGACCTGGACCTTACTGTGCTAAATGCAGTGCAAATGACCAGGTCTCTGGTTTTGACAACTTCTACTGAACAAATAAGGGAAAACAGCTATAAAGAACCTGTATTCTAAGGAAATGGCGTGACTGTATTGGTCAGAATGGGAGAAAGTGGTGTCATCACATCAACAGCTTAATTGACATCAGATGATAAAGGGATGGCATGAAAGTCAAGTTTTTAAATTAGTTCTGTTATCTGTGACATGGGGCTTTTGGACAGTGACTTCCTAAGGGGACATCTCAGTTTTCCTTACTGAAAGCACAGAAGTTAAGAATTTGTAGCCGCAGAAAAGTCATTGTTAAAAGGACATTGAATATGCAGTCAAATGTCCAAGTGTGAGGGGGTTCTTACTATGCACTTTTCTGAATACTCCAGCAATCATTTTTAGCATATCACAGTCTGCAAACAGAGCTATGCAAACAGAAGAATGCTGTTCTCCCTATACTCTTTCAAAAGCAGAAAACAAGCTTGATCTACCCAAAAACCATCCTGATTTTAAATTCAAATGTACATCTGGTTGTCTGGTTTTGTAACTGCTTTTTCAGCCTCTTGTATACAATGAATATTTAAAGAAAAAATAAAGCTATTAAAGATGCCTTGATTCATTAAAATTGGGCTTATAGCTATTTCAGTGATATAGCTATTTCACAGGCCTTGAGGAAAAAGTCTTCTTTAAATGGTTTGTTGAAACCTAAAAGTTCTTATAGCAATATGAAGCTCAGATTCTTTTCATGAGTGATATATTCCACAATATTCAACAGATTTTCAAAGATCTAACTATAGAAAGGAATTCATGCGTTTCAAGCAGAAAAGACAATTGCTCCTAATTAAATTTTGCATCCTTTGCTATCTTTAATTATAAAGACAGAAAAGAAGATGCCCTGTTTTTTCTTCATGAGGTACATTAGACACCAAGGCAAAAAGAACTGCCTCCTTTTTATGGTGTGTAAGATCACTAGATCAGCCAGAGATAGACAGAAGAAAGTGGTCAGTGTTTCAAATATATACTTAGATTTCCACAGTTACTATTACAGATTTAACCAGGTTTCATGGAATTGACCTTTGTATAACAGTCATTGGAACCACTTATAAAAGAATACTTTCCTAACTGCATTTTCTTTCTATTTATATCCACCCAACCAGCGTGGAAACTGGAAATTGCTCGTTTGATTCCACCGCAACTTCTGAATGTCAGGTTGCACAGGGCTTGTCAGGGCACTCAATGTGGTGTACTCAGTCAACAGGAAGAGTTACGTAGCACAAAGCACAGGCAAAAGCCTAACTGGCCAATTTAGATTGTTCTTTTGTATTTTCCACTCTTGATATTTCTGTTACAGTGGGAGCCTATGGCTGCAGAGCTTGCCATTCCTTCTCTAACAACAGCAGATTCTGAGTGTGTTATCGCACCATCAATCCTCCAGCTCACACTACTGCAGCAGATGGTACACAGAAACCCAGGGTGCATTTGTGTGGTGAAAAAGTAAATAAAATTATATGACACTAAAATGCTGACAGCAGTGGAAATGCTAATGGAAAGCTATTAGTTTTAATGGTGCAAAAAATTATGTTACCAGATTTCATTACATATCTGTAGAGGAAAAAAACTCCACAACTTTTAGTATAGCGCCTCTGTAGTGACCTCTCTATAAAGACAAAAAAAGGAGCTAGAATGACTCTAGATGCATAGAAAGAATGCATAAAAACACAACTATATGTGGATAGCACATTTTTTGACCTGATCCTCAGTCTTATATTCCCCAGCAGTACCATGATGATACACAGAAGAAAGGGACAATACTGCTATCTGCTTCACTAGCCATGATCAGCAGACTCTTAAAACTTTGCCTCCCAGAGCATATGTTCTCACTATTTTCTCTTAAGGAGAAAAGTTTTCTTCTCCTTATCGCCAATTTATCCAAAATGGGACAGTTAAATCTATTTTAAATCTCTTCTGCTGGATTCTAGTTACTTTGATGTTCACAGTATTGTTTTGAGTTCCTTCTCAGGACTGAAACATTTCCTAAGGTTTGCAAGTCAGAGCAGGGTTTTCATTTGGTATGAGGCCAAAATATAACAAGAAACAGATCCATCTATCCAGTTCTGACATCTCCAGGGTAGTTCTGGGTCCATATGAACAGCATCACTACTGCTGAGGGACAAGTGCCCTGGTACCAGCTACTTTGGTGACATGTATTATCTATATCAATTTAGTATAATACTTGCTATAAAGGTGCACTTGGCCCCCAGAACAACAAAACATATGCCATTTGGTAATCTAAATAAGTCAGACCAAAAAGAGAAGGGCAATGACTTTCTTCAGCTCACTCAACAAATCACAGTCAGAGTCAGCAACAGGACCACCACATCCTAAATCCCTTCTGAATTCTCTTGGTGTTTGCAGGAAGAGTAGCTTTCATAATTCCTGATAGAGAGCAGCTGTGTAATGCCTCTCTAAATCCTGCTTGTGATCTAAGGAAAGAAGAATGAGCAATACACAGGCTGCTCACTCATTCCACAGCAAACTAGTAATACCAATTAAGTTCTGCTCAAAAGTACCCTGGAAAACAGCAAAAATTGAGTACAGCCCTCTTCCTCCCATCAGTAAAAAATAAAAACTAGGGTTCCTGACAAACCAGGAGATACTGCTGAATGTATTTTCATGTTCATCTTCTGTCAATAGCAACTTGGAAAGAACTTGGACATTCTTCACCGTGTCACTAAGCAGAAAGCAAATACACCAGAAACACAAAAAAATAGGAAACAAAATCATAAAGTTCCAGCTTTGACAGAAGAAAATATAATCTAAAAATACTTCGGGTGTTTTCCAAGGAATAACAATTCAGTTATGCACTTGACATCCTAATAATCAGCTCTTTCCTCATCTACTCATGTAGGTTTAATAGCAAAGTCAAGCTGTACGTCCTTCACTCAGTTATCCTCTAAAAAGAGACTTTAATCACTCTTCATTCCACATTGAGTACACACATAGGCACAAGGAGATTAGTAAAATCAAATCTCTTTGTCTGTTAATATATACAGCAGTGCAAATAAAAATAAGAGGAAAACACAAGCAATGTGAACAACTGAGGAGAGAATTTCAGACCAGGCAGAAAAACCCTCAAGGACTTATGAAAAACAAGTGTCTTCAATGAGCCAGTCTGTGGAGTCAATTGCATAAAGTGAATTATTCCATCCCTCAGTCCCAAACCCAGCAACAGGTTGTGCAGCAACAATAAAAGATCTCCTCATTTGCTTCCGTGGACATTTACTGTCCACTGATATCTTCTGTGACAATTTAAAAGAAAGTAAGGAAAATGGAAGGGGATGCAAAGAGAACCAGCTTTTTGCTCAGCAGTAATAGCAGAGGCAGAAGCAGATGCTACCTCAGGGATCAACCTGTCAGCCTTACCTTTGCCTCTCCTTCCGCAGGCTATGTGCAAGCAACAGCTACAGCAGCCACAAAGTTTATTTCAAAGTAGTTTCAATTTTCCTAGGGGGTTTCAGTATATTTTGTATTTTAGCCATGCTCAGCCATGCTGTCTCTCCACTGATTTGTATCACAGTGTGGAGGGCAAATTCTATGTGACCGCACACGCACTCATGCACCAGAACAATAGAATAATTATTCCAAACACCCATTTCAGTTGTTTTCTTATGACATAACTTCTGTGTTGTGAGCAGTGAAATTTCACACTTTCCACAGTCCTTTATTTGAATAATTCTGAGAAATGAGCATCATTTCACTCCCAAATCTGTTGAATTCAAATAATTAGACGGATCATAACAGCAGAACTCCAGGCAGACAACTGTAAGAATCAACACATCTTTTTCACCACTGTGTCAAAAGCCACACAGCTTTAAGGCTGGACCAAGTGCTAACATAGCACTAAAAATAAAAGCCCTGATGCTTACTGGCTTGATTAACACATGCACACACAAAATAGTAATCTGTTCAAATCAGGGTAACAACCCTAAAAAAACCCCAGGTGGTCTAAGAACAAATTAGTTCATGCTCAGCCACATCACTGAGCAATGCAATTTGCAGAAGTGTTGAGCACAACAGCCCTATATATCTGTATCTATAGCTATATAGCTCAGACCTGCTTCAGCAGAAAGTGCAATAATGTATTATAAGGAACTTACATAAAGAAATTCTCTCCGTAAATTTATTTGCATCTTTAACTTTCTTCTTGCACCATCAATCACCCAGATGAGCTTTCTTACTTGTTTGGAACATCTCAAAGTCTAACACGTTAAAACCTCCATGAGTGGGGTGCTTTTCATGACACTTTTTGCTTTAGCTCAACTTCATTGCCTAAACATTTTCTACTTCAATACCAGACTTGCCATATCCTCTACACTACCTCTGGCCAACAGGGAATGTCATTAGTTAGAGCAGTCAGTTTTCCCCTTCCCTACAGAAATCAAATGTGTCATCTCTACAGTGCTCTCAGTCTCTAAGCCAACAGAGTAACAGTCTTTATATCCCTTTCAAACTGAGCAGGTCCTGCTCATAACACTGAATCTATGTTAGGGAGCTAGTTTATTGTTAATTACAATTTCTCACTTTTTTGAAGAAAATTCATGTGGATATTAAGCAAAGAGGCTATGAGCTTTCACGGAGAGGAAGCCTCGTGTTAAATTGTATGATTTCAGTGTTTGAAGAGACCAGGCATTTCAAGCTGCCTGTAACAGGAGATATTGAGGATTTAGCATTGAAAAAAAAAACAGGTTACTTCTTAGGCTGAGATTTTCTAAACTCTTGCTGTAAGTATCTTCTGAGATTTGGGGGATTTTTTTCTTTTAAACAAAAGAACTCAGCTTGTTAACATTTAGGAAACTCATTCTACAAATTATTTAATATTCACCAAATACATCATGGTTCTTTATTTAAACAACACCCCCCCACCACCCCAGATATGTCCCTTAACCCAGCTGAGAACAACAGGCATCCATTTGGATGGACCTATTTTTTATATATATATTTTTTGTATATATATTTTTATATATATATTATTTTACAGTTTTTATATTCTATATCTACCTTTTCCTCTTGTAAGCTCTATTCAAATGATCTGCTGGGGTTTTTTGTCACTCATTAGAACCTTTCCAGTGCAGCTCTGCCCAAGGGTTCTAACCTACATAGTATCCCTGCAGCCTCTCAGGCACAGAAATCCTGTACTCACCTCATGAAAGACAGATCAAACAGTCTGGGCCAAAGCTCTAGCTGGTGTAAGACTGCAGGGCACCATTATTTAAAAGAAACCTCTGAAGTGGAACTCTCTTCCCAAAATGTGCATTACTTGCAGCTTGGGACACAAACACCCAATGTGTTTGGAACTTTTCTTCTCTCTAAACCAGGTGTTAAAAGCGCAGTATGTGTGTTATGCTAAGTCACTATCCTATTCCCCGAGGTGACTTACTGATTTAGAGGTTACACCTCAAATCATGAACTTGCACATAATCTAAGCTACTGTCATGGACAGCGTGAGGCGCTTCACTCATTAGAGAGAAGTAGCAACATGTTTATTGACACAAAAGAGCCATTTAACAAAGTTTGATGGTAAATGTGACAGTGGTTTAACAAGATTCAACAGCAAGGTTCACTTGATATTTACTGCACAGAGGACAGGGCAGACAAAATGGTCAGAGAGACCCCACCAATGGGTCATGAGGTTCAGAAAGGACCCCCTTGCATTCTAAACTCCTTCTCAGAGAGGAGTCTAGGCGTGTCTGGATCCACTCCTAGTTCCAGACTTGGTCAGCAGTTTATGTCTAAGGCATTATATGTACACAATCAATCCTTTGTATCACTTAGGATTTCAAAGTTTATCATGCTGTTAATCACTTATTGAGAATCTGTTGCATCAAGGGCGCTCTCAACCTTCAGGGTAACCTTGAGATGCGTCCCTACTCAAGCGGAGATCCTGGTGTGCAGCCCGCTGCCGTGCCGGAGAGCTCAACGGGCCCTGGGCTGTCCACTATTTATGGAGTGAGGTGACTGACTCATGGTCATATTTACATACCGACTACAGATGTTAGTTTCTTCTGAATTTGGCTGGAGTGGACATTGAGCAGCACTGTGGTTGGGTGGGCTCATTGCTCAAATGAGCCCTTGTCTATTGCGGTGTTACCTGTCTGCCCCGAATCCACTTTGAGCCAGCGGCAGCCATCAGGACCAGACACATCCATTGCAACCACCACTGGTGGTTATTGCTTGAATAGAGTTATGGGAAATACAGGCCAGGTTGCAGTTGGGGGGGAGCACACCGCCACAGATACCTAGCTGACATACATAATCCTAGAATCACAGAATCATAGCATGGTTTCGGTTGGAAGGGACCTTAAAAACCATGGGCAGGGACACCTTCCAGTAGACCAGGTTCTTCAAAGCTTCATCCAGCCTGGCCTTGAACACTTCCAGGGAAGGGGCATCCACAACCTCTCTGGGCAACCTGTGCCAGCACCTCACCACCCTCACAGGAAAGAATTTCTTCCTTATATCTACTCTAAATCTACCCTCTTTCAGTTTAATGCCATTACCCCTTGTCCTGTCACTACATGCCCCTGTAAGTCCCTTCTCTGGCTTTCTTGTAGGCCCCCTTCAGGTAGTGGAAGGCCACTATAAGGTCTCCCCGGATCCTTCTCTTCTCCAGGCTGAACACCCCCAACTCTCTCAGTCTGTCCTCACGGGGGAGGTGCTCCAGCCCCCAATCATCTTTGTGACCTCCTCTGGACTCGCTCCAACAGGTCCCTGTCCTTTTTGTATTGGGGTCCTCAGAGCCGAAAGCAGTGCTTCAGATGGGATTTCAGAAGAGTGGAGTAGAGGGAGAAAATCCCCTCCCTCGACCAGCTGGCCACACTTCTCTTGATGAAGCCCAGGACACGGTTGGCTTTCTGGGCTGTGAGCGCACATTGCTGGCCCATAGTCAGTTTTCCATCCACCAACACCCCCAAGTTCTTCACTGCGGGGCAGCTCTCAATCCACTCATCGTCCAGCTTGTGTTTGTGCTTGGGATGGCCCTGACCCATGGGCAGGACCTTGCACTTGGCCTTGTTGAGCTTCATGAGGTTCGCACAGTGCCACCTCTCCAGCCTGTCCAGGTCCCTCTGGATGGCACATCCCTTCCCTCCAGCATGTCAACCGCACCACACAGCTTGGTGTCGTTGGTGAACTTGCTGAGGGTGCCTCGATCCCACTGTCCATGTCACTGACAAACGATGCTAAAATGGTGCCGGTCCCAACACCAACCCCCGAGGACGCCACTCGTCACTGCTCTCCACTTGGACATTGAGCCGTTGACTGCAACTCTTTGAGTGCGACCATCCAGACAATTCCTTATCCACCGACTGGTGCATCCATCAAACCCATGTCTCTCCAATTTAGAGACAAGGACATCATGTGGGACAGTGTCAAATACTTTGCACAAGTCCAGGTAGATGACATCAGTTGCTCTTCCCTTTTCCACCAACACTGTAATCCCATTGTAGAAGGCCACCAAATTCATCAGGCACAATTTGCCCTTACTGAAGCCATGTTGGTTGTCACAAATCACCTCCTTATTTTCCATGTGCCCTAGCAGAGTTTACAGGAAGATCTGCTCCTGGATAAAATTGATGGTCCATTAATTTCAGTTCCATAATTAAATTCACCTCAGAAGCAAAGTTGCAGAATTTAGAGCAGCACACAGAACAACCAGGCTTTAACGTTTAATCTTGCCTAAACCAAGATATGTTTTTGTCAGTGAAGACTATAATATTAATGCTTCTTTTCAGTTGTCATAACAGACCTACTGCTTATTTTCTATAGCCTTTCCTGTCTATATTCTTGCCATTCTAATGTCACAGTTTAGTTTTCAAGGGTAGCTCCTTAATATTTTATATTTTGCTTGTATGAAGATGGAACAAGTAGCTAAAGTACAGATTTTGACAAACTTCTCATTGGTATCAGTTCGGCAATGAACTTTAGGGAGGAAGCATAGGTTAGTGGGTAGATCAGAAGCCAAGTAGATGCCAAGTTCTGAAATTCGGCCTGCTAAATGGCCCTGGGAAACAAACGCTCAGGCTCTTACCTTACAAGCCTCTTTAAATTTTTTTTTGGTTTTTAGATTTAAATAGCTGTGGTAATGTCTTACATACCTTTGTATAGAGTTTTCAGAGCGTAATATTAATTTTTTAGTACCAGAAACTCTTCACATTGTTACCAGAGATTAGAATCATTCACCTCACCAAATCTCAAGGTGTTTAGTGGGTTGTTCTGGATGAGAAGACAGCATTAAGAAGAGAGCACAATGTGAGTACTTCAGTGAAAAGTATATCAAACACACGTGAAAATTAGTTGGATTAGGACTATCAAAAGATAACTAAACCATCTCTCACAAGTGCTGATTAAAAATACTGAACGAATTATTTATGAAGGAACTTGATGGCAAGCAGAAAAAGGAAACACGTGGCACAATGTCCAATAACCAGAAGCCTGGATGCAAAATGCCAGTAGCCAGGTTTTGAGCCATGGCCCAATATCCTCAGGAGTCCAGAACTTAAAAAACTCAGGCTCTAAGTGAATAAGAGACTTTTCTGTGTAAAAGTCAGATACATTAAGGCATTTTTTAGAGTTTTTGAGCTGTTAAATTCTTCACATACACATATCCAATGACATTTTTCTCAAAATTCAAGCTCTAAACACTTTATCTTCAGTGAACAGTTACAACTTTTCTAAAAACATCCTAATTGTTCAGTCAGAGCATCACTCCAAATTAAATTATCTATATTTAAAGCTCAATACTTTAATAAAATGGCATATGAAACAGCCCTATTTTTCTCTCTTATCAGCTTTCCAATTGATTGTCTAATTCTACTGGAAATGTAAGGTATCCTATTAATTGGGAATAAAACAAGGCTGTGCCGAACTGAGGGGTTATGGCTACATTTCAGTAGACTGATTGCATTGACTCACGCATTGATGCATTGTTCAAACACCTAACATTCAGCAAAGGATGAAAAAGCATAGAAAAGGCAAACTCCTTTAGCAGAGGCAGCATCATGGAGCAGAGTGGATTCTGAGCAAGTATTTCATGTGCACAGTTTTTCTGTGCACTTTACCATCATTTTCAATTTTCCATTGCTGCACTTTGCCTTTCACACAGATGGATATTTTGAGGAATTTGCTAAGGACTTTGCAAGGCCAGAACAGAGCATGAGCATGAATCTAATTTGGTTTGTGTGGATGGTACCAAAAGTTTGAGCAAAAACTTTCTTCTTTTTTTTTTTCCAGATTCTGTTTCTTCAAGTCCATTTAGAATATATAATTCCTAATGTCTACATTTCTCATCTAGTATGCAGCTCTCAACTACTGTCTAACTCTAGATTTGTTACAGTAAGCCTTCTCTGGATTGGAAATTCTTCCAGTACAAGCTCATATAAATTTCTACCAGCTTTTACACAGCTCCAGGCTTTATTCCACACACAATAGTCAGTTTGGTGCCAGGAATACTTATGCCACTATTTATATTAAATCAGAAAAATTTAGAAATGGCACTTCCAGTACAAGAGATCTGATTTTTTTTTTTGACCCCCTTAATCAAGTAAAGCTTGGTTTCAGCTCATCTTAAGCTTTAAGTTCACCTAACATTTAAAACAGTCAAGGGTAGCAAATCCTCAAGCACTGAAATAACAAATAAAAGTAACTTTACATTAGGAAAAGGGAAATTGCCTCCTCCTAACACAGTTAAAACATTAATGGCTATTCTCCAGAGATCCACGTCGTATACAGGAACTTACACAAAAACTCAAACCTGGCTAAGAAGCACTTACTATATGGAATTTATGACAATGACTCCAACTAAGCTTTAATGTTCAAATTTCATTGATGGAGAAATGCCAAGGGCACAGCAAACTCCAACTTTTGTTACTGCTTCTCTCTCCCAGGAGATACTTTCTTTTTCTGCTTAGCAGATTGCTGAGTTACATATCTACTTACTCTTTGATGGTTGTATTATGACAGCAGAGAAATGTGGGGGGGAAAAAGGTTGAAAAGTGAGAATTATTGCAGAATGCGAACCCGTTGCATACAGGTTCTAACACAGTAAGGTCAGGATTCTTTTAAATTTCTTCCCTATATTGAGAATATTTATTTTCTGGATACTAGAAAACTTCATCATGGGAGTTCTTTTAATGCTTCCTTGGTTTATTGCATCATCTCAGGTTAAGGTTGGAATATACATCGTCATT
Organism: Strix uralensis; assembly: GCF_047716275.1. Taxonomy (NCBI): domain Eukaryota; kingdom Metazoa; phylum Chordata; class Aves; order Strigiformes; family Strigidae; genus Strix; species Strix uralensis. The sequence continues at coordinate 22,240,888 of NC_133984.1, read as the reverse complement.
GGTGTCCCAGAATGGAAATTATTTGTTCTGTTCTGCTAAACAATTATGAGATCAGTACAGTTTTTACTGAGATGGAATCTGATGAAGACATTGTTTAACACAATCAAATCAATTGATTGTGGAATTCTAATACAGTCCAATACCTGAACAGCTTACATAGTACACTAGTGTTATTATCAGTTCATGAAAAAAGGCTAAGACCCACATTCTAAGTAAGAAAATGTCAAACAAACATTAAAGCTGTAAAAAACTGTGCTCACATGCAACTAGAATTACAGTCACCCTTCCATGCTGTGTTGGGTTTGTGTGTGTGGCAGTTTTTGGTAGCAGGGGAGGGGCTACAGCAGTGGGTGGCCCCTGTGAGAAGCTTCTCAAAGCTCCCCCAGCTTCAAGTCAGACCCACCTCTGGCCAAGGCCGAGCCAATTAGTGACGGTGGCCTTGCCTCTGTGATAAGGTATTTAAGAAGGGGAAGCTGGGAGGAGGAGTTGGGTTTGTGAGGAGTTGTGAGGGAGAAACCTCTGTAGGTGTCTGAGGTCAGAGGAAGAAAGGAGGAGAAGGGTGGGGTGGGTGGGTTGATGCGCTGGAGCAGAGACTCCCCTCAGCCCGTGGGGAGAGGGCAGGCTGTGCCCTGCGCCCATGGGGGTCACTGGGGGAGCAGATGCTGATCCGCAGCCCATGGGGGACCCCACGGCAGAGCTAGTGGCTGCACCCAAAGAAGGCTGGGACCCTGTGGAAATCCCCCGCTGTTGTAGATCATCACTGGGAGGACTGCAACATGGGGGAGGGACCCACGCTTGAGCACCTCGGGTAGGGCTGCAGCCTGTGGGGAGGACTCATGTCTAAGAAAGTTCCTGGAGGACTGTATCCCATGAGAGAGACCCCACAGTGGAGCAGGGGAAGAGTGGAAGGAGTTCTCCCCCCGAGGACGAAGGAGCGGTACAAATATGTGATGAACTGTCCACAACCCCCATGCCCTGCCCTCCTGCACTGCTGGGGGGGAGGAGGGAGAGAAATCAGGAGCAAAGCTGAGCCTGGGAAGAAGGGAGGGGTAGGAGAAGGGTTTTGTTTTAAGATGTGGTTGTATTTCTCACCGTCCTACTCTGTTGATTTGTAAATTAAGTGGTGGTGGTGTTCAGATTAAATTGATGTTCTTTTTCTTCCCCAGTTGAGTCTGTCTTTTGCCCATGACCATAACTGGTGAGTGAGCCCTCCCTGTCTTTACCTTGATTTCCAAGCCTTTTGTTGCATTTTCTTCTCCCCATCCCTGACGGGGACAGAGTGAGAGAGCAGCTGCCTGGTGTTTAGTTGCCCTCAGCTTAAACCATGACACACGCCCCTCAAATGCACTATGATAGGTTGTCTTGCTTTCTGTAAGGCAACATTATGAAACCACCCACATGTATTCAGCATTATTGTTTGCCCTGTGGCATAAGTCACAGATGAATCATTCCATCTCCTGTTTGAGGATGTCAGTGGCTCTCCTCATCAAAGAAATAAAATAACCAGCAGAAGTCATAGCAAGACCCACTGCAGCCCCTGTTACAGCCAGTTTGTGCTTTTCAATATTGGTGAAAAGAACAACTGAAGCAAAATAAAGGGAGATAATACCAAATGGATTTGACACTCCTTTTCATCAAGGCAGCCATAAAAGGCGGCTCTTCTCTCTCTCTAAATGCCATTTTAATGTTGCTACAGTTCACTGCCATGAACTTTGATAAGAATATGCAATTCACTTAAATGCTTATTAACAGACAAGGAAATCCAGATCTATTTATGAGAATGAAGGTAAGAAATCAAGCATATAAAATTGGAGGCTATCCAAAAGGATTGCACTACTCTGACTTGGTCCACATTTCATATCTCTCATATATTATTGTTTGATTTAATGACACAAACTCTATAAATCTTGCAGTTCAGAAAGAATTTGCACTAATAATACTACAAAACCAGATACACCTCTGCTAGTTAATGCTTCAACAGACAAGCATTTTTTAAAATATTCTGACATAGGAGTGCCAGTTTCATATATTTGCAGATGTCATCAGTCATTTTCTTTCTACTTATAAATTACTTCAGTTTCTTTTAGTAGTACCATTGCTTGGGAAGGAAACCATACCATAATCTTTTAAGATCCTAAAGAATCATTTGTATTATCACAAAGTGTCCTATCTTAAAAATTACCTAAAATGTTATCAAGCTTGCATTCAAAAATCTTGAAACTGTCTCCAAAAAGCAGCAATGTTTGCAAGAAAAAATGAGATGTCATCATGAGAAGAAATGAAAAGTAGGATAAGAGTGCTGCAATATAGCATAGATACAGCAGCAGATGGAAAAACAATAATTGGTCCCTGCAGCTGGGCAGCCCTAGGGCAGCAGCACCTTCCCTACCCTTGACATTGTAACTAGCAACTGGTGGACAGGACAGAGCAGCAAAGACAGAGTTCCTCTTCCAGGAAAAGGGCCTTGTCGTTTGTTTTTTATGCCTGCCCCCGTTATACTGTGTGTTATATCTGTGCAGGCGGTGGTAGCAAAGCAAGTTCCCTGGACCCAACATGATGTACTGGGAACTCCAGGGACAGCCTTGTCACAGCCCAGAGCCTCCTTGAATGCTTTAGTACCCAACCTGTCTGAACATGGCCTTTTTACTGATAATTGGCAGATTAGCATGACTGCCTTGGCACTTCTGGCTGATCATTCATGGTAGAGAATGCAAATTAAAGACAAAGAAAAATGTCTTGGTTTTGATTTTGGTTTGTTTGTTTGTTTGTTCATTTAAGAAAAGGTCAGAGATTTAGAACAGTCCATAATTTAGAGAAAAAAAAAAAAAAAAAGAGAGACAAAATTCTCAGAGACTCCATGTGAACACAAACAGCAAAACACTACAACAGTAAAAATTCAGAAAGGCAGGAATTACTAAAGACAGACTGAAGTCTGGGATATTTAGAGGTTTGACTCATTGTCTTTAAGACAACTCATTACACTTAGAAATCACAGCTGTCTTCAAAGTGTTAGGCATCTTGTTCCCAACCTCCTTCAGCATACTCCCTTCTCTCTCAGTGTCTTCTGAAATGATGAACACTTTTACCCATAGTGCTTATAATCTTCATTACCTTGGTCTTCAGCATCCTCATGAAAGGTTGATTTTGTGAAGTGGAAAAAAATATTCCACGGTTGGAGCTCCAGTGCATCAAACATCAAATGTGCCATCCAAGTCACAGGATTGCTGTGTAACCTGAGACACATCTGCTGGACGGAGAGTCTAAATTTACTGCCTGCTCTAAGGAAAGGTTAACATGCTGCTGCCCTGGTCTACAAGGAGAGTAGAAAACTTGTTCTTTCTTAAATATTCACAGTTCTTCTTCTCAAGACTTCTTCTGTGATAAATTGTGAATTACTCTGTCCTTTTCCAGACAGCATCTAATATCCTAGCTTGTACTGGCCAGTGGTCTGGATGGCTGCCATTGTGTAAAGTGGGTATCTCACACTTACTTGCTTGTACAAATACAGTGTGTTCATCTTATCCACAGACAATCCATAAAGTTTTTTGCAATGGGGCACCAGGAGTGTAATTCCTTGTGCAAATGAGTAAGACTAAGAACAAACCACTTCTTAATGCATCGGTGTCTCTATTCCAGCCTTATAAATAAGGCTTATAATCTTACCTAACACTTCCTAACCTTACAGAGACACTGTGAGAATAAACTAATCTATTCTTTAATTAACACTTAAAACAGTGATTTAATCATGTACTTGTCCTCTCTTTTTATTTTAGAATGGGTCTGACTTACTCATACTTTGGAAGTTTTATCCAAGATGTTTGTGAGATGCTGACTTTAGAGTGCTGAAGCCATCAAAGACTAAGTCCCAGAACATCAAGTGTGTTTAGCTATCTATTTCCCAAATAATTTTAAGATATTTTAAATTAAGTACAGAAACTGAGGATGATTTTAGAGAACACCAGCCCTAAAGATCTCCTTACCTAGTGTTACAGTACCCTATTGATGATGATGATGAGGAAGTCTTTCTTCTAAGTCAGGAAGATGAAAGGATTTAAAATTTTGAGAACCCCTAGATGGTTGCTGGGGTTATTTCTGAGCACACATACCAGGTCATATTTCATAAGTGAAGCAACAGGCAGGGAAATACCCAGTCTGTGAATCCGCACCAGGACATGTATATAACGTAAATGCTAAGCTGTCAAAGTCTAAGATTCCTACAATTCCACTGTAGCAGAAATGTAGGTTTGTACAGGCACTTAGACCCTATATGCGTACAACTTAGATGGAAAGAAAGGGGCTTGTGCCCATCATGGTACTTCAGTGACCTAAATGTTCCTTAGAGATGGCAAGTTCCCTCCCCCTCACGAAATTAAAATACACCTTGTATATTCCTGTGACCTCCATTTCACTCTACTGCTGTAGAAGATACTCCCCAATTTCAAAGATAATTTCCATTCAAATTTTCTGACATTGGTTTCTCATCTGTCATCAGTGCTTGAGATTACTGTGCTCTCCTCCTTTATATTTATAGCATGAAACTTCCTTGGTTCAATTTCTATTGCATGAAATATAAATGCAGGAGCAAATAAGAAGTAATCTAAGGTCAACAGAAAAGCAGGCAGTGTAACAATATTTTTTAAGACTGTATGAAACAAATGAAAAGGAGCAGCTCACATAAACAGCATGTTTAGCTTATTTCAGTGGCCCTTCTTAATTAACCCTTTAGAAAATAGACAAATGCATTATATAAATCACATACCAGCATATGTAGGTCTCAGAAACAGATCGAGACCCTCAATGTTTGTAGATGCACTGGGAAAAGTATTGCCAAATTTTGCCATCTTTTTGGCTGCATAAATACTTCCAAAAACACTTGTGTTAAATATTGATATCTGCTGCTATAGAATGAATCATCCTCCAAAGTAGCATTAGAGTAGATATAAATAAAAACTCTCATTGCAAAACTTCATTCCCATATAGGCAACATAAACAATGCTGAATATACTGCAGTATAATAGAGCACAGAAGGAAGAACTCTTACTTCTTTAGTGGAACGTGCTTCCAGCACGTAAAAACCCTGTTAATAAGAAGGGCTCATTTTCCTTCCCTCACCTTTCGTTCTCCTTCTTTGCTTTTGTTGTTCCTCATACTTTTTAAGTCTCCTTAGACATCAGCAGAAAAAATATCACCCATAAAGTTCTGAAGCGGCCACAGCAATTGCACAGCAATGCCAACTGCAAGATCTAGCTTTGGATGCCAGGCTGTTCCTCACTTTTCGAACCATTTACCTAGCAGAAAGCACACCAAATGTAAGGCACTGCAATGTGTTAATCTAGCTACTGCCCTGATTTAATTGGCCCAGAAAATTGCTTGAGGTGTTTGGGACTGCAATTAAGGCTAGGAGAGTCTGGAAAAACAGTCTTTGGTGGTGAAGGGATTTTTTTTATTATTTTTAAGAAACCAAACCCTCTCTCAGCTAAAACTCATGGGCCTAATTAGAGATTAATTAAAGTTACTTGCTGTTGCTTCGTTGAATTACAGCTCAGTAGACATATTTTAAGTGGCAGGTATAAAATTTAGCCTTTTCTATTTCTCCCTTTTGTCTCTGCTTCCAACAACCAGAACTTCCCCAATCAGAAAATTCATTCAATTCAAATTAGAATAATTGTCCATCTTCATCCTCAGCCTCACAACTTGTTGATTGCCACTGTAATTTGGCTTAAGGAGACAAAATTAATTTTATGAACGTAATGACCCTTGCCTGACATTGTTATGCTGTGATACTACTGTTGGATATAACAGTTACTATACACTGGGAATATCCAGCTACATGTACAGAGCTAAAAATAGGGAGGTGACTGCACCAAAACAATGGGTAAATTAGCTAGTTTGCTCTACAAATCTGAGATAAAATCTTATATGAAAAACACAGATAACAATAATTCATGTAGCAGCTATGGGCAAGACACCCAAATAGCCAACAGATTTTTCAGAAGTTCTCAGGCTGTAACAGAGCTCTGCACAAGCCATAGTTAAAAAGCACAGGGCTTGTCTGCAGGCATCTAATGTTTGCTTTGCAAGACACCCATGTAGGTCAAACGCATTCCTCAATAAAATTTAATAAAACACACACTGAGTGTTACACTAACAGTTTATCTAAATTAGCAAATGCTCAGCAACACTGCTTTTAATTCTAGTTATCCATTTCTGGTTTTAATATTTTTCTAGACAACAGCAGCAGGCACAATTTCAATACTTACATGGTTCATTTTCATTAAGTTGGAGTGCCATCATATTCTTATTGTCTGGTTATTTGGGTTTAGTAGGACCAGCAGAAGGAACTAAAAGAATGTTCTTTTGTTGGTTTTGGCCATTATTTTTGGGAGAGGTTGTTTTGTTTTAATCAGACTGTTCTCCAATCCTGTTGTCACAGCAACAGTGGACATAACTAGTTGACACAATTTTTTCCTCTAAACCTTCAGTGCCTGTCAGATTGCAGATTGAATTTAATAAGCCAATTTAACAGCCTACCTGAATCTTAATTGCAAGTTTCCTAATAATATGACATTATCCTTTTCAGTACATTCTGAAAGATTCCAGTAAATTATTTTCCTACAGACTAGAGTAGTGGTTTTTCTTTGCTTAAATATATGTTAGGTGTTTTTCTCCCCTTCGATTTTAGATAAGTATTTAACCCTGTAAATTTAGATGATGTATTGACAATTTAAAAGATTTTTCAGGCTGGAAACATTTAGAGCTATTCTGTGGTTTACAGTGACAGGACTGGATTTCCAATATTTTACAGTAAGGGCATACGCCTTTGGGGATTCTTAAGGAAGTAAAGCCACTCAAGCTATCAGATTTCCCACTGACTTTATAGATTCAACTTCTAAGCAGTGAATATCTTCTAAGTACGAACATATTCACCTCAAAACAAAAATAACTTAGTGCAGTGCACTCCCTTGAAAAGAACAGAGCAGTTTCAAGCTGGCCAGCCCATTCTATTATACCAATGTACTCTGAATTAAAACATCTCACTTAAAAAGTTTCCAGCACTAGGTGGTAACAGTTCCACAGCATTCTCAAAGATAACCCCAACACCGAGGTACAGCCCTGCCATAACTGATACAGATGGATCATTCAATGGCACTGTCATAGCTTTTCTCATAACAGCACAAGATTAGAAAGTAACATTCATTACAAGACCCCTTATTTTACGTTCCTGTAACTTTTACAGAAACAATTTTTTCATAGTGAAAACCAGGATAAAGTACGGTGAATTCTTTTCCCTGTAAAAGAAGTACATGTTGAATAAATTCACTATTTTAACTTGGATGCATCACTGGGAACAATGTTGTTCTTTCCGATCCCAATCTAAAAATCCCAGCCTGTCAGCTTGGAAGTTAGCCACCTCAACTGCAAAAAATAAATAAGGGTCTCAGGCAATTCTAAGAAATAACTTGAAAGAAAATAATTTAAAAGTTAAGCAAAAGGTAATAGACCACGTTTTCACATGGTGTGCAGCAGGCTGGTGGCGGTGATGAGAAGTTGGTTTACATCAGCTGCAGACCTGATCGCTTCACTTTACAATACTGCAGTGGACACGCAGTGTAACATCTCAGTGCGGTCAAAGAAAGAGACTGTTGTAGGGTACGTGCCAGGTAGTATTTGCTGGAAAAGCACTTGTTTGTACCACCACAAATACGGCCCAGGAGACTGAGAGCTGGAATGCACCAATCACAAACACTGCAGTAACTCACAACAATGGGGAGTCCCTCACAGAGACGGACTATGGATGAATGATGACTTTTAAGAGGGACTTTCAGTCACAATCTATCTGCAAAACTGAAATAACTGTTCTCATAAATTCACCCAATTCAGCAGGTTGTCTGTTTACTACATGAACTATTTTTATTTTGCATTGAATTTAATTTATGCATACTTAAATAACATGTATTCTATGTTCTGTCCCTTGGTGTAGTTGACATCAGAAAAGAGAAGGTAGCCAGAGATAAGAGAGACCACAGCAAAGAGAAAAAAATCATCTCTACATTTTCAGTTCTGTGAATTTAATTACATCTCTAACATTAACTTAAGTCATGATACTGATATTTGGTATTAAACTGTCAGTTATCCTTAACCATCCTTTTGAAGCTCATCAGTATCATAGATGAAGTAATCAAATTTTTGTACTAACCATTATTTTACCATAATGACACCCAGCAAGCGTAGTCATGAGCTAGGCTGCCACAGTAACAGGTACGGTGCAGACAGGGAATAAAACACCCAGTTTCTCCTCCAGGACCCTAACATGTAAGCAAAAGGCAAGGCTGGGGAAGAGATGGTAGAGCAGAAGGAGAGAGAGGGAGAACATTACTGGTCAGGACCACACAGTACAACACAACTCGGCAGCAGCCTAATTTGTCAAGAGACAAAGGAGATTTTAAGGAGCTAGTGAAGTGTTTGGACAGATGTTTACAGTGAGCTCCTCCTGTCTTGTGCGCACTCAGATATCTAGGGAACAAAGGCCAGGAGCCAGCTTTTGATGCCAAATAGGACATCGCCTAAGTCACTGTACCCAACGAGAGAGCATCCCAGGGTACAAAGGCAACTTATAGTCTTCCCATGCATAACAAGTAAATATAAAACCTAAGCTCCCACAAACTCTTTGCACTGACATCATACATGAAAACAAGAGCCTGTGTTGTCCTCACTTGACTCTTACATCTCATTAATTACCTTGTGTAGAAAGTAGATGTTTTCCTAACAGAAATACTACTTGGCTACTTCATTCCTCTTAATTTTTTGTGAGTACTATGATCATTGAATAATTCTCCTGAAAGTGACTTCACAGCAGGGGCAGGTAAGTTCTGTTTTGTCAATGATCCACTGACTATAAAAATGAACCTCTAAGTCCTCTATCAGTACTAAGCGGTAATGCTCCAGTTCAATGGAAGAATGATTCTGCAAAAAGTAGTTCCTACAGTCACTGGCTAGATAGTGTGTGCATTTCTGCATACTATAAACCTTAATATTTTATTTCCTCTTGAAACAAAACTGGTTGGTAACTCAATCAACTTAATGTATTATTTACCCTCTAGCTTTTCCTGAATGGCTACACGTAAAGTGTGTGCACGCACATGTGTGTGTGTATATAAATGGTTATAGAAGCGACTACAGTTTAGGGCTTAAAAACTACTAAAATCTCAGAAACCTATTAAAAGCTTTGTTTAAATTTGTCCTACAAAAAAGCAACTTCCACATTTGGTGTGCAGTGTACTACATGGGATTTTGTAACAACAAGATAAGCAGCAAACAGCATGATCTCAAACCAGCTTATCATTCAAAGTCTGAATCAATTTGTGACATTTTCTTGTGAATTTCTGTTTTGTGAAGTTTGTGAACTTTGTGGGTTTTTTTCTACCCATGACTTTTTTCTCAAAACTGCAGCTTGTAGCAATATATATTTAGTCACATAGAGCCACTACACTGTGTAAAAATCTGTTTTACTTATACTACCAGTTTTTATTTAAATCTATTTGAAATGTCCTTTTGTAATTTTGTGTGAAAATTGTGTTATATAGACTTTTCCAATTACATCAAGAGTGGGTTACGAGTTTGCTAACCAGAGTCTGCGATGATAAAATGCTATTCTGAACAAAAGGAATAATGGCCTTGAACAGAAGCAGCCAAAAACTCTGAGTCTTTTGCCCTTTCAAGGAAAAATGATTATGCCATGTACCTCTAAGGCGTCAGAATCTGACAACAAGTAACATCAGGTCACTCTAAGAATAAGATTGGAAGTGGTACTTTGTGCTAGCATTTTTTAAAATTGCCTTTTAACACACAATACTCTTCTCAAGTCACAAAGCACATTGTATTCCTGTAGTATTAGATGATAAGAGAGATGTGTGAAGTCATTCTGAGGGTGTCTACTGTGCAGTCAAAACAAATCACAGAAGGCTTTGTACAGAAGTTCAGGTTTCTTTTAAACTAACCAGTTCAGATACTAAGAGTTCTCAGTCCTGCAGAAAAAGTCTAATTTAACCGCCTTTTGGCCAGGTTTCTGCAGTCTGTGGTGAGCTCAGTGCTGCTGTGGTGAGACACAGAATGCCCGAGCTTGGTGTATCTCACCATAGACACGGTTTGACTTTGGGTGTTCTTTCTTGGTCTTTCCGTGCTTTTCTGTGTTGAAATACTTGAGAACAGAGCTCTTGAAAAGCTTATTTAGTTTACAAAATAGTGAATGGTTCTCTACTCTTACAGAGAATTAATTCAAATCAATATGACAGTGATGGATCTTGATGATGTTTCACAAATTTGCATGTGCACACTTAGGAATTAATTCTTGGTAATTGAATGGATTTGTATAATTTAGTTTTTAAATGAGACCCAATTCCCCATACCAGTGATTTTCTTATCTGTTTTTCCTGTCAGACTTCACTACTAAGGCTCTTCAGCTCTCTCTGCTATTGCCTTCTTAGTTATCCAATTAAATAAACACTAATCAGCCTATTTAATAAACTAGATTATAGTGTCTGTACTGGCCTAAATTTGTGACAGAGATGAACACAGATATTTAAGATGAACAACGTGTTGTGTTAAAGTAAGCAACAGACTACCTATCATCTGGAGATAGGCAGGCACCTAATCAATGCAGGCTTCTATGTGTTTTTCGGGGAAAAAATATGCTTTAAGGATCAGTTGATCATATTATTCACGTTTAAATCTAGGAAATGGAAAAGAGAGATTAAAAAGGTCATTCAACAGAACTTCCATATTAAAATGAAATTTGAAAACCGCTTTACATACAGCCTGTTTATGAACTTCCTAATTGGTTTTACACAATCTGGGATCAGTCTTTGCAGAACAAACTGAAAAATTTCATCAGGAATTGAAGCAGCCAGAAGCCGATTTCCAAATATGTATTTTTTAAATATGCAGCTCTGTTCAGGTTTTCCCCAACTAATCCATGTCATTAGATAAAAAGATTTGTAAAGGTAGGATTACATGGAATTAATGTTGATGCTGTATCTGACATTCTATCAGTAGAATGTGATGCTTTGTCACTTTTGGGTTTCCTAGCCTAGTGTATGATTTTTCTGACTTTCCCTTGACTTGTGATGACCACCATCTTGTCTCATACAACAGCGCCGGAATCAGTCCTGCTCAGAGCAGTTTGTGGTGGAAGAGATGACAAGCTGAACCCCACAGAAAGAGAGAAGAGGCAGGAAAACACTGGCTCTAAGTGCAAGTTGCACCAACGACAAAAACTGTTTTCTATCCTGTTCTCATAAATCCTTGACACACCACTGATTTCTTAGTAAACGGAGCAAGTAGTTTTCAAAAGAAAGTAAGATCTTTCCTTTATTCTAAAGATTACTATCTGGTCTATACAAACCAGCAGAAAACCAACACCTGCCATTTGAATGAAACTGTGGGGCTTCGGCTCTGCATTTTTGCAAACAACAGGATAACTTTTTTCTTTATTTCAATGACCAGATCAATAGTTAATAAGAGATCACGTGATCTCAATAAGTATCTTGACCTGGATATGAAGTGTTTTAAAGCAATGTAGCCTTTTCCTTCAGTCATCTTGGCAAAGATGAATGTTTCAAACGCTGTTTTGAAACAAATCAACAGTTAAGCTCCAAGGAAATTGCTGAACATAAATCAAGACAGACTTGGATCCACTTAGTGTATTTTGATGAGAACTCCAGAGTAAATATACAGTGATGCTGCTAAGAGGAGTGACACCTTGTGTGGCCACAACTGGAAGCATAGTGATTCCTAAATAAATTCCTTTTATTTATTCCTAAACTAGGATCATAGCATATCTGATAAGCTCTTATCAATCTGTCCTTTTAGGACAGAACTAAGGTACCCAGATGTCCACAGGTAAGCACTCGTTTTCGAAGCAAGGAGGTGCTCAAAATCAAATCACGCTGGTTTGGGGAAGAGTTGAAAATGCTTCCACTTTTGAAAATCATTATTTTTATCACTTTCAGTATCATTGACAAACACGTTCCAGAACAATTTGGTCAGTTAAGGAGATTGACTTACTGACTTAAATATTGCCTTTGTGATATGAATGTACTTGCAGATTGAGGTTCTGATTAAGCATTACTAAAGTGAATTTTTGGGGGTGGGAGGGGGGCTTGCTTGCTTGTTTGTTTTAGTACTCAGGAGATTCCATAGACTAAGCCTTTAAGAGCTATCTTTTCTGTCATTTGCACTGGGGCAAATAAGAAGAAATTTCACAGAGATCAGTTACCAGAGTTACAGAACTAATTTAAGTAAGAGAAAATAGACTTACCTTCTATCATTCTGCCTCTTAGTCCCATAACAGTTCTTCTATGATTTTGCTAAACAAAATCTGTATATAACTGCTGAAAACTCTTCTTCATACGATTCAGTGACAAACTGAATCAGAAAAATGACAAAAACTGTGCCAAGAAAGACCTTGGGGTGATGAACTCATTGTCTGAGAAAAGCCAAATTTTGCTAGTCTACTTGTAAAACTTTCTGAAGAGGTTTATTAAGTTTACTTATTTCACAGTCTCATAAGGGAATGCTTCATTACCTTTGCTATCATACCGCTTGCAGTCACTGTAATATAAGCCTGTATTTTCCTGTGGCATGATTAAACACAATATTTAAGACTTAAATGAATCCATTAATATGACAAATGCAAAAATGACATCTCTCTTTTTTTATAAAAAACATTACCAAAGTCTAGTGTATAATAACATATCAGGAACATTTGTTTAATTTTATGATATTAGAAGCTAACTCAGTGGAAAAAAACTCATTACTGAAAATTATTCTGAAGTAGAGTATGTCCCTCAAACAACATGAATGGAATACCAAGGCACAAAATCAGGGAAGCTTCATCTAGATATAAATTCTTCCTCAATGTTTTCAAGGTGCTGTAATGAAAGTAAATGAAATGCCAATTACATATTTATGCAGCACATATCTCAGAAGTGACATAGCTTTTTCTCTTCCCTAGAAAAACTTCAGCTACTCTGAGGAGTAAGTGTAATTAAGGATTTCTTTTGCAAACCCACTATATACAGTTTATTTTACATGTGGTTTCATAGCTGTATTCCTTGAGGAAAATTTTGGATGGAAAGTATGTAATAACAGGATATAAAGATTGGATTGTCCATTTGACACCTGAACGAACATAATTATGCTAATTTTCCACAGGTTAAATATGCACAGTCTACTTTACAAGTTTAGATACAATAATGTAGATCCACTGTTAACGCAGATTTGACTCCTCTTGTCCTGAATTACAATTCTTCTTATCTTTACTCAGATACTTCCTAATCATAATTTGTAAATCAAAGTCCCCAAACAGTCTGCTGGTTCTGCTTCTGGCCAAGCAGGGCTTCTAACCAACTCAGCACACATATACCCTCGAGTATCATAAACTAATATTGATCTCAGTGCCCCAGGAAAAACCAGATTTGATAGCTATGATTCTAAAGATAGCATATTTTAGATAATATGTCAAGAACTTGATGGTGGTGTACAAACTTTTTGCCATACAGTCCCACTCATTGCGAATCAAAAGTCAGGCAAAAATTACGGAAGTAGTATATTCCAGACCTAATGCCACTGTTTAAAAAGCCCTACACGTAATCACATAGTCTTTCTCAGCCTCTCTCAAATAAAAAATAAAATGCATGCATCTTAACTGATCTTTTTAATGTAAGAGATCATCAATAATCACGTACAAAAATGACAATACTCTCATATACTCAATATGAGCACTATTTCTTACAACAAAACCTGTTCAAAGCTCATATTCGATCTAGCGCAAAGCTATTGATTGTTGTCAATACAACTGCAGAGACTTTTGTCCAAGGCTGTGAATTAATTTGCAGCAGTATGCCTTACTTTCTCAATATTGTATTATGATAGTCCTTAGAAAAATTGTACTTCCAAAAAACCAAACAAAAAACCAAAACCAAAACAGAGAGAAGGAAGAATTCACTTTTAACAGGAGGTTCAACTTGGAGGGCTTTACAGAGGTAGGTTGATTCCAAGTTGGAGTGTTATGCTTCATAAGCAAAGGTCTCATAAATTTAAAATAAAGGCATATACAGAAACTCTCAGAACAGTGAACTAACCAGAAGCAGTACTTACTTTACAATAAGGCACAAGTAAATTTTGAATTTAAACATTTACATCTTTTTTTTATTTTTTCCTCTAAACTGAAAGCAATTCATCTGGAAAAACAAGCAGACTCAATATTTTTAAAAAAGAGATACAAGCAGAAAAAAGAAATCAAGTGACTAGTTAAACCATCTCACATCTGGTCAGAACTTCTTTTTTGTTTGTTTGTTTTTTGTTTGCTGTTTCAGAAGAAAACCCCAAACAAGCAGTTAATATTTTTCATTGCAACTGACCAAGAGTTATTGTGTCTTATTTTTGGTTCAGCTTCTGAATAGAAATTCAGTTTTTCACACATCTTTAGCCAACTTATGTCTCATTGTTAAGATGTGTCTAAAGATTGATTTGCATGAAAAACCTTGGAAAAGCAACTTTTTAGCAATGAAGCTTTAGGAAATCAAAATCTGTCCCTGAGATTTACTGTGGGGCTTTTGCGTGGTATTGGTCAATCACAGAGGTCAATCTCCCCCATATGAGGTATCTAATATTAGATTTTAAAATGTATATTTAAAGACCAAAATCTTTGGCCTGATTTTTAACAAGATGAGTATTTCTTGCCTAACTGCAGAAACTCAAGTTCAAACAATTTGCCTTACACTCTATTTTCTCTCAATGTCAGGAAAATGAGAAATAAATGTAAATGTAAAATGGGAAATAGAAGACTTCTGAGCTTCCCAAATGCACTGTGAGGATAAAGTGTCAAGTCTGATGAATCCTACTATGATGTACATTGTGAAAAGCTTATCAATAATATATCAGGAAAGGATTAGAGGCAATGTCACTGTAACAAAGTGGATTAAAATAGTTCTAACTGCTTTGAAAAACACCTTTCCTTCTCCATCTGTAATATCTTCTCATACCCAACCAACCACTGTGTCTCATGCATATATCATTACCATCCCCAAGTAACAGAACTACAAAGTATTACTGCTTTTCATAATATTTCTTGCATTAATTGTCTAAAACTCTAAGGGAAATATCACTGCTGTGTGGAAGAGTTGTGGAGCTATGGGCTAAAACAAGCCCACTAGCTTCACTGACCACAATGAGTCTAAAGCTACAGTTCCTCAGGATCACCATTAAAATTTGTCTGTCTGTCTGTCTTATCTGTTCATCCCATCCATCCACTTTTGTTCTAAAAGATGTTCTTTTGGTATTTAAGATCTTATTGAGGAAGCACCAATCAATCCATGTAAACAGACTGAGCTTCTGTAGCATCACCACCCACCACTTGAGTTTGGCCGGGAAATATGCATCAGTACTTGCTGTCTCTGATGTGAACCAGTTTTGGTTTCCAGCAGCTGAGCTATAACTAATCCAGCAAAAGAGAGCAATTAAAAATAAACGTTATCAGGGTACTAAAGATGACATGTGAGTGTCAAGGCTACTGATAATGAAGTGAGGAATTGGCAGGCAGGATAAAGTAACAGACATACAGCTACCTTAAAGGTTAATAAATTTACTTCTCTCCTTCCCACCCTTGTTCTAAGCTGCTGCAAATTATGTGAAATAATTGTTCTGACAGACTTATTTTCCCCCTAGACCAGATGTGTTGATCTCCCTTAGGTTCTTTAGGCAGAGTGATGGCAGATTTTAATGTTCCCATGCTCACTGTAGCAGCTGTACAAACACTTCATTAACATAAGAATGGTGGTATGTGCTATTGAAAATGGGGGGTGGGGGGGTGGCGGTGTTCCTCTATCCTTCTTTATAATTCATTGAATTTTATGCTATGAGTAGGTGCTAAATTGGGAATGAATAAATGCATTTCAAACCCGCACTTGGCATTCAATGTATGCTTATTCTCTTACAGATGAACCAAATTTTTAGCTTGAGAATTTTTGCATCTATCCAGTGCCAAGGCAAGGGAGTTGTATAACATATATTTGAGAAAGATTTAGCAAGAAAAAGGAATTTTTTCTGCCAAAATAATCCATATTCTTACAATACTTTATTCATGAACTCAGGCTATGGCATGTAGCATCTGTTAATTCTACTACAACTACGTCAACATGGTGAATTGTTTTTCTTTCAGAAGGTTTTATGAGCAACTTTTCTCTTTGACGTGATGCAGTTCTTGGACAACTTAAAACGCAGCTGCTTTCCTTAGGTTTCTCTTGATACTTCCCTTCACTACAGATGTCATTACTGAGAATTTACTGAGTCACTCTCAGTAAATGGTGAGTGCAGGACTATTTCTTTATGAAGAGGAGAACCGAGGCAGTTGATCTTTTGCATATTTAAGAATTTATTTAATGTCAAATTAAGAATAAAAGCATACCTTGCCAAGCATAGAAATTGTCACAAGATAAGGTCTACTCCGTCTGCTGCTCGCTAGGGATATAGACATTGTCCTTCCTCTTCTAAAGCACTAAGATATAAAATTGAACTGGAAAACTGGCATCTCATTGCTTTCCTTGGTTTCTTCCTTTTCATACACAAACACGTGCACATAAAGCACTTCCTGTATGCTTATATATACACATATATATATCTCCATGTATATATTCATATATATAGATATATTTCTATATATATGTCTATAGAAATAAGTGCTTCTTTCCTGCACCAGCTGTCACCTCTGAAGCATATGCCTGGCTAGGAAAGCAGACAAATGCTTTTTGAAGCAGATACATCTTCTATTTCCATAGTGTGTTGGCAGGAGGTGGTAGTAAGGATTAAGAAATTGGTTCTATTCTTGCTAACAGCCAACTGGCTGGGAGGATGCTTTGGGGCATTGTGGATGTGATACGTTGGTAGTTCCTGAACTGAAAGGAAAAAATAAATTTGTATGCGGGTATATGAATTCTCTGTCTATTCCATGCTCATCACACTGCTACCAAGGCTTGCGCTTTGCAAGAATGCTGCAAATCATGTCTGAAGGCTCCGAGCCAAAATCTGACAGGCCTTTCTTTACACTACCTCTCTGACATATGTACTGCAACATCCAGGCTCTTTGCAGCTTTTTCAAAATTCAGAAGGTCAAATTTTGCTCTCAGATGTCAGCACACAACTCTCATTGCCCTGATTTTAATCTTACTATGGTTTAACTTCTGCATAACCTCTTTGCAAATAGCAATGTGTCACAGAGAAGGAAATTAAAAGTTAGACAGAGCCTTTTAGCTAAGCACCATTAAATTACATTGCCTATATTAAGGTAAGGCAATAAGGAGGAACAACAGACACTTTGAATTCTTACTAATATCTCTCATCTTCATTTCCATTCTACATGGGAACTGGGTTCTGGATTTGCAGTAGCTCAGTGAATGTAAAGACCTTGTAAGTGTGTTGATGTTCCACCCTCTACCTCCTGCAGACTAAACGCTGATCTAGCACACTCATGTTTGTTCAGGACCACAGTTTGTTCTTTAGTCTGAGTCTTCCATTAACTGAAGTATTTCCTGTTCCGTAAGGAAGTGATTACCTATATCACAAGATGGAATTACTTCAGTCCTTAATGACTGTATGATTTGGACTTGGTTAAATCCTAACCTAAGCACTACATATTCCTGTTCCCACTACCTTTATGGGTACATAACTTCAGTTGCTAATACAAGCAGACTAAAGTAGTGCGCTGGACTGCATCTGACAATGACTGCATATACTGCTAAACCAGCCCTTCGCAAACAGATCCCTCAGTTGTATGCGTCAGCTGCATCCAAGCCTGGAGCTGTCCTAGTGCATGCTTACCCCCCTGCACAAAACACCAGAAACACGGAGTATCTTCTGTTCTATAGATAACATATATCTGGACCATATCCAAGGCTACAAAAAACCCAGGGATGGAGGACTGGAAAGAAACAGAGGAAAGACAGAATAGAAAATTATCTGCCTCTGTTCCCAGTCTGGAAGCACATCTCTCCAAATCAGTCCTGCTATTAATTAAATGACTGCCCAGTATAAGCACTGGGTGAACCAGCTGTCTGCAGACAGCTCTACCAGCGCATGTCAAGAGCTTGCTTCTCCAAAGAGTGGTACAAAATCCCTGTTCGCATCTCAACTACGTCCCAAAGTCCAGGATAATCATAAGAGCCTGTAGCCAGCATCCCTACTCCCACTGTGGATAGCCTGAGATCTACCTGAATTCACCTCTGTGGATGGCTAGGACTTAATTTGAGTCATTCTAGGCAATCTGGTTTTGACCTTCACCACATGACTTTCCCCAAAAACATATTGAAATGTTCAAGGTAACACAATATGTCAAGAGCCATCCACCTGGCAGGTAAGTGCCCCTATAAGGACTGCCTTACTTTAGCCACAGGTGCATCAGCAGGATTATCCAATACCACTGTGCTTCCAGAGGTAAGCAATAATATGATCAAGTGCAAAATTTGGCATCAAACCCCACTGTGGGGGAGTTCCTGCTCACCACACTCCACCAGTCCTGAAGTTCAGTTATGCTGTCTCAAAATTTGCAGCACTGTAATTGAAAGCAGCATCAGGCACTGTCACAACCGATCCTTGTTGACAGTGATCAGAATGAATGCATGAACCATTATTGTTTGAACTAAACAGACAGTATCTACCTGAGAACTGAAACAATTTCCGATATACAACAGAGTGGGCAAAACGGGGAGGACAGGCGTAATGACTGCTAGTGAGTGGGTTACACATATGTATTCATTTGTCAAAGCTTTCAAATGTCATAACAAAATAGAAGACATTGACATTTTCCCAAGAGCATACAGAACGAACTTAGTCTCCAATTACTGCAGAGTTAAGCTAAAAATGGGGAAAGCAGAGAATAGCTAACTTTTTTTTCCTTTTAAATTAACTTTCAGCTTCTCCTGAAAGAGGACAGGCATCAGTTTTCAGAATTGGCAGTGCTTTATTTATTTTATTTTTTTTAATTCACAGAAAATGTACATAGGCAGGAGCTCTGAGAGTTACTGTGATCTTTCTGCTGCTGGTACAAAAATGTCCCTGCATCCATCATCACTTAAAATTGACACAAAGTGTTCTTTTCTGCTGAGAAAAATTGGTGGTAGCTTGAAAACAAATTACAACTTAAAATTTCCTGCACAGTGAGCAGTGCTCCGCAGAGAAAGAACATGTTCAAGAAATCAGAAACATGTAGAGATCAAAAAAAAATCTCCAGCTAAATCTACCTTTGAGAGAAACCTCCTTCCTTCCTTCCTTCCTTCCTTCCTTCCCTCCTTCCTTCCTTCCTTCCTTCCTTCCTTCCTTCCTTCCTTCCTTCCTTCCTTCCTTCCTTCCTTCCTTCCTTCCTTCCTTCCTTCCTTCCTTCCTTCCTTCCTTCCTTCCTTCCTTCCTTCCTTCCTTCCTTCCTTCCTTCCTTCCTCCCTTCCTTCCCTTCCTTCCTCCCTCCCTTCTTCCCTTTTCTTTTCTCCCTCAGAGTATATTGTACAGAAAAACTGGAAAAACTTGATCCCATGCTCCAAATCTAATATCTACTCAGATGAGGATAGGAAAACATGAATCAAAATTTTGCAGCTCAGAAACCATCTCCTATGAAACATCACATAAACTGAAGGCCATAGGTTGAGATTTGCGTTAATCTCTTTGCACAGAAAGATGATGTCCATGGGAAAAGGCATTCTGCTGTGGACACCCACTCCTGAGCTGTAATTCTGACATTGCTTCTTCCTTGAAACTAACAGGTAATTATTTACCACATCGCAATACATTATTATCCCATTCCTGTGGTCATTCAGGTGAACGAAAAGTAGAGTTCAAATTGCAACTGAATCTCTAGTAAAGCAAAAAAGGATTGAGGATTTCCATAGGGTTAAGAAGGAAGAAGTTTCCAAGGGACAAGCACATTGGTGGCTGTTTCAAGGCTGGTTTTTTTTTTTTATTTTGTGGGACAGGGTGGGGAGTTGTTTGGTTTGGGATTTTTTTAAAATTTGTTTTTTAAACGTTTGTATTTAACAGCTCCTTAATAACACAATATGGAACTTCCCCCCCTCACCTAGCAATTAAGGACCAGAATATAGAATCTTTCTTGTGCTCCACTGAAGTGCTACAGTCACACAGACTTCTTGAACCAATGAATTCAGAAGCACCTTCTAAACAGCAGGGATGTCGCCTAAAAGGCAACATGAAAGTTTAACCCAGGGTGGTTGCTGTATAAGACACAGCTGACTATTCAATTTTTCAGAGAATGCTCTAATCCTCAGGCTGTAGGGAACTGACAGAACTCTGCTCTTCTGCTAGCCATTCTTGAAAGCAAGCAGTGGTATCCTCTGCAAGATGAGAAATCCTACAAAGTCTTCTCCTACACTGCCTAAGAGACTGGGGTCCTCAAGAAACAGAGGTGGTAGAAACCCTTTTTTTTTTCACCTAATAGGCCCTACACATAGTCTCATGCTAACTACTCAGTCAAGCCTGAGACAGCTTTAGCTTTCAACAACACATGGATCTAGTGATGCAGAGTTGAGTGTTTCACGCAAATGAAAGGAGACTCAGAGTCCAGCTCTGTGGAGAAGACTCAGTCCAACTCTATATGGAAAGTCAATTCAAACATGCAGTTTACTAGCCTGTATCCACATCCTCCAGATAGCCCTGTGCAATGTAATAAGATCCTGGAAAACCAAGATCCATTACTACTGGGAATACGATGAGAAGGCAGAAAGCAAATGGAAATTTTAGAAGCACAGCTTGTACTCAAAAATTCACATGAAGTTTTAAATAGAGCTTCAGATTGAGGCTGTGCAGATCATTACGGTATTTGCTAACTGGTACATCCCAACCTTTTGGTGACCTTCTGGAATAGGCATTCTGCTGAAATGAAAACTATTACAGAAAACACCACATAAACATTGAAACTCTCAAAGGCACTGCATGCACACCCTCGCCAGGTAAAAGGAGAAACAGGACTCTGCGGTTTAAATTCCTTTTCACTTGAAGCAGCAGAGGTACAACCTGCAATAAAACACACTTTGAAAGGCAATCCTTCAAGGATACACCAAAGCAATGAAATGCTGGCAGAAGTAATTATGCAGAAACATTTTTGCAAATAATGAGAAATATCTACTTTCATCTTGCCATTTCTTGGCATGGATATTTATAAAAAATTCCTGTTCATTTCACTGCAATTCCTGTGCACGATCCAGTAGTTAGAACAGAACTTGCAGGGGAAATGAAAAATTGCTCATTTAAGTTTCAGATATTTTCTGATCAATGAAAACTTTTTTCAGGACTTTGGTTTTGATCACTCTCCTTCTGCCAATGCATCTTTCCTCATCGCTTCTATGCTATTACAAATATGCAAAAACCAGACATTGCTCCCCGGTGTTAGACATTACAGATGAAAAATTCCAAAATGTTTTTCTCAAACTGTTCATTCACTTTGCCTTTTAGCAAATTAACAGTTACAGTTTTTGCCATCACAGCCACCCCTTTTCCGACAGAATACACCTCTCAGAACACCCATGGAAAACAAGTTGATGAGGTCTACTCAATTTATTTTCCTCCAGCTGAGTATTGTCAACTATGCAGTTTTTGAGTCCTTTCTATCACTAACCAAGTTGCATGTTTACTGTGTGGCTGTCAATTCTATACTCTTTACAAAGGCCTTGTTTGGCTCTTAACATTTCTGCTTTAGGTATCAAGGAAATTTAAAGTCATATATATATAACTCTTCTGGAAGATTTTTTAATGAAATACCTAGCAAAAGGATAGGAGCTGGCTACTGAACTACCACCTAGATAGCAATATCCTTTAGAGTGCCAAGTATGCCACAGTAAGCAGTGTTGTAAACCCTAGGACTTTTTGAGACTGTAAATGAGACTGACTGTTCCTCAGTCCTTGTTAAAGGAAATTGTCCACACTCTGGACAGGTACAAAACAGAATGGGGATTCATATGGAGAGAGGGAATATATTGCTACAGTTTCCAGATTGAATGACAGATTTTTACCACCTACATGCTGAGAATGGTGGCCCAAATTCCTGATTCCAACAGAAGCGAGGACATTGATGAGTTTATTTTAGTGATTAGAGTTGTTTCTTACATTACTAAAAATGTATCACAGAGGTATTGCAGGTTACTTGAAATATGTATGATTTTAAAATGTGTTTTATTCTCCCAAGCTTTAATTGGTGTCCAGTGGTCAATTTTGTAATTTGACTTAAAAAAAATAAAGCCATCAACAACGTAAGTGAAACAAATACACGAATCAGGCCTGGGAATTGTCCTGAGAGAGGAAACACTAATTATAGGCGTGTACAAAATATCAAGCGATGATGGTTATGCACCTTACATGGTTTTACTGGGTATTGACTCCTCCAACCTAAATTCACTGCTTAAAGTTCCGTTAGGAGCATGGAACCTGCACCTTCTTTAGAGGACTGCAGAGCAGTTTTTGTGGTGGTTGGTGGTTTTTTTTTTTTTCCAAACCCAGTCAAAGAAGATAGATGCTGTGGGTCTGTGTTTTATGGTAGCTTTCACCTAGGATGTAGATGTCTGATATTTAATTACTGCCTCTGAAGAGGATTCACCCCCCCCACTTCTCAGTTCCTTAGAAACTGCTCTAACCAACCACTCCTAATGCTGCCACTGTATTTTATTTATTATGTTTGTTTGCATGCATTATGCCCTTCTCTTCCCAGTTTTATTTGATTTTATCTACCTTGTACACAGGCTAGAAGAGACTGTCTCTAACACAGACAACATACTTGCTATTTGCTGCAGGCTAGAGAACCCTTTTCATCTGAGAGCTGCCTGGCATTCACGGTAGCTGAGGCTCAGTCCTCTGTCCGCAGGCAGAACTCCAAATTCAGAAATCAGAGTCTCCTGGCATCCCTGCAGTGTGCCACCAGGGACAATCAGTGAATAATAGAAAAGTCAGTATTTGTGGGACCGGGGCTGTAATTTTCTGTCAGAAACTCCAGGTTTGCATGCAAAACATATACAAGAAATGAAATACAAAAGCAGAAAAAAAAATTCAGTTTTAAAATCCTATGTGAACACTTGACTAATCCCATCATTCACAAAATGGTCTTCCAGGTATTAGCTCACACAGAGACAATAGTAAGGAATCAAGCCAGTGCAGTTTAAGACCCTCATGATCTCCCAGCTGCAGTCTTTGCCGTTGATATGGCCATTCAATTTACACCTACATTAACTAATGCAGTATAATGTAAAGTAAGTCAGCATAAGCCCAATTTGATTGCAATACACAAAATCAATTTACCCACAGAGGGCTGCTGCCGCTTCCTCCCAAACACAGCATGAATTATGCATACACTACCTCATCGTCCAGCAGGTCCCTCTCGCTCTTGGCTTGAGGCCTCAGGCCTGTTTTCCTGATTGTGGTTCCATAAAACTATCGCTGACTGTACATACATGTAGGATGAGAGTCCACATCCCACGAGTTTACTATCTAAACCGGAATGAAAGACAAGAGGTGAGAGCTACTCTTAGGAAGAAGGGCCTGAGGGCAACCTTTAAAGCCTCAGGCAACGAAGGGAGAGGACAGGCTAAGGCGGTGCAAGTCACCCCGCACTCAACAGGGAGGAAGGAAGTCTCTGAAATTCGGTCTTGACCAGAGTCTCCCAAATCATAATGAGAGCTGTATCTTAGAGCTATGGGGTGCTAGTGGTAATTTGTGTGTTCTGGGAGCTCCCGTATGAGCCAACGAAATAAGGTAAGGCCTTAAGACACCTCAAAATTCAGGCACAGAAAAGAGGCTTTAGAAGTAATTCCATTCCATCACTGCATCAACACAAAAATCCAACCCAGTTTTGAAAGGAAGTCTGACATTTGCATCACTTCTTCACAAAACTATTTTGCATTGTAATCAACATGAAAGATGCTGCTAAGGTCTTAAGAAATAATACTGATTTGCCCTAGGTAAAAAGCCAAGCTCCAGGTTTTGAAAATTTAGGTTTATATAATAAACTCTTTGGACAACTTGCCCTGCAAAAGATCAAACACCACTTATTTCTTATTTTTCTTCATATCAATTGTTTTCCTCTGTTGAGAAGTTGCCAAACTCAAACTGCTGAGTGCCACACAGCAACAAAAGAAGTCTTAACAGGACTGAAATGATTTTTTCTTGATTGAAGCATCTCAAAAGCCTCAGTGCTTCCTCTTAACTAAGTGTACTTTTAAAATGTTCTCTCAATTTAGAAAGGAAACACATTTATGACAAGTAGTGAGGGAGAAGTTGTAGAAGGAATATTCTTTTCCTGGATTTAACATCTTCTAGAAGATGCCTGAGATGGTGGTTGACAAAATTTGATGTTTTTTACAGCCTAATACTCCTAAATAGCTCAAATCTCAATTTTATAGCCTCAGAGAAAACAAAATGTGTCCAATTCATCAGACTGTATAATGGACCCTGAAAACTTTTATTTCCTTAATATGTTTATTAGCTTCAAGGTAAAATTATGTTTTACCTTGAACTTCTATACATTCAACTCATTTTAGACTAAGGGCTCAAACACAGGATTGAGTGTTAGCAAGCAACTGCACCAGTAATATCTATGTGCATATTTTGAGTTGCTGGCAAACAACAACTAAAGCAATCACAAGTTGCTTCTGATGACCTAAACCGTGATGCTATCAAAAGCCTAGCACTAGTTCCAGCTAACCCAGCTGGCTTCTGATTTCTACAGCAGAAAAGCAGCAGCATAAATTTCTGGCTGTAAAATGAAAGGCTCTGAAATTACAGTTTTGTCTTAGCCTACAACACAGCAGGGCTAAGATAAATCAAACTGCCTTGCAACACATGTTACAAAGCAGTGTTTTAGACTGAAGTTATCAACTGCAGCATCATCAGGTACAATTACTCAATCATGTAATTCACATATGGCTGTTGATCACATACTATTAATTAGCAAGTGATAATTAAATGCTACAGCTTACCAAGTTTACATTATTAAGAGGTGACTGTGCTTGATGTACTATAGAATGGGGGGTGACATCTATGTGAACTTTGGCCATTATACAGGACCTGGACAGTAACCAACACATTACAGCCACAGCGGGTCCTTTTCCATAGGTACTCATAGCGTTATCACCCAGGAAACTGTGACTCAGCAGCAGAATACATACATTAACCAGGTGTTACCAAAGACAGTGTCACTCTACCTGAACATTTCTACAATTTCTACCTCTCAGAGTAGCACAGCTTTCCTTCAGCTTCCTTCAGGTAGCTGTTCTTCCACATATTCATCTCTATACCGTATACCAATTAAAGCATAAAAAACTGTCATGGAACAGTCCTGGATCAGAGGAGGCCCACTGATATTCAGAAGAGGTATATTAATACCCACTGTGACTACAGCTGAACGTATGAGTAGCTTGACCTTTTGTCATCATTTAGCAAGGTGAGTATACTACTGAGATCTCACTTATACGTCACATACAGTCCTGCATACAACAGAAAATGCATGCACACACAAAGTGACATTGCAGAATGGGCACATTCAGACTTAATAGAAGATGATCATTAGTAATAGTTATTAAAATTGTTTTATGGTGTTATGTCATTACAAATATACTGGTAGCTTTTCTGAAATTGAGACTGACAATTATTTTTAGGCTGCTTAGAGAAATAACAACAGATGCTTATCTAATAAAATTTAACATTCTAGCCAAGGGTATATCTAAGAAACGCACCTTCTGTCATACACTGTCAAGTTTCCAGCATTAATTAATGACTACCTTTAGCCATAAAACTTCTAAGTATGTTCATTGCAATTTTGCAATTCTGAGATTGCATCTGAAGTGTTCTTTACTGATTGTGTACTGTTTAGTCTTTCTATCCTAATTTTGTTAATTACAGCTATTTAAAACTGATTATTTTGCTCATCTCTGAACCCAGGGTACCATAACACTTAACAAAGAAACCTGTTTTCATAAGAAACACAGATCACACATCTGAATGAAAATATGGAAATAAACTTTTAGTACTTGACAATTTGAAACATTTCTTTTAGCACCTATGGAGGCATGTACATGACTGTGATTAAAATTTGCATTTTAGTCATAAACTGTTTTTTTATTCTTCACAGATGGAATCTTACCATGCACATAGGACTTTACGTGATGAAAAACAAGCCAGTGTGATCAGCGTTATCAGAAGCAACATATGAGTCTTCTGAGGCATTTTCTCAAAGGATTCCCCAGCATCACCATTCGGCAAGCCTTGTACGATGAGAATGGTTATGCAGTTGCATAACACTGGTGCACCTGCAGAGCATCACCTTTCTGAAAGGTTTCAGAATAACACATAAGTTCTCTTGTGCTGCTCGTTTGTGTGTCCAGCTTAAGTTTCTAATAGCTACAGACAAGGCATTCTTCAGTGTATTGAAGAATGTTAGACAACATGGCAACCAACCTGAACTCATAATCTAATCATGCCTTTTAAGATCTTTGATCTATATAAACTGGCTTTCAAGCTTTCCTATAACCACAATTTCTGTAAGTTCTTTGTGGTGGTTTCCAAGCTTATTATTTCTGCTATAAAATCACTCTCTGATGTAATTCTCTTGAAATAGTGAAGTGAAAATGACTTGATTTATCTCACAAAAATTCTTAACTCCAAACATAAATTGTGCTGATTGCAAATATCCCACTGAGGAGAAGAGACATAGTGGGAAAAAGTAAAATGAAAATACATTCAATTCTATGCATGAATGAAGCTAGCTAATACATCTTCCCATAACTGCATAAATATCTTGTTGTGAGGGCATATTTTGTTTTAGTTTCATTTTTCAAACTGATCTTTTTTCTGTCTTCAGACATGTCTGTTTTTCCCATATCAGGGCATCTTTCCATAAGGTTCATTCTGCAGCTTGTTTGTTCATCAACAGCATGCGTGTGGAGCCTGCGCAATGGTGTTATAAGCCTCTTCTATTCTGCTGAAGAATTACAGGTTTAGCAAGGACCAACACAACACTGGAATAAAACCAAACCAAAGCAAAAAAAACCTGAGCTCAGTTCACTCTCCAACTTTTCTGGCAGCAATACTGTGTAATAATTAAATCTAGGACAAATTTTATTTGTGCTGCTGTGAGATTTTGCCAAGCATAAGCACTGTGATCTCTAACATAAGCAAGGGAAGAAATTTTGCTAAAAATGTAATCTCCCATAAACTATAAGACATTTAGTTATATCTTTCTCTTTCATGGGGTACAATACTTGGCAACTTTGTCATTATGTTTTTAACAATAAATTGGCTAATTCTCTGGGCTTTTTATGAAAAGACACTTTAAGGCCTGATGATTTTTTAGGGGGAGAAAGCCAGAGAAAGCACATTTGAAAAAAAACAAACAACACGTTAAAAATCATGTAATAAACTGAAAAATTATTGGTTTGACCCTGCCATTTGAGACTCTCTGCCATTTGAGACTCTCTGCCATTTGAGACTATCTCCAGTGACATTTTCTTGTGCTCCTATACTGATCCAGGGACATTCTAGATCTCATGGACTGTAAGACCACAAGCATTTCTCTCCCTTCCTGCAGATCAGATGAATTCGGTGCAACTCTGAGAAGCTGAAAATTTGGACAAATGCAATATAAGAAGTTTTGCTGCATTTTTTTTTTTTCCCCCAGTGTGCACTTGAAACAGCGGGAACATGAAACTGGAGCTGTGGGGAAAAAGCTTCAGTGTCTTTTAATAAAACCAGCTGGAAAAATTGTAGCTAGCTCCCAAGCTGGAAAGTAAAACCATCTCCAGGAATCACCTCCAGGGAGGTGGGCTGCTGACACTCCCTCCTCCCTGTCCCTGCTCAACATCATAACTTGGATGTCCCTCCTCTGGGGCTTCCCACAGGACTGACTATTACTACTTTGGCAGAACATCCTTTATGGCAACAGATACTGGAGCATTTCAAAGATGACTTTGAAACAGGGTCTTACGTGAATCAGTAAGAATTACTTCTTTGTACTGTTGGCACAACATTGTGCCTTAAAAGACAAATTGTTAGGGACAGGGAGCTGGTGTTTCAGTAGACCACCTTCTTCAAGCTGGCTTTTTTCAAGAGTGATAAAACTCCTTCCCACAAGAAAAAAAAAAAGTTTCCCACACTCTCCATGTACACATTGAAGAGAGTGCAATGAATACATGAGACGTAAATCATAAGAGCAAGCCAAGACAGAGAGCCAGAACTCCATTCCTCTGATAATTAAATCAAATACCAGAAAAGAGACCTTGTTTAACAAGAGCCTGTAAATTCCCAAGCAAGAAAATAGAATGGATAGTGAAGTGAGAACAAAATTTTTAGAAGAATGGCACTGAAATCTAGTGCAGAAACTGAGCTCACTTCAGGACAGTTTCAAGCTCTTCCTCACCTATGTACAGAACTCCAGATCCAGCCATCATTTTCTCTCTTATTGTGGGTACTCAAACCTGCCCACTCAGCAGCTTTACCCTTCCAGTCTCCATCTGTAGCTACTTCACTTCTGCATATATTCTACATTTCTCTTTTACGTGTCTTCTTTACAACCCAGACGAGCAAGAGAAACATCCTAGTGATTTCCCAGCCTCTGTATCACAAATGTCCATCCTCTAAGCAATGTTAATTCTTCATGCATCTTTCAATACACCAAACTACAGAAGGTTCAGTGCTGTACTGTATTCTGCCACCAGCACCCCCTGGAGCCCTACAGCCATATTTCTAATGCACCTTTGCTTCATTACCAGGATGAGATGCAGTACTTGGTAAAGGCAGATCTCTTCCATATCCGATACCTTCTCTCAACCAGCACAGGATCAGACCTGTTTGTCTTTTTTGCTCCCTTAGGAAAATATGTTTATTTGAGCAACTTTTACCTGTTGTGATTAAAAAGCAGCAGAAATCAAGCACATATGCAACATGCCAGCATGTTGTTTTGTAAAAGAGATATTGCCTGATTTGCAAATAAGCCCTGGAAACTCAGTGATGGGCTGAGAAGTTTGCTTTGTAATAGTGGTTAGATTGGTCTGTTCTGCTTTGCTGCTGTTATCATCCTGCTCAGCCCAAGGATATCCCTGTTCAATATCCCAAACCCTTTAAAGTGGTAATGAAATATATTGTATCTACAAGTTTTCTCATTATTATGGAGTACCATCTCAATAATGATTCAATGAAGGAAAATAATCAGCTTTTGCTGCATGGTCTTCTTATCTGTGACAGGGAAGACTAAAGCATAAATAGGTGGACAACTTATAGTCAAAAAATACCATATATATCAAATAATTGAGTTCACCTATTATAGTATGCCAAGTCTCAGCTAAATACACACATGAGTCCTAACAGGGCAATGTTACGTAGATGGTGGTTCAGAAAAAAAAAAAGAAAACGAAATTTTCACAGGTGATATGCTAGCTGAGCTTTGAGGAGCTTTCAATCAGAATTAACAATTTACTTGCATTAGTGCTTCTAAGAACTCTTCCAGGTTCACAAGAGAATCGATTTAAAAGTATCAGTTTTAGGTGTCAAAGAGTTGTTCGTTTGCTTGGAAGAAAATGTTTTTAATGGCACAAATATGTTTGACATTTCCTGATAGGAACACTGTTTACCTTTTAGAAGATCAAAAAAACCCCAAATCACATTTATGTGCCTGTTTACCAAAACATAATCTGAGGTTTTACAAGTATAGAGGAAGAGATGTATTGCTCTGTGGCACGACTCAGGCACTTCAGTGAACATTTACAATTGCTGTTTAATGAATACACAAAATATCCTCCCAGACCTGTTGTGGATACTGGATTTTCAAAGTCACATTTTGATGGAATCTGATCCCTCACCACAGACACGGAACAGGTATTTCCAATAAATGGTTTAAGATTTTACCCTGACCAATAGACATTTGGGAGAAGTGGAATATATATAAAGATTTACTTCCCAATTTCCTGCTTGAAAGAAAATCTGTATGAAATGGGGGATTTTCTTTAAAAGTTTTGGTTTTGTTTATTGGCATGTGCATCTTCTGTTTTAAATTTCATATAACTTAAAACCTTAATATTTTGGTTCATCTGGACCAAGGAAGGCCTGAGATGACAGACGAGCAGGTGCAGCACACTGGAATGTTCTCAGTCCCGGGACAGCATTCCTCTCTCTTCTTCCACATCTGCCACGTTACTGCTCGTCTGCCACTGATACTTCAGGTTGTAGCTACTTTCACATGAAACAGGACAGCATTTTGGGCAGGGACTACACGTGTGTATGTTTTGTTGAGGCTGGGATTTGGGAAGTAAATCTATAATAAAAAAACCAGAGAAAAAAAGTTTCATGGTTATATTTTCTTCCACCAAAAATATCTGTAATTGCAAAGTGGCTAGTAAAACAGGACATAGCAAAAACATATAAACAAATATATATTGCTATGAGAGAATAAGCAAGTGAAAAAAAGGTTACGCACCAACCAACCAACCCGAGAAACAAAAAAATCACTTATACAAGAAAGCCAAAACCTTAGCTTAGTGTCATCCCAAACCACTGACAAACAAGCATCCAGTCTTGCCAAAAATGATCACTATATTTTGTTTTCAAGACACAGAAGTCTGAACTCTTGACATATAACTAAATTCCTGGCCAAGCCGAAGGGTATCTGAAATATTCTAAAGTAGTCTGTCCCATCACAGATTAGCAAAATAAGCTGTTATAATAGGGCTCTTGTGAAAAGAAGTACGCATGAATTCAAATGCACTCAAATGGAGACGGAATCATACCCTCCCTGCAAAGTGGCTCAATGGACCAATTATGTACAAGATATTAAGTGCTGAAGAAAATAAATGGTATTTGTTCAAGACTGAAAGGACTTCCTAAAAGCACTAAAGCATAAGTTGTTTCTTCAACTCATGTTTCCCTGCCTTCACAAAAATTAAATTTCTACAGCAAGCAATCAGCCCCAACAGGACAAACTCCTCATGTCATTGTCACATCATGCAGCAAAAAGGAAAAGATGCATCACTAATTCAAAGACGGATTTCACTAATGCTGTGCTCTTAGCAAATGCCAGGAGCACAGGATGAAGCAGTAGAAAACAAACGAAGAAAAACATTAAAAAATTTTTAGTAATCTATTGAAATAATATTGCACTGCTCTTTGAATACCAAAAGACCACCAACACTGCAGCAAATTTTCTAAGCAGCACTACGAAGCTAAGCAAAGAAAAAGAAGATAAAAATGAGAACTGTGGCATATCTGATTAATGTGTGGTTACTGTTTTAGATAACCCCATTTTCTCAGGAAACTTATTTCAGTGCCCATCAGTTACTTATTTTTTTAAATTTTTCTTTAAATACCCTATGCAAAGTGCATGATCATTGTTCTTCTTCATAAAGTAAGTCAAGTTTTCCAACTTTCTTTGCCATTGCTGAAGGAAACAGTGCTAATATACAGCAGTGGCAATACATTGTTTAATAATGTCTCAGATCAACTTGTCTTTATGAAACAACGCCCTCGGCAGTGAGCAGGATGTGACAGAAGTATGTAACACTGCAACAGACTGATCGC
Organism: Strix uralensis; assembly: GCF_047716275.1. Taxonomy (NCBI): domain Eukaryota; kingdom Metazoa; phylum Chordata; class Aves; order Strigiformes; family Strigidae; genus Strix; species Strix uralensis. The sequence goes on along the minus strand of NC_133984.1, from coordinate 22,209,289 downwards.
TTAGGGTAAAGCTGAAACTCCAGTAGGTGATAACATCAGCAACAGTGGCAGCACAACCATTCTTTATGCCCACTGACCCTAAAAGAGAACACAGCATCTGCCTTCCCTGCGAGTTACAACTGCCCGTGCCCATAAGCAAACTGTTTTCCATTAAGATCACCTTTCAAGCATGTCACAGCTGATGGCTCACACCTTGCTCTCTTCAGGCTGCAGCCCGGTCAGAAGCAGACTAGAACTGGGGGAAAACACACATATCCCTAATCTGTACATATTATGCACACTGCCTACAAAACTCAGTCTCCATTGAACAAATGGGCAGGTTCCAGTTTACAAATGTAAATGAAAAATTTTTGCAAGCCATCAGCAATGCAATTATCCCTTTGGTGGAAAGCAAGCAAAAATAAGACAGAAGAAATGCCTGTATTTTGTAAGAAGTAACATTGCAGGGAATGATGAATATGCACCCAAATTGTTCAGAATAAAACAACATTTTAGTTACAAAATGGCAGGTCCTCATCTTCACAAACTGACTTTTGATTTACTCAGCAATAAATTCAACATGGTACAGAAAAAGAGTTCAATTTTGCAGACATACCAGCTACAGTATAACCCAATAATGTAACTATACCACAGGTGTTCAATTTTATTTTTTGCAGTCCAACCACCGTATTTTTTGTTTTCAATTTCAATACAGGGAGACAGTGATGGATTATTACAATTGAAACTCTTATACTACACATCCTGTGTGGTAGCATACGATAAAGATTGTTTTTCTTTTTTTGTATGTGTGCGGCTCCACACTCAATTATTTGTGTCAAAATGACAGTACAGTGAATTTTTACAGTATTATCTGGGCTGCAAAATCCTCTGGTACAAGTGATTTTTATGGTCTTTGAAATCTTGTGGTTGGTTTAGGTATATGGTAAAAGCGCATGACTGAAAAATGCTTTCAGAGATTTATAATCTATTACTTGGCTGCTGAGGCACATCTCCGTGGCAGAAATAGGGCATCTGATGCCCTTCAGCTACTCTGAGATCACACAGAGCTCCTGCCTGAACATATCCATAAGGCTCAGAACTGACTTCCTGAAATTAAAGAGCAGCAGAATTAATATGGAGTCTGCCTCTCCTGCCTCATCTAATGCTGTAGTGGAGAACTTCTTTGACTCCGCAGAACCTCTCTGTGGACAACTAGCCAGTAGTATAAATCGATAAATCACTGTCGTCTCCTCGATAATGATGTATGTATGTCTATGGTCCACACAATGAGAACTGAAAATATGCCTTTCTGGGTTTGTTCCATGCCTTCCTCACATGGATTTTTGGCTTTATGAAGATCTTCTCTGCGAAAGTGAACGCACAGGGCAGGGTTAACTAGACTACAACTTCACCGTTCCCAAACATGGTCTAAGACAGTAAGATTTGATCAGATTTGATGGGTTTGGAAACAAAATTAAAATCTCTTCCAAACTAGAAGTTCTGCCTTTCAACCATTATAGAAGTAATACTATTTCACTTAAAGTCTTTTTCTGTGTGTAATTAATTTAGGTGTCAACATACTTCAGACACAAACTAAAACTTTACACATATGTGCATTACCATTACTTTGGAATTTTAGTACCAGTGCTCATGTGACAGCAACAGGAAAAATATTTCTATTCAAATTCAAATGCTTGTGTAAGAGAGACTGAACTATAATCACACCCTACCACAGACATTCATCAGTAATTACATTTTTAAAGTCTTCTAAAATGCATGCCATGAAAATCAAAAGCACATAATTAAGAGCAACATGCAAACAAGGTTTTTTATTTATATCTAGTCAACATTTCTGTCACAGATAATTGCAGACCTTAGTGAAAACAATTTGATCTATTAAAGATGTATAAAATAAGCATGATGGATATGCAAAGTTGATTTAATTTCTTTCAAAAGAAGAAAAGGCATTAAAAAAATCAATTAGGGAAGGGACTGGTTGGTATAGGGAGACAATAAGATGCATCAGTACAAAACTGTTCATTAAAAATAATATTCCTTTTCATTTAGTCCCTTATTGAATCTTTCATAAATGAATACTGTTCTTTTTTAATCAAATGTATTTGTTATTTGCAAGTATTTTAGAAGTCGTTAAAAATAATGATACACCATAGTAATTTGAATTATCTGATTTTGCTATGCAGTAACTGTGCTTAGTTTGGATACACTGCATTGTTTCTGCTTTTTTTACTATTTGCTGTAAGCTTTTTTAAGCAGGGGCACAATGAAAGGTAAATAGTGGACAGGAATACATTTCGCTGAAGCTTCCTACAAACACCTCACAAAAATATTTGAATTAAACAGCAACTCCAGATGGCTGCATTTTGACCAGAAAAGCTCTCATTTTAGACTTTTGTCTCTACCAAACCCAGCCAGGAAAATGAGCTATCTTTGCTGTTAGAATGTGGCCATAAATACAACTTTTCACCATACAACCCTAAAGTATCTCAGGGATTTCATTCAAATTTGTAGTCACAAGCTGAACACTACTATAACGAGCTGCTACAAATTACTGGTTGTTTTCTGATTCATGTAAAAAAGAAAAAACAATAAAAAGCCCTAGAACTTCCATATACTTTCTTACAGACCAGTGTCTACAACAATACTAGTAGAACATTTTTGTGTTACACATTTCATTGTGTAAAGAGGCCAAAAGCTTGACGGATATGAAGGATTAGCAGGAAAAGCAGTCTTCCTGAGATGTACCTGAAACACACTAGAGGGTATGTGCAAAAGAAGTAGGGCCTGAACTAGCCGTTTAGAAGATTCCAGGTGAGAGGACAAAAAATTGTCAACCCTTCTCTTTCCTTTTCCTGCCCTCCATTTCCAAAGGCATCACTGATTTTTATCAATCTAGGTTCTACATATCCTCTCTAGTAGCTATGAAAGCCCCGCCACTGGCAGATATATCTCAGTGGAATATAAACCACTGTTGTTGAATATGCAGGAGTTAAAAAATAAAGAAGCCCAAAAGCAAGCCACCAGCTCTTCTTTCTCATCGGTTAAACAAAAGCAAAATCCAAACAATACTTTGTTTCCAAGTAAGGTGTCTGAATACACATAAGGAGATCGTTTTTTTCAGTAAGGGGATGCCATTTTTGCACAGTGATTTTTCAGAGGAGTAATGCACAGGTTGTTTCTTCTAACTCATGCTCTCTGGCTGAGTTTGACAAATTCCTTGCCGCTGTCATTTTTCAACTGTATGTTTATCGAATGTAGAGGTCAATGGTTAGAGGCATGAATAACCTTGAGCAGTTTTCACTGCTGTCAAATATCACAGTAGAAGGTGTTTCTAAATTCCTATGATTATCCAAGAACTTTAGCCCAAATTAACTCTTTCTTCTCCACCACAAAAAAAAAAAAAAAAAAGGGAGGTGGGTTGTAACATAAATGTTATTTTTCAAACTCATGATTTTCTGGGGAGAAAAGGGGTATTGGGGAAAGGAGGACAACTCTTTTTTTTCGGTTATTTTTAATTATGAGGTTGGAAATGCTGAGTCACCTCTGTTCTGTATGCCTGTGACTGCAAGCAGAAGACGTGGTCATGTGCTATGAATTTCACAAGGAAGACATGAGGAATTTTTATACTGACAGATGCTGAAGCACCTCGTTCTACTCATATTAGTCTCGAAATTGGAAATGCACAATGGAACAGCAATGCTGTCTACAGCCATCTGACCTTAGATCCAGAGAGAGTCTAGTCACAACAGTTTGGAATGGTTCCAACGCTAAAATCTTTTGGCAAGAATCAAAGCTTCTTAATTTAGGCTTGGTACCAAGTTAATTTGGCTAGATTGTATCTGCTCCTGGTCAGAGAGGGCCATACAGCATTGTTTCATGTGAATTTATAAGCTTGGATCTCACCTAGGTTGAACATCTCTGCATTGAACTTTTCATGGCACACGCTTTCACCAGAGTCTGTCTGTTCACTTTCTGGAAGCATATAGGATAGGAAAATCGATATCAGCTGAGGAAAGCAAAGGATTGAGCGGTTTTAAGCACAAAACAGCATTGCTCTGTCAGATGCCTGCAGAATTACAGCAAAATATAGTCCATCCTGATTTCCTTTTTTTGGACACATGCATGGACTGTTTCCTTGTTAAACTGATAAGCAGGCTCAGTTCTGGCACTAGCTTTGAAGAGGACAGATTCTCAAAAACTATTCCAAGCATTTTACAGAAAGGCAGCCTTTCGTAAGATGTTCTCCATAGGAGCTCCTTAACTCTGATACTTTATTGCACTTCTGCAGTACTATTTCAGACCCTTTCTTGGTCAGATATTTGGTCTGGTAGTGTGGAGGAAAAGACAACTGCACTGGTCTGTACAGGAGGACAGTGTTTGTGTCATTGACTACTCCTTGTTATTCTTTTTTCCTGTTTTCTGCTGGTTTATTTTCAATATCATTATAATATTTTGCCAGAGAGGCTGAAGCCATTACCAAGATAGGAATTTCTCAGCGTATTTATATTTATTATGTAGATTCTCTGGAAATACAGAGTTCTTTGATCTAACTCAAGCTAGTCAAAGACATAAGAGAAACAGGATTGATACTGAGCTTTTCTGAAGCTCGGTAAAATGAAAGAGATATAGAGCGAAGAACAAACATTGTCCAGGTTCCTCTGCTATTCTGGCTTCTTCTGAAGGAGTCTCTCTCATGCGTTATCAAGGAAATACATGTTAGAGGTATATACTCTATATTCACTTGAAATTATCTAATTAAGTACCATTGGTAAAAATAGCAATAAGCACTGAGCAATAATATAGCTGTATCTGACCCTCCTGAATAGTACTTCACTACTCATTCCTCTTCATCTCATAACAAGGGGGTTTCTTAAAGGGTCCTGGGTCATGAGACTGATTCTGGAACAAGGAACATCCAGATACTGAACTTAACAAAGCTGTGATTAAAAAAACCGTAAATCAAACCAATGAAAAGAAAAAAAATCCTTGGTTTAGAGACTTCTGAATAAAATGCATAACAAATTTGGAGTCCTGAGTCAGGGACACCTCTTTATCACTCGTTTGTTAAATGTTTCTGTTTATGTGAACGAGCACATACAAATGATATGAGATAAACAAGAAGGTAACAGTGATTGAATTCTTGTTCTAGAGACATTGGATCAAGCTTGAGCATAGCTGAAAGTAATCTTAGATTTAATTCTTCTCCTGCAGTTGTTAATGCAACCCAGAATGCAAGAACTGCTAACAAATACCAGCATCCTATCTAAAAAAACTGAGCTATGCAACACCATAAAAACCACTGTATATGTGGCTTCCACAAATGCTACACATGACTTGCTTATGTGAGAGGAAAAATTGCCATTTTTGCACATCACATCCTCTATTAAAGAGTACAATGCTGTATCGAGTTCACAATACGTACAGGACATGGCGTTCTATGCAATCATCATCAGAGTCAACGCTGCAGAAGACAAATATAGGGTGAAACTAATGGAACTTACTTAGGACATTGAAATGGAAGTTGTAAGTCCATCTTTGCTGGTACTCAGGTATTCACTTCTCCATCCCAGTGTACCAAGAGAACCAGGTATGAACTGGCCATGGGCAAAATTAGTTTGGAAATTCTTCTGTCACAATAATGATGTTCTGAGACAATATTCTAATAGGAGTATCAAACAAAGGCATCTAAAGAGTTTAAGCTGAGGTCTGCTAAACTTGGGAAAGGATTAGACAGTAGTCATATGTGCTAGCAAAGGAGTAGACTTGACAATGATCATGGCTCTTCAGTCTTATGTTCTCCTTTTGAAGAATCATCCAACCATAAGTAAGAGGGAAAAAAGTAGCAGTTGCAACAAACAAGCGATAAGAAAGTAAAACTGTATGGGTAAGACACTGGAAGACCCACCTCTAGAAGAAACTTTGTCGTATTTAATAAGTTTTCATGAATATTCAGTGCAGTAAGAAATGACTCAGTGGTGCTGTGGGAATAGCAGAAATAGTTCTATAAGTAATCTATGAGAAGAACAATTTGGCATACATTATGTAAAAGAAACTTCAAGTAATCTTTAAGTCTGACAGAGTTGCAGGGATCAAATATTTGGGTAAAACTATGTACCTAGGGAGTGATCAAGAGTATATTTTCAATGATAAAATCTGACTATTGTGAAGACTAATTAATATCAGTTACAAAAAAAAATAAGAAAAAAAATCAAGTATTGCAAGGCTGTGAATGAAGATGCTAAAGATATATCAGCTTCTGCAAAGGACGTTATTCTTCCTTCTCTGGACATTAATTTAGGAAAAATATTGCTGTATACTTACAAGGAGATAAAATAAGAGCTCTGATGCAGGCTGTTTAATTATAATACTACCTAACCCATTTGACTATACTGCATTTTGGGAATTGCTGGTGGCTGGCCCAGTGACATCATGAGAAAAAGCATAGTGTTCTCCTTACAGAGAGCCTGGCTTTCCAGTTTATGAGAATACAATGGTATTAAGACACGTGTCATGAGAAAAGGAAAACATCTTTGCCATTATGCCACAAATACAGCATCATCATCTTTAACCTCCAAGAGTTTGCCTTTTTAGGGAATAGTGAGACAAATAACTTATAAGGAGTATGCCAGACAGAATGATCCTGGTACCCAAGGTAGTTAAATTCTACTTTTTTCTTTAAGAAAAAAAAAAAAAAAAGCCACAATATTTGATTCACTCTAGGATGTAAGTGATTTTAATCCTGCTCTTCAGTTCCCAGGAGCAATAAAAATAACAATAAATACTGAATCCTGCAACTTATCTCTACTGGAAAGAATCAAGGTCCAGGAAAAACAGTCCCTATAAAATATCCCTGATCCTGGTTCTCCAGAGACTCCTCTGGCAGCGCACACCGAGCAGCCCTTAACAGAAAGATTTAGCCAAATGGGGATCCTTCCATACGTGGAAAAAGAGATGGAACTGGACCCCTTGAAAAGAATCAAGACGGGCATATGTGGTAGTCATGAAAGGTCACAGGACAGGCAACAGAATTAAATCAGACATGAAGTTGAATTATACATGAGATTAAAGTAATCTTGGTGTTATAATAAGAACCGCTGTGCAGTGTCAGGCCAAAGGGCCAAACAGCTGTGAGAGTGGCTGGTGGGGCATGTCCAGGGAAGAGCATGGCAATGACAATGTCTCTGATGTACGGTCATGATTACTGTATGTCTGAGCAGCTGATTACATGTTAAAAAAAGTTAATGGGTACAGAAGTATTCCTCTCCTAAGGTTAAAACAGGCATGTAAAATCCCCCAAGCCCTTAAACCCCTGCATTTCTCCCATGCTTCATAATTACAGACCTGACAAAAATACAACCTGCAGGTAAGAACTCTTGAGTAATCTGATATGTCATATCGCATTTGTGACACGCTGCACTACAATATGGCACTTCTGATGAGTACTCCACAGAAAGGCAGATACCACCAACTCCTGAGGGCGGGGAACATGCAGCAGTTCACAGGTGGCCCAATGTGCTAATTAGTCATCATGTCTCCAGGTGGGAACAGCTGAACACAAGTCCTTTTCGATGACAAACTGCTAGAATTTGTATGAGGAAAACTAGAAAAAGGTTGGGATCAAAGCTTTGTGCTTAAAGGGACGCATGATCATTTTCCACTTTGAGGACTGTCATTTATATTTCTTTCACTTTGTTTTGTAGTGTCCAGTGGAATTCTTCTTATCACAGCTAGGGTATAAATAGAGTGTGTCAGTCCTTCAAAATCAGGCAGGCTTGGCAACTGGGCAAAGAATTTTGAATTACATTTCCCCAGATCTACAACATCACCAGACAAAAATGAAAAAAATGCAATTAATATATTTAGTATTCAAGAAGACAGATGGCAAAATTTGTCTTAGTGTATTCTGATAAGAGTGATGATGCAAGAAGCCAACCACTTCTCCTGACAAAACTCTACATCATAGCCAAGGTGGAACAACCTGGTAATTCTGGTAAAAATAGATAGATGGATTTTTTAGATTTCTTTTTAATAAATTTTGGATATATCAAGATTTATCACAAACCACCTTTCAGTGTTGGCAACAAGTGGAAGAACGACTTTGACTGTTGAAAGAGTCAAAGTGGACTGAGATTCTATTAGAATGAAATATATTGATTTCTTAATCCAAAATGTCTTTTCATTATGAAAATATCCTTCCTTTTTAATTAAGTTGTCCCCTTAAGTTTTTGCTTTTCAAACATTGACAAAAAAATATGTTAGGTGGAAACTTTTGGTCTTGGTTCTTCATCAGGTAAGATGACATTTAGACATGCTTGGTAGAGAAATATCTCTTTTGGCAGTTCTGATGAGAGGATGAGGTCCAAAACTAGGCCAAAGTATATTTTTTTTTATATTAAGTTTGTTTCCCATAAGGCTTATGCTTGGATCTGTAAACTGTATTTCATGACAAATTAACATGGTAATGAACATATGTCTTAGCTATTGGGCTACTGCAGTAGTTCTCACATAGCCATAACTATTGGCAAAGAAAACTGTGAGACCTTACAAAATCAAACTATGGAAAAAAAGAATGTCAGTCCTTAAAGCAAACTGTGCTTCCCTAATATAAGGCCTTATTTTGGGGGCATTTATAATCAAAGAATCACTGAATAACAATGTCAGAGAAAATGACTACATATGTGAATACCTGATGTCCAAAAGAAAACTGATTGACGAGAACAATATTGAGACTCAAATACCACATAATCACAATCAGTAACTTTTAGTCTGTAATCTACCTGCACAACCAAATGCATGTGAAAAAAAGACAAAATTGCACTAGTTCATTCACAGGAACACGCAGCTGAGAATCAAAATACATGATGGCAAAAGCTTCAGTGCACATTTCTTTAAATATTAAATAGCTGAAAATTAAAGTATCAAAAATCCAGACAAAGGGGTATTGTTCTCCACAAGGTCTACATTTGAACTCGTGGTGACAGAATGGTTTGCTTTCAGATTTTTGTGAAAAATTTTTCCTCTGCCAGCCACTATTCTCCTCTGAATTGCTACTGCTTCACTTCTGGTCAAAGGTCAAATACTCACACTGGGGAACTAGAGAACTGTAGCTCATCCTTATCACCTTGGTTACATACACCAAAATCTTCTCTAACTACTTTTCACTGTTCTGTAATAAGTAGGTAACAACACTTACCTGCCTTTTGAAGATATTTCCCAAGTGGGAAATACTGAGATACAACACTGATGAGTGGCATCAACAGAAATACAGTTAAAAATCCATCCTTTTATTGTCCTAATAAATGCACAAATTTCAAATGCAAACATTTTAATTTAATTAATAAAACCCACTGATGCCTACATCTAATTTTTTAAACCCCTCTATGCTGAGAAGTCCAAATGCTGCACACAGACTGTGTCAACATCATCTTTTTTCTAGACAGCTCCTTTTAAACAAGCTGCCTCAGAGACAAGAGCATGGAGTTCAGCGTGGGCAACACAGCTCCCCAGATGCCAGGATATGCTGTCCACACCTGGGAGAACTAGCAGTGAAGTAGCTAGACACATCTGCACACACTTTGGTCACATCTGAACAGCATCAGCAGGCACAGATCTGCTTGCAACTGCTACTTGTCTGAGCATCAGATTTGTCCTCTCCAGCACTAAAAAGACAAAAATCAAAGACTTACAACAAAGTAAGTTATAAAGGATAAAACATACAGGATTGGTGACAGCCAGAAACAGATTGTTTAAGGACCAAAAATTTGTGTATGGTCTGTGGCACTTTCTCGAAGAAGCATCCATAGTTGTTAATCGCCTTTGATTGTCTTAACAGCCTGAATTTGGGCTTGGGACTAAAAAATTCAAGCAAATAAGGAATGGATGTGCTATTCAAAGCAATAAAACATCATGAAGAATGTGTCCTTTGCAAAGGACATCAGAAAAGGCAAAAAGGGAATCAGAGATACACAAATTGATTTTATGATCATTATTTAATGCAGAAGGACATGAGGGTCCTTTGAAGCTGAAAATGATTCTAATCAAGCTATTATTACCCATTTTCATCCTAAATCAATTTCCCTTATAGGCTTTAGCTGAAATCAGTAAGGTAATAAATGTCAGTCCTGTAAATTCAACGTGAGAGAAGGTTCATAAGCATCTGTTCCTTAAGAAGATTTATGTACAAACTTTGGCATTTTTTCCCGAAAGCCTGATGATGGATGTGTAAAGGTTCATAGCTGTGCCTGTCAGGGGTGGGCACTTTGTAAAACATCAGAAACAGCGCCCTTGTAGATGAAAGGCAAGCAGCCAAGCTTAACCTCTTGGAAAATGGTTACACCTCATGTACAAAGAGACCTACAGTTTACTTTGCTATCATATTAAAAGGTTAGTAAAACTACTGAATAGTATCCAGCTTCCCCAGGGAAAGCACAGCAGACTGACAGATCCCGGGTTATAACCGAAGCCTCCAGAGCAATGCGACAATCCAGAGAGGCAAACTTCACACTTGGTGTATGAGAATTCCTCTTGAGATAAACCCGAATAATTTAGGTTTTTTGTTTACTGTAAAAACCCCAAATTTAATACGGACCAGGATAAACATTTTGTATCTAGCTGCAGTTGAGCATGCAGAAGGGCACCAGGACATGGAGCAGAATCCACAGCAGGTCCTCACCAGCCCTTCCCTAATCTGCAGGCACAGTTTCCAATGACCTTGTTTATAAGCATAGCTGCCTTTCCAGCAGAAGTGTTTAGAGTTCTGTTGGTTTCCCTGGCAACTATTAGCAATACAAGCAAGATACAACATAGAAAAAATAGTATTTTACCCAATCCTATTATCAATAATTGTGCTGATTTCCCTTTCCTATCAAAGGGAATTTTACAGTAAGATTTTCCCTCCCATACGAAGAGTGGCAAGAATAACTCCAACGACTACCACAGTAAAGGCCTCTCCACACCTCTTTAACCATCGCATATGATTCTGCCTAGAGCTGTACAAAACAAATGCTAACCTTTTCAAGAAGTTTTCCCCAAACAACTTTTCATCTGTGTATGTTAACTCTGTTGTGTTTCTGGAGGGACCAAGGCAGGGACGTTAAGGAAAATGCAGACACTTCTCTCTGTTCAGCTCTATACCTTTTTCTCAACATACTTCTTTCCTGTTCTGTAACACATGGCATATCGGCAGTGGTGCACGTAAACCACACTCCAAAAGAGGCAATTCAGCCTAATTCAGCAGGACTGAGGTGGTGAGCTCTCTGTTTATTCTTCCTCATTATTATTCTAACACCAACTGAATTAGTTTCTGCAAAAGTGCCACACTGGTATCTTCTTTTCCCCCAGTACTGGTCCTCACAGCCTGCCTTTGCTGCTTACACAGATTCACCTTCTCAACATGAATGTCACATTCAAAAGGGAGACGATTGCTGAGTTGTAAAAATCTGTGTCGGTTTATCCTCTGTTTGGCAGAGTCGGCATTTCCATGGACAAGTAATACTTGGTCACATTGCAAAGCTTTCACCGGAACTTAGAAATGAGCAGAGGGTGACCTTGAAATGTACAGATGAAAGGAAACATTATGTGGCAACCACAGCTGTGAAAAGCGGGGGAAATCCAGCCCCCAAATAAATAAATAAATAAAACCAGAGATTGGCCAAGAGGAAGAGGAAAGAGTTAAAGATAATAGAGAATGTGAAGATTAAGTGAGTCTGTAACAGGAAATGGAATCTCAGCCCTTTACTGACAGATCTGGAGGGAAAAAATAGGCATTTATATTTCTGAAAGACTGTGTTTACAGCAAGGAGAACGGGGCAGGATACAGAACCGAAGTGCACTTTTAAGTGGGGAACAAAGATAACAATAGCATAGAGAAGTTCATTAGTATTTTAGATAAATAATTTACAATCTCTATATAACTTTTCAGCTATAAACTGTAGATTTACACTTCAATATTCCTTCAACAGCTTCAAAAACATTTTCATATTTTTGCAGAATACATGGACAATTCTCTAGTCAAATCGTTTTTACAGGGAAAAAAGGGTTCTCAGAAAACAGAACCAAATGAAGACTCTAACCTATTTAAAACCCTGCATCGTCACCCACGGGCTTTTCTGTCTGTGCAAGCCCATCTCGTTAACATAATTTTATCTCCAGACTGAGTCAAGCCAGATGCAGTCGACAAAGGGGTAACACATCTCCTCTTTCCAGGCATTTCTAGTAAATTGGATGCATGAAGCCTGGGAAATTATTAGCATTCTTTAATAAAATGCACCAAGGTAAACTGTGTTGCTTAGTGATATAACTCAGAAGCTCCACTTTTCAAAAGGTAAATCCAAAGAGAGCATAAAATTACTTCATAGACACAGGGAGTGAAAACAGAAGTGGGAAGAAACAAACTGTACCAAATTGATCTTCTGTGTACTAAGTGACAACCAAATCCTGTAAGCACGTGTGCTGCTCTCAGAAATGGTATTTGCTCTGTCTCCACTTTTAACTTAGGATCTGCAGTTGTCTTCGTACAGCTACAGTGCAGTGCGGACTGGTGCAGAGATGCCTGGGCCAACTACAAACAAGCAAGACCTGAAGTGTGCTGCAGGATGAATACAGCAGTGAGTTGCTAATTAGCACAGCCAGCACAAACACACTGCTTCCAGGTGCTGATGTCCCCGTCAGAAACCCTTCTGTGCTAGGTAGAAGTACCAACTTACTGATTGCTAGGTTAGACTCTTAACCCAGGGTCAAACTATGCTACACAAGCCTGTGCTGTGTAGAAGTACTTAACAGACATTGTGCTATTTGTTATTTTTCTTCAAAAGACCCACCACTGGCAACCAAAGGCCCATGAAAGACTCTCACCTTTCTCCTTCCTTTTCTTGGAGCAATGTCTGGCTTTAATGTTCACTGAAAAAGCAACCCTAAAACATCATCTGAGTGCCTCAGAAACCTGGAAGCCAAATAAAGAAAATTATCAGGGAAAAAAACCCAAACTCTCAATCATTCAATCCACGGAATCTGAACATTCGTATCTGAATCTGTATTGCACCTCCTATAAGTCCATCCCTTTACAGAAGGAGGGTATAGTGTAGACACTATTCCCAGCACATGTTTTGTAACTTTACTGGTTTGAAAATGCTGTGCAATAGCTTCAGTAACTCTGCTGTCATCTCAGAGACACAGTCAATCTCACATCAATGGGGAGCACATACAGAAGATAAGATATACATCCATTCCTCCTTCCTCTAACTAGATTCTCCAGTTTTAAACTTAGCCTAGCAAGGTTCCTGTCATGGCAAAAGTTGTGGACAATTGCCTCGTGAAGACAGATTTAGGGTAATTCCTCCTGTCTTAACCCAGCAAGCAGAAATGACTGTTCCAATGATCACACTGCATTTGATTTTTAGCTCTCACCAAAAAGTGCTGCCCTTTAAACAGTCATAATTTGCAGGACAAAAATGACTGCAAGTGCACTTTTGCAGCCTCTAACTGTATAAGAAGTCATTATATTTGGGTTTCTGATTACACTTATTCAGATGTCCAAATGACAAGCTCCATTTGGAAGGTAATTGTGATAACAAAAAGGGACTAAATCACAGAAACTTGCTGAGCATTTTGGTATTATCCAAAGTGCCCTATCATTTTACTATAGCAATGCTGTCCAAGAAAGGAAGAACCCCTATTTTGACGAATTAAGTTAACTAACTAAAGAAGCTCTCTGATAAATTTTCATTCAATGACAACACTTTCACAGTCTGTTCTCCACATGTGCCTCTCTTTTGCAATTGTGGCTTATGCAGAGGTCTGACAGGGCAGAATCATGGACTTAGAAATCAATTCCTCAACCACACTCCTCTGCTCTTGCAACTGTAGACAGAAGAAGACAATTCAGTCTCTGCTCCGGTTTTCGCTCTCCTTTTCTTTGGGAAAATATGCATATTTCTTTTGGGTGCTATACATACAAAATGCTTAATATAATGAAAAAACAGCAATTCTAATTAGCCTCATTAGATTATAGAATCATAGAATTATTGTGGTTGGACAAGACCTTTAAGATCATTGAGTCCAACCATAAAATGGCACAGACCAGAAAAGACAGTATAGGTATAAACCCAAATATAGCTCTACTTGAAAGGGCACACTTCCACACATGCTGGAGTACAGTACAGAGACCTCCAACTAACTCCAGAGCCAGAAAGAAACAGTCTAATTGCATTTTCCTCCCTTTGAGAGACAATTCTTTGAAGCAAAGAACATTCTTGCTTTGCTATTTGAAAAGTTCTTACAAAAAATGGTTCCTAGTAAAGGCTACAATTTTGTCACAGCAGTTAAAAAGCAAAGGAAAAACATAATCAAGGTATTTAAGCTTTCAAAAGGTCCCTGAGGCAGAGAAAAAACAGTATTGGATTATGGGTGTTGCAGAACACAGACTTTTATAAAATAATAGAGATATTAGCCTTACAAACTACTGAGTCTGTGGGATAAAGAACACATACAGGGAAATTCATTCAGCAATATTTTTGTTCAGCTGCTGTAATCATTCTTGCAAGAAATAACATTTTTCTTGAACTTTCTCTTTACCTTTGCTAAAAAAAGGCACTTCAAGACTACAACTTTAGTTACTACTATATTATTATTAATAACAATTATGAGGATACTTAGAGCAAACCAGCAATTTTTGAAGTATAAAAAGATTAAACCCTGGGTAAAAACTATTTACATCAATAACCTAGGTTTTTATCCCTGGAATCAATGATATCAAGCGTTTAGCTCAGCTTCAGTAATTCTATTTCTCCTAGGAACAGGAAGTGCTTCCATGAATTTAACTCTGATAAGTGGAGACAAGTCTTGTTTTAAATGTTATTCAATGTATCTGGAAGACTACTAATGAAAAAAAAAGAGGAAAAAAAAAAGAGGAGTTTACTAGTCCCCTAGAAATTGCTTGTCCCCTTGAACTGATAAAACTAAAAATGCTGAGTATATTGAAACTGTTGAAGATTTAAAAGAAATTGCTCACAGAACATGAAGAAAACAGAAACTGCCAGATTATGTTAAAGAGTATCCACAGGGTAGGACAGAAGTACAGTGGACAGCAAAGAGAAAGACACCAGACATAAACATGAGCAGGCATACAATGACTAATGGACATCAAACACTGCTCATTCCCAATATATTCCTGACCCAAAAACTTTCTTTTGGGGATCCCTGGAGTATGAAATGATTCAGCCTCTGCTTGCTGAGTGAATTTAAATAGGAGCAGTTTTCCTTAATACGTGCATCTGGCAAAAGCACTGCCATTCCAGATACGATTTGTTAAACAGTTCAGTAAAGTCCAGCAGAATTACAAACCAAGACATGGGGAAGCAAGGGTTAACCTTGGGCTGTTAATTTTGGTGCCGTAGAGTCAAAATCCCTATATAGTCATTGGAGAAACTGAACCAGAGCAAAGGGTTATTCAGCAGATCTTGGCTTTGGGCTCTCTCCACTCACTACGCAAGATGAGCATGATGGATGGCTGGTATCACATCACGCCGATGCTCCCTACAGCATGTGTATCCTTTTGTTGGGCGTGGGGAGGGTGCGTGTAAAAAAAAAAAAAAAGTGACCTAGACACTTATGGGTTTACATCAAATAATGCATCATTAAAGTATGCAATGAAGTTGTTAACTCGCTGTGTAGATGAAGGCAGTAGGAAAAATAAAAACCAACTGGTTTTAATCTGTTTGGAGATACTGTTATCATGAAGAGATAGTGTAAAGCTGTTTCTGTAAATATTTGAAGTGTCTGAATTCAGTGGCTCTTCCAGCTCCTAACTCCAATTCTGACCTAATTGGGTAGAAGGCTTACACATGCCCAGGAAGAGGCTGGCAGAAACATCAGGTCTAAGAGTGCTCTATGTTTCCCTTGTCACACATCAGAGACTGCAGCAAAGGGAGGTTAGGCAAAATGCCCAGAGTCAAGGAGAGTGAGATATAAATAGGAACTGAAATGGGGCTAAACACTCACCCGTTAGCATGCTGAAAACTAACTTCCTTATGTTCCCTGTCATTAGCCTTTACTGGGCTAAAGGTATCATTTTTCAACACTAATATCTCTTACTCCTTTAACCAAAAAACAAGGCTTCATTTGAAATTACAGATTCTGTTTTGCTCCGAGAGACACAGGTCCACTGGCAGAAGTAGAAAGAATAAAGGTCACAGGAGACATGATGAGAAGCCATGCGTCAGCTATGTAGGGTAGTGTCATTATCCCAGTTTCACTAGGGAAGGAAGGAAAGCAGCAGGAACAGCTTCTAACAGGTAAACTATAGAGTCTTCAGTGCAGCTACAGTGAGAAAGAGCAGTGCAGTTACCATCAATAAAAATGACTTGGTAAATGAAGATGCAAAATTCTCAAAAGGCTCAGCAAGAAAGTTTCACATAAAGTACATTATGGAAGGAGATACCAAGATGATAACTTTGGCATTACAGTTAAAACCAAAACAAGCAAAATTCTACTTTTAGCCCTCAAAAACAAAGTAAATAAGAGTTATCACAGCATATATCATGACTGAGCTCATTCCTTAAATAACAGGAAATATATTCAGATAAATGTAAAAAGATGACACCTAAAGAAATATTTAAGAATGGTCTGTAATAGGGAAAGAATAAATAAATAAAAAGAAAAATAAGGACTACTCTCATTGGCCAGATTTTCCAGACATCATACTCCATATAGTACATTGATTCATAAACTTTCAGATTATGTACCAAATTTGATGTTTCATCCTTTACAAGATGAAGCAAATCAAAGCAAACAAAATTTCAGTAGCTTCAGGTAGTGTTGCATCTTACCCAGAGGAAAGAATGTAATAGAGATGCCCTGTAAGTATGAGTTTATTACACAGTCAAATATCTGTAGATGTGTTTGAGGTAAAAAATACCAACGAAATTTAGTCATGGAAGTGCTAGCATAAGAGGGCTATCATAAGAATTCATCTTTTTCATTAAAAGCCTACTCAGAAGCATCTTCTGCCCTAACACGTCACTGTATCTATGGGCTTATTGCATTAACTCAAGACACTGTTGTAATAAGCATTCAGTTTAGTCTCTATAAATTCAGACCCCAACTTAGACTGTAAAGAATTTTTGCCACATTAAAATAGAAAATCTACTATTAATCACCAGATTATGCAAAATTATGCTCATGGAAATATTTCCACAGTTTAGCAAGCAAATTGTCAATGGAAATTGCATGAAACTGAGATGAATATAATATCCAAACTGTTTAGTACTTACTAAAAATTTAATAAAATTCTTATTATAAATGCTTATAAATAACAGATTATGTGGAAGTGCAAACATGAGCAGTTATTCTGAAGATACATCTTGTTTTCTATGCTTTATAAAAGTGTTTCCAGTGAAGTGTTTTCCACAATATTAATTAAAATACAAACCAGAACTTTTTCCTCTTAGCTGAGCTTCAAAGTTATGAGACAATTTTCACCTGTGAAAAAAACAATCCTCTTTATGAATAAGTAGCTACAAATTTGCAGAAGAATCAGTTGAATTTCAGAACTACCTCAACAAAATACATCACTCTGACATCAAAACACTGAAAACAATCAATAAAACAGCATTAAAGGAGACTGGGGGACACACGTCACCCTATGCATAAGTGATAATACAATTTGCTCAGACTGAACCTTGATTCATTCCTTTCTAAGATGGTGATGAGCTTCAAAATACTGAAGTTTAAGTTGAACAGTAGAGAATTGTCCCTGTTTGATCACAGTGGAGAAGTTCAAATAGAGTGCTACTGCTGCCAGTGGCAAAAATCATGAGGTGAAGTGTTTTGAATATAAACAAGCTGGCAGAATGTAACAGTAAGTTCTACATCCAGAGTTAACTTCCATGTGAATCAGGAGGCAGGATCAGGACAGACTTTGGCCTGGCAAAACCACTGGGGAGGAATCCAACTGGTTCAGCACGGAGAAGAAACTGAAGCTCTCATGTGGAAGAGATGGGTTGCAGATCTCTAACAGCAAGAGCACCTCTGCTCTGGGATGTGCAGAGCTCTCCCTCTGTGGGAGAGGTTTGCAGAGCCATGAAAAATTACTAAAGAAGTTCTCTCACTGCCCAACTTTTTAAAGGGAAACAGCAGCATATATTGCTGTTCCTTGGTTTTCCTCCTGAATTCTAAAATATTTAGATTTCATTTGATACTGGGAATCCATTTGTAAATAGTTTATAACAAAGCTAATAAATTATGAATATAAGTTTGGAGCACTCAGGTAATCTTGGTCTGAACTGTTAACAAGTTCAACTGGCAAACAGCTTGCTAAAATCCCAACTAACAATTATCATAACAAAATTTTCTGTTGATATTTGTTAAATATGCACAATATTACTAGGGTTTGTTATGTGTATACCTTCTAATAATAAATGTTTTCACCTATTATTATTTATGAAGCCATAGCATAGTGAATACAAAATTAAAGTGTGACGAACATTTGCTTTCAACATCATAAATTTTAAATTTACATTGGACTACTCATATATAAGTACTGGAAAATTTACCAGTCAACCAAACACCTTATTTAAATGCAGAAAAATGATTTTGCTATGTAGGTTTCAGGGAATGTAAAATCTGAGGTGAAGAAATAACAGCAAACATCATGATAAATTGGCGAATAATATTCATTGTAAAAATACTGCTGTAAAAATTAATTTCTCATACACCACTGGATATATAAAATTTATCTTCAGATTTTCAGCATTAGAAAGGAACAATACTTTTTAGAAAAGTAATTTTAGAAACATTTATATTGTACACAAGGTTACCTCAAAGCTATAATTTAAGGTTTCACCTAATTATGAATACTTTATTATGCTGCAAGATGGGAAACTGGTAACCAGCAAAACTAAAGGTGAGATATAAATCTTCCTGTTAATTTCCATCACGTATTTCATGAAGCACATGAACTCTGAAGAGAAAGCTGAGCCAGTACAGACTCTGCACACTACTAATTACAAGAAGATTTCCACCACATGAGCTGCTCTCTCCATTCCCAGGTTCCACAGCTGTTTGCTCCACTTGGAGCATGCTAGTTTCTTATCAGCTATTCTGAATGGAGCCCGCGTAGTATTTTTTCCATTAATGTGGCTTCTCACTTCACTTAAATATTCTGGTATCTTTGATTCTTACTTTGCTTGCCTACTGAAAATAGCTTAATTGACAAAGTGCACCAGTAGTCTTTATTAGTCAGGTTATGGATTATCAAGTCAAAATCCATATTGCTACTCTCCTGTCTTATGCTACCTCACAACTACACATTAAAAAAGCCTGCTATCCTTTAAAGCTCTGATTCACATGTCTGTTTAAAGTAACTGTGAGATACAGACTGTTGGAAAATGCTGGAAATAAGACGCTTCTGGTTTTTTTTCCATGATTTTCCAATATTCTGTAAAAAAATTAGGTAATACACACTCAAAAAAGTAACTTACAACTTGATATTGAAACAAAACTTCCCATTACAACCAAAGACTGATTCACGCAATTTTTTTCAATAGGAACTTGTGAAAATTCTGAGAGTGATTTTTGTTAGTTTTAGATATAAAACCCTTTTTATAAATCTTAACTTTTCAATGCAAAGAGGAGTAATTTTCTCTCTCAGTTCTAGCCATACTTCTTTGAAGTCATACTTCTTTGAAAGGATGAGATTTCAGAAAGCCACAGAAACCTGCATGAGTAGGGCAAATGAGACTTAACCCTAAGCTTAACTATCCATGAGTTTACTTTTACATCAACAGTACTTTCTGTTGACTCAAAAAATAATATTATTTGAAAAATCATATCTGATTACATGATTGATGTCCATATTTGCAGCATATTGTGATAAATGAAAATCCATACTATATTTTATTGAGATGAAGTACTATATTTTCACTTGAATGGTTCAAAAGTTACATGTAATTTAGCAGCATATCAAATACTTCTATATGCAGTCTACAAAGACAAATTTACCCCAGTTTTCTGTTACTAGGCTTCTCGTACCCCAGTATACCCCCTGGTCTTCTCCTGTAATGTGGCGTGGTTTACCAGTGAATTCATCTTCAAGGCCTGGTAATTTCTGAGATGCAGGTTACTGGAGGTATAGGTTATATAGCAAACATACAGTATTTGTAACAAAGAATATAATTATTGTCAGTATACTAAATAGTGACTGCACAGTAATTTATAATAAAAAGACATATTTACTGATGAAATACCAAAATGCCTTAATCTCTACGACAAAAAAGAGTGTAAGATTTAAAGCTTGTTAAAATTAGATGCTCTGATATATCTTTTCAAACAGATCTATAATTTGATATTCTGCTGTTACAGAAAATGAAGAAGAAAGTGGGCTTTTTTTTTCTTTGATGATAAAGAAAGATAACCTTGGGGTGGAATTCAAAGGTTCACTTGAAAAGTTCTCTTTTTCATTCATATCTGGTTTCTTTTTTATATTTTTCATCTTGGAGATAATATCAAGCTACAATTTGTTCTTGTACACAGTTTGTAGGTACTTTGATAAAAAGCAGGAAAAAACCCTCCACTGGTAAGATCAACTAATGTTGCTTTGCAGAAAAAGCAGGATTGCCACATTTCTGTCCAGAATTTCACAAAGGGTATGTATATATGCTGAATGGTGCATCAACCCCTCATTTCACACAAGATGGATCAAAATATACTGGACTTCTGGTGCATGAGCTATAAATGTTACCTAGACATGGTGATCCCACATGTTCCTGGAATTTCTGGGCATCTAGCTAATCCCAAACACATATCATGCTTCACTATGCAGGATGGATGAGCCCCCTCTGTTCTTCTAGACATTTCCTCTTTCGGTCTCCTCCTCTTTTCTGTTCTATCAGCCCAGCTCTTCTCCGGGCCAATTCCAATACTAATTCTGTTTTGAAGCTGCATAACTTGAATAATAAAGTCTTAACAGGCTCTAAGAAAAAATATTGATACTTTCCTATTTCACCTGGAAACACCTTCCCTAACATATTCCAAAATTATATGTAGTGTTCCAACATACTGACAGCTCTGGTCATTCTGTCATCAAAATTATCTCCTTGACCTACTGAACCATTTGCAACTGAAAAGCCTTCTTCTCTAGAAGAAATAGACATTACTTTCCCATGTACATGATGCTCATGTATTACAGAATTTTAACCTAATTCATCACTCCATTCTTCAAAGTTATCCAGGACTTTTCAAAAAATTATGGATCTTTCTCTACACGATTTCTGAATTTGTGGTTGCTGCAGCTTTAACAATTCATATTTTGTGCTACAGTTTTACTAAGAAAATACTGAACAGTTTTGACCTAATGAAAAATTCTTCAAAAAATTCACTAACAATTCTACTACCTTTCAAGTAAATAAGATTTAAATTCCCTCTTAGACACTAATTCAGATTAATAGGTTGAGATTACGTTTTGTACTACTTGCAGTTCTAATTATTTGCCATTCTATGCATGACCTGATTCATCACTGGCAGCAATACTTGTGTTCAGCATTACTGAATCCATTTTCTCCTTTTGCAACAAAGAGGCTGGACTCATATTAAATCCTCAGGAACTTAACATGGAAGAATAATTTTGGTAATTAAAAAAATCAGTAATTAAAGAGTTAACATATCAGAAAAGGGGGCGGAGAAACCAAAAAAAGCAGAACATGAGACTTAAACATAAACAATCAGGAGAACAACAGTATTACTACATATCCTTGCAAATAAAGATATACCTAGTAGAAAAATAAGTCAGTCCTACCATATTCTTCCGCATGACTTCAGCTTGCAGTCCAAAGTTCATAATATACCTAAGATGCTTTACAATTGCAGTTGTTATCTTAATCGCCATTCTCAAATATTTTTGAGCTGTGGATTTATTTCATCTTTGCAATGTGCTTTGTCCTCACAGTTTCTTTTTAGCTTTATACAGTACTTCTTTTATAGCTGTCTCTCTGATATGCCTGTGACAGGCAGCACTTACTTACAGAATTAATGATAGGCTTGTTTGCCATTTCAGCAGTTGGTGGCTGACTGATGTTGAGACCTGTCTTCTGAATTTTTGTCCCCAATGAATTATAGTCAGATTTGCTGATAAGATGTTGAATTTCGATGCCAGCATCAACACCACCAAATGTCTTCCAAATTTTGAAGCCATCTAAACCACTAAAGTTGTGTTTTCTCTTCTCTCGCTAAATCCCCGCCCCATTTCTAGCATATGTATACACCAAGTAGCTCTATCTGCACAAATTACGATTTTTCATAAAAAAGGCCAAAGCAGCTCAATCAAAAAGATTTTAGTTCTATAAAAAAGAGCTTCATTTTTTTATAAAAGATGGATATGATTTAAATAACTGATAAAAGCAACGTCAGTTTAGTATAGACCTTGCAAACCAAGACACTCGGATACAACTAGACTAGTCAAAAGTTCATGTTTCTTTCTAACCACCGAGGAAATTAAAGTACAGGGAAGTTACTGACTTTTGAGAAAACAGCTGAAACTAATTTCTTCCTTTGACTCAGTGTTGGAGTAGATGTCACCTGATGCTCAGAGTCAGAGGCAAGACTCAACATGAATATATTTTTTTCCAGGCTAAGCACTAAGAAGTATTTTAGCAAATCTATGTTTCTGAGAGAACAAATAAATAGGGTCAGACCTACAAATGTACTATTTAGCCACCAATCTTCAAATTTGATAGAAACAAGGAACCTAAAATCATGTGCATCTGGCCTTACCATTCAAAGATTAAGTGTATGACAATAAGAACAAATGAAAACCAAACAAGTTTCAGATATGTACTCCCAGCACTTGAGGCAGGAAATCATTTATCCAACACAGTTTGACTTTAGACATGCCCTTTAAATACTAAAAATACAAGCGTGAACTAAATCAGAATAGCTTCCTACTCTGCATTAGGTATAGGGACAATATTGGAATTACTGGGGGAAATCTGCCTGTGTTATGCAAAAGGTCAGACTACGAGATTATAACGGTCCCTTCTGATTTTCAGATATGAAGCTATGAATAATTTAAATAACTTTGCAGGACAAACAGAGGAACTGGAGTTTAACAGCTGAGCAGGCAAAAAAATTTTTTTCACCTCACCCAACAAATGAATTTAAGCAAGATTTGCAAATATCTGCAAAAAAAATCGTTTAAACAGTGAAGAGCTGTTTTCACAGCCTTACCATGGCCAATACCACTGGTTTTGGTGTTTCAACCTACTTACTACAGAGATGCATTCAGAAGTACAGCTGCACGGAAACCTGATTAAAACAAGAAATTCCACTTGGCTGAAGATTTTTGCTCTGTTTGCAAATGAACACAGTAAAATGAAGTGTGAAATAGCTTATTAACTGACTTACAGATCCTTGACCCTAAGAACATGAGGCCATGGTTGTATATCCACTTTAATCTGGCATTAGCCCAGGATGCTGCTGAAGAGGAGCACCCATTCAGACATCCAAACAAGTGTCCTGTTCCCACCCCTTGAGAGGACTGATGCAGCTCACCAAGTGTCCACACAAGTGCTAGTGTCAGCACAATGGAGTCAGGGAGATCATGTAGCCATCGCAATTGGAAAGACAGGACGGAGTTTATGTCAGATTTAAGTAATGCCACAATCATGGTCTGGGTCTCTACCCATTCACCTGACTGAAAAGCCTAAGATGATAGCTCAGAGCACAAGCATGCTTACTTTCTAACTCATATCAACTCATACTCTGCGACTTGTACAGTGGATTTTTATGTCATTACTTCTTGTGACCCAAAGATTTATTGAGTTTAACAGTTCCTTCATTACAATTCACACTGCATTGTTGCACAGACTCAGAAAGCAAACTGCTGAACACAAACATTTGAATTAAAAAAACCCAAACTGTCCATAAAGCCTTTATATGCAAAAATAAAGAGAAAATAAACACTCCTGTCTTCATCCTCCAAAGGAAGCCTGTCTTGTGTGTTATTAGAGATAGAAATATGTTTGGTATTCTATCAAATGACATGTTATTTTTAATTATATTCATATCACAATAAAAAAAGCAAATGTCCTCTGTGCAGAGACAAATGCTTAAAGAGCAGGGAATTTTGAAAAGGAAACCCTGAAAGATAACGTACAAAAGAGTACAGATTAAGATCATTTTCTCAGACTTTAAAGGACATATAGGAAGTGAACCAGATTTCTCAGGATTCAAATTGTCTGCATGTAGAAAACTATTATCTATGCTAGTAATTACTACTATCCAAGGGCACATCATGAAAGACCTCAAGGATCCTCATAAACCATTTTAAGTCTTTTAAACTACAAAACTGAAAAGTATCTGGCAAAACCAACTACAGGAGAACTGCGCTAATGTGTCCATCAGATCATTAGAGGGTTTTTACATTCTTGTGTCCCGTCTAACTAAGAGGCTGTGTGGCTCCACAGCTGCTGTCCATTCTTTCGGAGCGTTTCTTGAGAGACGGTGAAGAGGCATCATCCCTGATCTGAAAAGGCTCTTAGTTCCCTATTACTATTTGCGTGACTAAAATATTTACAAGGCCTTGGCCACTGTACTAGTTGCTGTAAAGAACAAAAGGCAAAAAGCATGGTCCTGATATTACAGCAAATCTCCAGAACCTCTTGTTTTCACAGCCTTTTTATGTCTGAATGAGCTCCTCTAGACCTCTCTACTCCATGTTTTTTAGATCATCTATCATCAGGTGATCAAATAAAACCAGATGCTGATTCCCACAGCCCTGTTTTTTCACAAAATTTATTTTGACATCCATACATAGGGTAAACACTATCTGGGAGCCTAGATAAAAATAAAAGCCCCCTTTTGGTCCACAAATATGACTTAAATAGATTTATATCTAGCAGTATTTCCTCAGCTACACAGAAGTAAAAATGTACCCATGAATCTGCCCATTTGAAACTAGGAAAGTGTTTGCTATAGTCTTTCATCTATTTCTATTCATAGTTGTTAATTTTTAAAGAGACCAAAACAGCAAGAGGACAGAACAGTCAATCCTGTCAGATTCAGAGAAAAACCACATTAGTCACCTCCTGAAGTGTGGCTCCTTATTCCAGCCCTCCTGCGGTTTATTTAGCAAGTCAGTGTTCTGCTTTTTCTCTTTGGCCCAGATGCTGTACCTCCCACTCCATCTCAGCTAACCATGATTGTGCTTTGGCTTGCCAGAGAGGAGCAAAACAGGAATTCCATCCCTAATGCTTCACTCTACCACAGAAACTCCATCTTCCTAGCAACAAACTGATTTTGTAGCCCTTCCTGTTACAGCTCTTACTTAGGGATTCAATTGCTCTGTGAACACAGACACATAGAGGAATCACAGCCACAAATTTGCTATCCCAGTGCTAACTTTGTGGCAAATACTGCATAAAAATTCCAGCCGTAAAACACGTAATTTACCGCATCCTGCAGAGTGCCGACAGATAGGATAGAAGATGTTTATAGAGCTGTCTCAGCAATTGTGTAGATGCTTCTACACAATTGCTTTTCTAATGTTCTCCAAACTTTTCTTCACTTTTATGATAGAATCCACTTCATTTAAAATCTCTCGTACAGAATTTGTGTGAGAAGGACTAAGAGTTTATTTCTCCAGCCCTATGTTTTGCTGATTAAGGATACCAATTAAACTCGAACACCAGAGTGAAAAGAGTAGGCGTATTTTACTGGGGATAACTAAAGAATGTAACAGAGTAATACAGAAAACATGCAGTAAGAAAAGACAGAATAATGCACTTAAAGCAAACAAATAGGAAAATACAGGGTGATGCATCAAATCATGATTACCTGAGAGAGAGAATAGTGATTAAGAAAGATCCATCACCACTTGCATACTTCACCATCATCCAGACCCGCAGTCGCTGGGCAGCCCCGGTTACAGCGAGGATTTGGAGACCCTGTCCCGGCACGTGGGAAGTCCTGCGCGGTGCGTCCACCCATAGGTGAGGCTTCCAAAGTTGCTGTAAGAGGGTCCAGCCTTATATACCAAAAATCAGCAAGCCAGAATAACTGGCACCTTTGTTTTGAGTAGAAAATATCTGTTTTCATTCTCCTGTTGGATTCCACCAAAAGCCTGGACAGGGGTCTGGGAAGGGGAAACCAAAGGAGTTTCTAACAAGGCCAAATACTTGGGTTCTCAGCCTTGAACAAGGCTAAGAAAGGAAAGTTGGATACATTCTCTCGGCCTTTCATCCTCACTACTGATTATATTCTGTCTAAGCTGCACCTTTCACTAGTGAGTTTACATATTTTGTTAATGACTACATGCTAAGTTAGTAGCTTTGGCTTGGGGCCTGTTGTTCAGGCTTCAGTATTTCAACGCTTTAGCGCTTTTTATATCAGCATAAGTGGGTTGTTATAACTTAGTACAATACCTACTAGCACAATGGTTATCAGTTATAAAATATACAGGATTCATCTATAGGTCAACTCTGGCCTGGGCCTGTTGTCCAAGCCTTAGCACTTCATCCTAGCAGTGTATAAAGCCTGATGGACTTACTTCATGAAAGTAAGTTTACTTTCATGTATGAGAAACAGATTTTCTTGAGTGTCATTTTCATCTTTCACATTCAGGAGTTCCTGTGATGGATGCACTTGACCCATTAACCAAACCAGCAGTAGTTTGGTACAGGCTCAAAAGGAGGTAAAGGCCTGAGCTGTAGCTGGGCCAAGAACTCCTCTGGAAAACCCACAAAGGAGCAGTGACACAGTGAGCATTGATGCATATGAGCTTGGAACACCAATCATGAGATTAATGTATGAATAGCAGGAGGCTTTTCCGAGACCCATTTATCAAGGAACAAAGTTCCCTCTCATGCATACTCTTCCTACTGTATGCAATGTGACTACAAGGCAGCCACTTTCTTCCATAAATATGGCAGCCTAAGTGAGTCTTCTTTGAGCTCTCCCTGCTAGACAGCATGGCTGCAAGGCAGGGATCTCCCCTTGAGCTGGGACACCTCTCAAGGTTGCTCCTCGAGGTGGAGAGACCTTTCACCAATGGCAGATCTTTGGATGAGCCCAATTTGAGCTCTCCCTGAATGGCAGCTGGACTGCACACAAGGTGACTCTACCCTTGAGCTGGGATGTCTCTCAAGGTTTAAGAATCCTTACCTGAGACTAAGACATCCTTCCCTACCCAGTGCAGAGAGACCTCTTACCCACAACAGATCCTTGGTAAGTGACTGACAGCACACTGAATTAATACTGACGAAACATTACTAATCCATGTAGTTACTCATTTACTGCAAACTTTTCATATATAATCCTTTAGACATAAACTGTTGACCAAGTCTGGGACTAAGATTGGACCTAGCCACACCTAGGCTCCATAAGGAGTTTAGAAAGCAAGAGGGTCCATTCTGAACCTCATGACTCAATGGGAGGGTCTTCCTTAGACTTTTGCATCAGTGGTCTCTGTGTAAATCATTCTAGCTCAATTCTAACTTGATTTTCCTTTGTATGTTTCTTCCATGTACTAACAGAGCGAACCTTGTCATCAAACTTTGTTAAGTTGCACTTTTACAACATCATATTAAAACCACTTTTGCTAATACCTCTGACAGTGATTCTTTAAGCAATCTAAATCACTCATCCGTGACAAATTGCTGTAGTTGGCAGGATGGCAAGTAGCATCACTGATTACTTATAGAAGCGTGGAATAAGTCTGAGTCCCAAATTCTCAGGAGAATGGGTCCGTGATAATTGGCATGATTGGGAAGCTGTGGAAGAACAGCTAAAGGTGGCCAGGGGCCTTATAAAAGATGGAAAAGGGAAAGGAATTACTTTCAGAATGCTAAGTACCTGTTTAGAAGCTGCTTACCAAGATAGGAAGAATAACAATAACAGGGAACAGGACCTAAAGGAAGAAATAGAAGGCAGAAAGGCAGCTGAATTAATACTGTCTTTGAAAACTGAGCAGAATAGAAGCAGTTACAGAAGAAAAGGAGAAAAAACAAAAGTTGGAAGAAAAGGTTGAGGTGATGCTTATGCAGGCTCCCCATCCTCCTGACATTGTACAGACTAGGAAATTAATTGTATCCCCTGAAGAATGGGATGGAAACATATGAGGTGACCCAAACGACAGCAAACCAGGGGAGGATGATTCTTTGTTCCCCTCAAATTCCTCTGAATATGAAGCTAGACTCATCATTAAAGTAGAATACATTCTGATTCCAGTTGGTCCTTGAGAACACCTGGTGAAATATCTAATAGATACAGGAGCACAAAGTTCAGTACCAACACAACAGGATGTCGAGATGCTGGGTGTACAGCCTGGATGGCAAAGAGTTAAAATTACTGGAGTAAAAGGAGCAAGAGCTATTTGCCAAACCATGAAAGTTAATTTATGACTCCCGGGCAAGAAGCACATGTTGTCTGCTTGCTTTGCGGTTAAAGATCACAATGAAAACATTCTGGGTTTGAATCGTTGAACATGGATCTGCTGGATGGCAGCATATGATCCTTTGGTTCAAATGTAGACCCTAACTCTGATAAAAATCAGGAGGCTACTGTTCATGTAGTCCAGGCAGCCCCTGCACTCCCTGATTCCAAGATTACTAATGTACCTCAATACCCGATTTCTGCTGCAGCACAAAATGGAATTTCTGAGGTAATAGCAGACTTGGAAAACTGGCACATTACTTCCAGAACCCCTCCCCAGACAATTCACCCATCTGGCCAGTTCGAAAGTCAGATGGGAGATGGTGTCTAACAATTGATTATCGGTGCCTAAATGCCAACACAGCTTCTCTAACTGCTGCAGTACCCAATATTGCAACTTTAACAGCCACACTACAAGCAGCTGCACACCCATGGCTGGCAGTACTAGATGTCAGAGGTATGTTCCATATGGGCCTCTTGCAGGAGAAGGACAAAGAAGACTTCAGAAGGTATACAATATACCTTTAACAGACTCCCACAGTGATATAAACATTCACCTACAATTGCTCGTGTTGCACTTGATGAACTTGTACAGTCTCACTCCCTCAAGATGTGAAACTGTACCAATATATAGATGATATTGTAATCGGCGGGATCTCCCCTGAAAAACTGGGAGAAGTGGCAGCAGCAGTGTGGCAAGCACTAACTAAAGCCATAGTTGAAGTTCCACCTGAAAAATGTCAGGGGCCAAGTACAGAGGTAAAATTTTTAGGCACCTGGTGGACTGCAGATAGTGCAGCAATTCCACTGGACACCCTAAATAAAATGGAACAATTGCAGATGTCCCAATCTGGGAAAGAATTTCAACAGTTTCTGGGAACTTTGGGTACTGGAGGAAACATGTACCTGGATTTTCCATCATTGCTCATCAACTGTATTCAGTTTTATGAAAGGGAAGACCATGGAAATGGAAGCCAGAACATGAAGAGGCAGTCAAAATCCTAATACAGGAATTGAAGACATGTCAGTTACTGGGGGCAGTACACCCCTGCGACACTATTATAGCAGAATGGGGTTTTGCAGAACATGGTACTTCTTGCAATCTACTCCAAACCAGGCCAAACAGGCCAAAAGGGCCTTTAACCTTTAGGTTGACCACATTTAAAGAGACAGAGCAGAGATATTCCAAGCAGGAAAAGGGACTTTAGTCCAACCAGTTAAACAAGTTGAGCCACTAAGGGGTCACCCAGCTGGAAGAACCCTGCTGAGGCTTGTATTGGTTTCCCTTTCCAGGAAGGAGGAATGATACCAGCACACCTCTCCTGGAGATCAGGTTAACCATCAGAGGATTGTTTATCCTTCTCACAGGAGTAACTGCCAGCAGGAATCAAATTCAGTTCACGTGTCAACAAACCCAACCCCCTCGGTGGAGACCCTCACTCCTTTTATTTATGCTAATCAATATGGTAACTACAGTACCTGCCGCACCACACACGTTTCTCATTTGTGGGTGGAATCCGCTGTAACAGCAATTATACAGGAAGGTGATGAGGGCACCTTGCCCACTGCGATTCAAAAGGTAATTTGGGATAATGCAGCTCAATTTGAAAGGGATTTCCAGTCTTGGTGGCATCTGGTTAATTTAACTTATGACTCCACCGACAGTAATGACACAACTTTTGTTTTGACAATACCCAGTGCTTCAGTATCCACCACATACCCAATCACTGTGCTGGGGTTAAATCACCACGGAACTGTACTCTATCTGTTAGAACACAGAGTGTGAGCCCAACAAAATGGGAACAAATAGTAACCATTGGTGCTGATGCATGTGTTGTACGGGAACAACTGTGATTTATTTGTGAAAGCAATACCATTAAGGCCCAAGACACTTGTCTTGACACTGAACAAAATGTTTGTCATTTTGAAATACATCCTGATGAAACCCCTGAAACTGTATTTGTATATGTTGGAAATGGATGTGTTTGTATGAGAACCCTTTGTGATTCTATATTTATAGACAACACCACTGTAGAGACAAATAATCACTCAAATATCTGTATTTGTAATTTTACCAAAATCATGAGATGCAACTTTAACTGTTCATCTCCTGAAACACCCCACTAATTGCTATAATCTAACTATACATGGTATGAAGATTTGCTACCTACGCCCACTGGAATGAATCTCACATTGGTAAGAAAATTGTTACAACATGATGACCTGAGTCAACTGCTAAAATGAAGCTGGAACAACAGATAAAGAACCCTGATTACCATCCATCATGATGCAGAGACAATACAGCATGTCCTAGAAAGAGTGAAAAAGGATGGAGAACATTGTTGGTGGGATACCTTATTCGGATGGTCACCAACAGCAACTGGAAATTTGAATCTAATGCTTAAACCAGTTGTGATTTTGTTAGCTCTAACAATATTACATTTATTACTTATAATCATTTTATATGTAAAGGTTTGGTACATAACAAAGCAAATACTCCTCGTTCATCATGAGAAATCACCCAATAATATAATTAATAGTAATATTTTGTACTAAAAGCTCTTTGCTTACCATGGATCTGTAATTTTGGCACTTAAACTAAACAGCTTATCAAATCATTGTACCCTTACCACTGATTTGCAATATGCCACATATTTATGACGCAGAGGCAAGAGGTAACCGTACTACCACTCTATGAGTTGATAAAGTGGATTGACTGTAGACATGGGGTGGACTGTGATCGATTCAATTGACCCCTTAACCAAACTAGCAGTAGTTTGGTATGGGCTCCAAAAGAGGTAAAGGCCTGAGTCATAGCTGGGCCAATTATACAGATTTTTATAAGTCAGGAAATATTATGTTCAATAGAGGTACTGAAAAGACTGGAATTCCCATACTTTGGTACAGCATTTGTCCAATGAACTACAATGGGCCTTTTTTCCTGCACTTTCCCATTTCCCATTGTTCATGCCTAGGAGCATGGTTTTGATAATAAAAGAGCTATCCCATAGGTTTGATCTCCTAGATGCACTGACTTTGTAATGAAAGAGTTTCTCTTTCTCCCTCCCTCTTGAGTGCCTGTTCCACATGCTATCAAGTCTGTCCACCTGTCTTTCCCTACTTTCTTCCAAATTCTTCACTTGGCAGCAGTACTGCTGTGCTGTTCCAAGGTCTTTCTCCCCTTGAAGCTTTATTTCTTCTTGACTAGTTACTGTGATAAAGAAAGATGTTGCTGCTGAAATTTTTACACTAGAAGACTAGATGCCTCATAATACCAGAGCTAACAACATGCATCAAAAAATATTGCCTCATAAATGATAAAAAATTAGTGTTTGGAAGTGTATGAGCATCTGTCATGGTTTAACCCCAGCCGGCAACTAAGGACCACACAACCACTCACTTCCTTCCTCTGCAGTGGGATGGGAGAGAGAATCAGAAGAGAAAAATAGAGAATTCGTGGGCTGAGATAAAGACAGTTTAATAGGTAAAGAAAAAGATGTGTGCAGAAGCAAAGCAAAACAAGGAATTCATTCACCCCTTGCCGTGGGCAGGCAGGTGCTTGGCCATCCCCAGGGAAGCAGGGCTCCACGGTGGCTTGGGGAGACAAACGCCATCACT
This sequence comes from Strix uralensis, assembly GCF_047716275.1. NCBI lineage: Eukaryota > Metazoa > Chordata > Aves > Strigiformes > Strigidae > Strix > Strix uralensis. The sequence continues at coordinate 22,177,258 of NC_133984.1, read as the reverse complement.
CCAAATGTCCTCCCCTTCCTTCTTCCTCCTCCAGCTTTATATGCTGAGCCGTGACACCATATGGTGTGAGATATCCTTTTGGTCAGTTGGGGTCAGCTGTGTCCCCTCCCAACTCCTTGCGCACCCCCAGCCTCCTCGCTGGTGGGGTGGGGTGAGGAGCAGAAAAGGTCTTCACTGTGTAAGCGCTGCCCAGCAGTAACGAAAACATCCCTGTGCTATCAACACTGCTGTCAGCACAAACCCAAAACATAACCCTGTACTAGCTACTATGGAAAAAATTAACTCTATGCCAGTCAAAACCGGCACAGGGTCTCTAAAAAAAAAAAAATATATATATATATATATATTTATGAAGAAAAATTATAATATAATATGGAAATAGTGTAACAGAACTTCTACTATTACAGAGTTCATTGTTGAAACAATAACTTTGATACACTTAAACCACAATCTGATAAACTTCCTGACGTGGATTATTATCTTACTCATTGGCTGTAGAGAATCATGCAGGGAGTAGAAGATTACTTTGTGAAAAGATGGAAATGAATGAAATGTATACTGAACCTTTCTGTCTGCAACCTGCTTAATTCAAGCAGAAAATATTTGCATCCTGTCAAAAAATTCATAGTGGAATAAAATTTGCTACAAAATTGAAATATACTACAGGATGATCAATGAGGGAGAAATCAAATAAAAGGGTTTTTTAAATTACCAGTTTCAAGGTGCAAAACATTCTGAGTACTCTGTTACTAAGTTAGTCATTACATGAGATCACCTGACAGAATGGCACCTAGGCTGAAAGAGAACAACAATTTAATGCTTGAAAGATGATCTGTCAGGGCAATGAAAAATACAGCATTCCATTTTCATAAAAATACCATATAAAGGAACTGATAGTTGGAAAAATCTTGCATTCAGGATGAAAAATAAGACTGCAAACAAGCAAATCAGAAGGAAATTTTAACCCCTTAGACAATAAAAGTAGAAAGTAATTTTTTTGCAGCAATTACATGATTAATATGCATGTCAAGAAAAGCCTACATCATACATTATCTTTACATCTGACTTGACCTTCTGTCCTTCTTTTGGCCTGATACACCCCATTTTATATCTATTCCATAAACTGCAAGTTAGAGGTGTGTGATAGACTGCCTAGTTCTATTTAATTTGTTTGCCCCATCCTAGTTGTAAATATCTGTCGTGACCCATGGGAGACCATGGGATCGTCTCTCAACAGTCACAAGTTCCTTTTCGCAGCACTACTAAAGTTTTGTCTTGGGTCTATGGAATAGATGAAAAAATATCAACAATTTATTTAGGCAAGCTTCAGAAGGATTAGAGAGTTTTTCCTTTGCCTTAAATACCCCTAGTGGGAATGAAAACAGATTGCACACCAGCCATATATGTTTGCTCCTTTTCCACGATAGGTACATATAGATTAAAATAATCAACCTTCATAGATGGATTTATGGAAGAGAGACAAGGAGAAACAGACACTGAGTTCCCTTTCTCTCCTGCCCAGACTGCAGATGTAAGAACTCCCTGTTTAGCATCCCTGGTTCTCTCCTGCTTCCCAGTCCTTATGCAAAGAGAGCAAGAGAGCTGCCTCTCCCAGACAAAGAGGCCACAATATAGTCACATATCTGAGCATGGCTGCAAAATCACAGTGCAGTCATTCACAGCCAGGCTGCAGCCGCTCTATTTTTGCTAAGAACATAGCCCAATTTTTATTTCATTAGTGCTACATCCTCTGATAAGCCATGAGTCTCCCAGACCCAAGTGTACACTGTAAATCAGTACTGGAAAGACATCACACAGAGCTTCATTAGGAACATAATATTTCACATACCCTCATAATTAGCTGTAAATTAGCTGTAAAACTTTTACTTAAAACAAGAACCATTCCAAATGTTCTAGTACAAACAACTAGGAGTGCACTCTAATTAGTGTGTATGTCTGCTTCCACAAGCTGCGTCATTTGGTCTCTGTCTGCTCTTTTATCCTAAGTGACAATTGTAGGAAAAAAGAATTTTTCCCCTTGGTTGAGATGATGAGGATTGTTGCTGTTGGAGAACAGTCATATTACAACTGCATAATTAAATCTGACTGAAAATCCCCCCCAGTTTGCTGCATCCTACCACCTAAAATTCAACCCCTAAAAGACTTTCAGCTAAAAGGCAATGTAGACATATGTTTTCTGAGGAGCATCTTCTGCAAAGATCTTCTGCAAATTTATTACCCACATAGTCCTCCTCTTTCATTTTTTGTTTTCCTGGGTGTATTTCAAAATGCCAATTTTCACACAGCCTTACAGTTTGGCTGCTAGCTTGCTAAGTGACCATCTTGTTCCACATATTCCTTTTTTCTGTTGAGATGATCTGAACACTCTTGCCAATTGTCCTCAAGTTTATGCAGAACTGTCAATATTAGAAACTCATTTGTTATCCACAGTTAATTAGACATAAGGCAGTTTAATCAGAGACATAGCTTTTCTCTAGTTCTTGGCTTCCTCAGTGCAGAGACATGGATAAGCCAAGCTACTAATGTGATTTGAGAATGGTTTCTTTGCATGGACTGCTGTGATATTACAGATGGTGGCATGACATGAAATAACATATTATAACAGCCTTTTATTTTTTTAATAGAATATTTTCCCAACTGCATTTTCTCTGGTAATTGGATATACTGAATCTAAAAAGCTCCACTGTATAAACAATGAATTCGTTGGATATACTGTTTACTAGAACTCAAAAATGAGGCAAACACTGTGAAAGATATTTTAGGATTAGCATCTGTATGCTAGATGGTCCAAATGCTAATGAGGACATTATGTTCATGCAAAATTTCATACTCAGTTATGAGATTTCTGCCTGTGCTTTTTGCTAAATTGACTTACAACTCTACCTACTATACAATATCAGAATGGAGGTTATTTCTCATTAACTCAAAAATTTAAGACCCCTCCACATACTAAGCCCTCATGACTTTTGCAACACAGGAAAAACTACTACTTTTCTTTCCTAGAAAGCACTAGTCAACCAATTAAATGACTACTGATCTCTATTGAGGTGAGATAAAGTTACAGAAATAGATATTATTGTTCTACTACAACACAGATTGTATTGTCTATTCTGAAAATACAAACCAGAAAACTCTAGGTTATATACTTCCACCACCACATGCATACAGCTTTCAAATGGGTACATTGCAATTCCGTTCCACTGGAGCCAGAGATGGATGCCATCGTGGAGAATCACTGGCAGATTTTGGAAGACAAAAACCTCTTTCAGTTAGCAGGATATATATGTATTTGTATTTTTTAACCCCTATCATAGACATAATTATATCGGTATAAATTTGCCTTATCTTCTTTTAGTTAGCATAGATAATTTTCTTCCCAAATGAATAAAAACTGTATCATTAACACACTTTTATTTTTATATCCTTGCAACCACACAATGATTGTGAGGGACAAAACGTTGTGTCCTTTTTGTTTTAACCATACACTTAAATGTCAGTGAGAATACAAGTTTATTCAGGAACCAGTAATTACCTTTCCTATTCAAAATGCTTGAGTTGTTAATACTAGCTTACCACATTCAGCATCAGTTTCCTCACCAGTTATCTCATTCTTCACTATGTGTAGTTGGGCTGTTGTTACCTTTTTAGTAGACTCAGCATATTAGGTACTACATGTCAACACTATAGCAGATTCTTATTTCTCTCAATTGCAAAAAAATAAGATAGTAGATGACATTTCAAAGGTGAATCTACAGGGACAGGCTAAAGATCTGTAGTGTCTAACACTCAGTGAAATAGATTTTAATTATTCAAAGCTATGTAAAACCACAACATATGACAATTCTTGAAAATGCACCCTTTTTATATCATTATCAGGAAAAATAATAATCTCTTGAGCAATGACAATTTTCAACAACATTATTTTCTTTTCCACTGTTTTCAAGACAGTGCTTTCAATTTAAGAGTGGACACATTTTCATTAGGTTTTACATTTCTATTGTAACAAAATGTTTTGAGTTTATTGAAATATGCTGTAACATGAATAAATAATAGCATATTCTTTTCTAGAGCAACTACAATTTCATAAAATGATTTAATACTATTTAGATCATGTTTTTTCCTCAGGACAAAATAAATATCTCTATTTAATACCATTTCATCAATATCTTTTGTTGTGCTTATAGCAGAACATTCTGGTCAGATTTCTAGCATGCAGTTTAAGTCACGGCTCTGTGAGCTATACATCAGTTCAACTAGAACTTGCTATGGTGCTGACCCAAAATGCAATGCAGTCAGTGCAATGCATTGACTTCAACGTGTGTTAGACTTTTTTTTTAATTAAGGCACACCTTCAGTATTAGAGGCTAGATTAACTCATGCATGCACAGAACACATCTTCCATTAGAACAAAAATGTGTTGCAAGCACTAATGCTTGTCTGCTTCAGATTTCTTCCATTCTTGTAAGAATGAAAGCAATAGGCTGGGGACAGGCACATTTAAGAACAAATAAGAATTGATACTATTTTAATCAGTGTTCACTCCTGCTTCTGTTTTTTTTGTGTGGCTCCAAGCTAGTTTCTGCATCACACAGTGGTTCCTTTTCAAGGAGAATTCTGTTTCTAACACGCTTTCCATCAAACCAGTTACATTTGTTTAATGCTAAAAGCTATCTAACACTTAGGATGAAACTGTTTAGCATGCAAAGAAAACTTAATTAAATAGGACTGATTAACACATCAGTTGCAAAATAGTATAGCACTTTCATGGACACATTTGTCCAGAAAGTTCTCTTTGAACTTCAGTCTGCTTACTTTACTTTGTGATCAATTATTGCTGATGTTCATGTGAGTTTTGACTATGTAGAGAAGTCAAGATTCAGATTTTTAAGGGTGAAAGTTTTCCATGGACTCATCACACTAAAAAATGTCTAGGTCATGTTCACACAGAAATCAGCCTTTAGCAAATGCCCACTCAAGCAGATGAATGAAACAATCGGATTTCTTCCAGATCCCCTAAACTTTGATGGTCCATTCTTCTATTTGGAGCTATCGGATTTTCAGCAGTTTGAGAGCGCAATCACTTTGCTTAAGGGTGGAAGTGTGAGCTTCACATTTTTAACCTCTGTTGTATGTGATAGAGGTTCTTATACAGCTATATAGCCAGGCTCAACAGAGGTCTAATTAAGAGCCCAAATAATTAGAACGTTTCCATGTCCAACTTTGAACTAGCTTAGCAAAGAACCTACCCAATCAAAAATGAAAGAACTGGGCAGAATTGGTTCAAAGTTTTCCTTTAGACATACAGGCAAAATTAATACTGTCCTCATCCTCAGGGTAGAAAAATCAATTTTTTCAGGACCAGCAGAGGAGGTTCCTGTTTGGAAGAGAAATTAAATAGATCTTGCAATATGATGTATATTTACACTTATCTAATGAAAACCCTAAAATTCAGCAATATCTGAATGAGCCCTAGAGTCTCCAGGGATCCAACAGTCTTCCTATTGGGAGAGTGCAATAAAATAGGACAAGAATGAACTCCCTGAAGGGATCCCTTTGGTTTTCATTTTCACAGAATCCTTCCCCAGAGTTTAAAAAGGGGATAAATCCAGCCTTAAATAATAATTCTTTAGTTAGCCCTCCGTTCATTTGTATTTCTGGTAAATGAAAAAAGCCTCAGACCTTCATAATCCATTCTCACTGTAGGCAGGTATTACCAGGAATGTCAGAGCACTCAACTTCTATGGACCTAAAGATTTCTTTACCCTCTAGACATTTCAACAGATGATTTTTAGGCTTGTCTCCCTACTTTTTCCTCATAGAATTTCCCTTCACCCAGAGGCTATTTTTAATACATATTTCCTATCTCAGTAACTAAAGCATTTCACATGAAATGGTCTTGCTTTCTTATGATTTCCAGGGTCTGTGAGCTTTTTCTGTAACTCAGAAAATATGAATTGTGTCTTGCAGACAGATCTTTAAGAAAAGAGTGAATGCATTTTATAAAGTCAGACCCTCCAGCATACTCTGGAAGGCCAATTATTTTCATGTTTGGTCTTCTGTGGTGATTCTCCAGATTGTCAACTTTCTCAAGAAGGTAAAATATTTCCTTGTTATGTTATTCTTTATCCTTCTTAAAGCCTGAAATACTGTCTTATGAATTACTAAACATTACCTCTACAGCACTTGTTCAAAAATGCATTTTATTTATCAAATACTACTATGTTCACTCAACCTTCCTTTTCTCTGGTACCACTAACACAGAACCTAAGTAGAAACATCTCTACTTAAAAAATAAAGTGCTTTGTGTGCATCAAATAACACAGACCTGTATTTACAGTAGAACTACTTATTAAGTGATTATCTACAATAAAGAAAGAACGTGGGGATCAGATTTATTATTTTTGTAACCCAGAATTTTTTCCCAAATGCATTATGAATCCACAACTTTAATTCTATGACTTATTAGCCATATTATCATTAGAGAGAGAAATACTGGCCAGGGAAAATTCAGAGCATGTCTGTGAGACTGGAGAACAAAAGTAGATTACATTTTTTGATGGAAGAGGCAAAAAGCCTACTGAAAATGGGAAAAAAGGTTAGAATAGGTTATTACTTCGAATTTTTAGTCCTGAAACTGTCTTAATTTGAGAAATTCCATAATTACGTAAAGTGAGGGTTCTAGTTTACTCTTCCCTTGAAGAACTACCAACTCCTTTTAATTCATACTGCTAAATTCATGGCTAAACACTTTGAAAAAACAAGAAATATTACTCAGGTTACGCCATTTCATTTTTTCTTACGGAAAACAATGAAAGCAATTCCTTGTCCTTAGGAAAGCATGTAAAGTGATTTGAAGTACATCATATTCCCCATCCCTGGAAGGGTTCAAGGCCAGGTTGGACGGGGCTTTGAGCAACCTGGTCTAGTGAAAAATGTCCCTGCCCATGGCAAGGGAGTTGGAACTAGATGATCTTTAAGGTCCCTTCCAACCCAAACCATTCTGTGATTCTATGGTATTCTGTGAAGAAAGGGATATTACAGTGCCTTACTCAACTGATTGGTGAAAAAAGCAAGACTTACATTTTTGGTTATTTGTCCTAACAGTGAAGGAATAATCAGTTGTCAAATCATTCTGTTAAGAGTACTTTCTATAAAATTTATTGGTTTTAATGTTAGAAACATCTTTTGAAATATGAAAATGAATCCAAGGATTTATAAAACTCAATAAAATAGATTATTAGTCATTATTTTGTGTCTCCTCTTTGAACATGACAAATAGCTTATTAAGTAAATGTGAACAGTACTTGGACAAGCTTTGAGATATTTTCAGCTAAGTTTTGTCTCAAATTTTGTTACACGTGTTCTCCCATACCCCACCCATAAAATAAAGGATATTCTTTGGAGCTGCAAAATGACGAACCATTTCTTTAACACTAGGTCAAGTTAAGGCTGACTTCTGTGTGGACACTAGCACTAGACTGCAAATCAGTATCTAACATTGGTGTTATGAAAGATAAAGGGTGTGCATGTGGATAAGATCCCATTACTATAATAGGTATGGAAAGTTTTAGCATTCTGCATAGCCTTAGGCTTGTGTGGTTAAAGACTTTACAGGCATAGAAAATATTAATTCCTAACTTTGCTGCTTTTATAACAGACATGGAAGTAGGACAAGTTTGGATCCACGCTGATCTTACAAAAAAAGTAAATAATTATTTTCAGTTTGAACATTTTTTATGGTGAGAAGAGCATGGCAATGCAGCCTGTCAGGAAATTGCACCCCAGCCAGAATTTGAGACAGACCTAGTTCAACCACATTGTGCATCTACATTGATTCCTAACTCTACTGTTGTGAGAAGTGAAACCTACATTCTGTGGCAAAGTTCCCTAGGTGTTGCAACACCTCACTGGAACGAGCTAGAAAACAGAAATTGCTATTAAGATAATGGTATCATCAATTCAGGAGCCAATGGTTCTCAGTATTCAGGAATGCTATTAGGCATCATGTACTTCTGTACCATGAGAGAAGGGCGTCCTAATATCTGTTTATAATGAAGCTTGAGGGGAAAAAAAAAACCAAAACATTTAAAAAAGATATTATGCACTTTTACTGTTCATTGATCTAGTTTAGTACAACTGGTTACTGCATTCATTCACTATAGTTCAGTATTACTATGATAATTCTCTCAAAAACAAATGCTTTACTGTCTTTTCTTAAACCCCACCAACTCTTACATATTGAGACAATTGTTTAAAATACTGATTTAACACTGAATAGCTTTAATTGTGGCCCATTACACTAATAAACTGCTAATACCTTTCTTTGCTGCAATATCAAGAAAAAAGAGAGTGTACTGATCCCAAGGGGAAATAGACTTTTGTTATCACATCTACACGATTAGCTGCTATACAATAAATCTTTTCACTCATTACACTCTGCACAACATTCTAAAACACAATTACACTGTAGTGTTAAGTATAAAAACATAGCTGCACCTTGCAGTTTCATGTTTTATTGTCTTTATTTAAATGAGTGGTAGTATTAAATGCAATGATAACATGGAAAAGAGCATATCTACTGCTGTGATTTTAATTTAACATTTGGCAATACACGCAGATGGTGTAGGGTGGCAATGCTGCCATTATTTGAGCAACAGTGTCTGCAGGTAAGAGGATATAAAAGTCAAATGAAATTTGGAACAGTCTATTAAAGATTATGAAATAAGATTAATGTGTCAACAATCTGACCTTGTAAATTAGACAGACAGTTATCTTTCTTTATTGCTGGGCTGCAAGATGTGTAAAATGGCTTCTGTGGTCCATTAAATGAGATTCTACTAGACACCAGAAGTAGGACAACTCCTTCCTTCTGTCAAACAAGAAACTGATCATGATACTTCTGTTGAACAGTTTTGGCAACTAAGAAGTATTCGATGCTTTTCCGTTTCTGTAAAATACTCACCTCACCCAAAAGAGCAAGAAACGCTGTTGATTTTAATAAAGCTTTTCAATTTTCCTGCCTCCTTCCAGACAAAAATAAAACCTCACTTCCTCTGTAGTTTAGAGTAATGTCTTACATCATTCCAGACTTAGAAAAGCAAAGCCAGTCATTACATGACCATTACCAGGCTCACATTTCTTTCTCTAAAGATAAGCTGTAATAGCAGAGACAGACACTAGTGCTTGTAGTATCCAGGATTTTCTCTTTAGCACATGATTCCTAATACATAATATTTTCAGGGTTTGGTTTTAAAAGGTCAGATGATTATATACCTAGTTTGAACATGGAGATGTTATAGCTCTATACAGAAATTAGGTATTTCTATAACAGCAACTTATGAATGATTTGTGGTCCTAATATTGAAAGGAAAAGGAAGAAAAAAAAACAAAAAACCCAACCACCCAGCTGGTAAAGGGATAATGTTTCCAACAAAGAAATGGTCCTGCCACTTCCATTTATAAGATGACTTCAAAGCTCAGTGTCAGACCTCACTGCTTAAAGTGTTACAAGTTATCCAGAATACTTAATAAGGACTGCATATCTTCATCCTCCCACTTCACCTGACAATACTTTTGGTCTGTAACTTTCAATAGTCATTGAACATGGCCTTTATACTCCCTTTTCTATCAAATCTCTCAAGAGTCTGAAAAAGCCATTTGCTTGATGAACCATTTATTTCTAGATAGATCTTCATAGAGAGGGCAGCCACGTAGGACACCTCTGAGGAATCTTGTACTTGGTTAGGGGATTATAATGTATGCAAAAGGAATCTATTAATGAGACATCTAGATGCTTAAATGAACCTTTGAACATTTAGATATCAATTCCACAAGTGCTGAACATTCTTCTCTTTTGTTATTGTCACTGTAAAAGTGAAGATCCACTAACAGTGACTGAAAATACCTGCCTGCTAGTCCAACCATTCAAATCCACACTCTAACCGTAGAGATGCCTCTATTTTAGAAGTGATGTTTCAATCCCTCCTTCTCAACTTCTCCATGACATTTCCAGGAAAAAGCCTTTCATTTCTACGCAATCTTGGAAATTATATATGCATATGTATGTGTAACCTTATATATGCATATGTATGTGTAACCTTAAATTGTTTTACCCACAGACCAGCACAAATATTTAGTGGCTGCCAACAGAATTTAGTAGGAACAGAGTAGATTATGAGCTTCTTTCTGAACACTTCTGACATGGGGAAATTCTTGTAGGTATACCCATTTCAAATCTTTTTTTTTAAGCCACCACTATAATTTAGAAATGTACATGCAAAGGTTGTGTCAGGTCAGCATACATGGCACATATGCTTATGCTACCGAGTTGATGGATTCTGCCTGTGGAGGAATGGCTAAATGGAACAGATGGAATCAAAGGCTATTATAAAAGGCAAAACTCTCAGTGTGCAAGTTCAAGCTGATGAAACAAAATCATCTGCCCTCTGAGGGGACAATCTTGTAATAAATGGCATTCTGCAAGAAAACAGGATGCAAGGGAGCATAGAAATAAAATGTCTAAAAACTAAAAAACAGCCAATTGATGTTTCAAAGTCCACATGCAACATGATTCCTGCGTTGATTCAAAACCCACTGACCTTTTGTCTAAAAACATGTCAACCGCTTTCTTTGAAATGGCTACCCCCTGTACTCACCTGCTCAGGTTCAGTCTCTGAAGGGGTGGTTGTGTTTCCCCTTTTCTGAATCAGTTCACAGAAATCATTTGACTTTTATTCTTCAAGGCCTAAATTATTCATCAGTTAGTGAGCTGACAAAAAGAATTTCATTAGGACAAAAACACATGTTGGCTCATCTCCATCAAAGACACAGGGCTTGCTTTGTGAAGATAAGAGTGTCCTGGAATTCCTCTGACATATGTCTATGCATAATACTTAGATTTAAATGTTGATTAATTAAAAACCCAAGATACCTACCTTAGTCATCTCTTCAGCTTTATGCATTTAATTCTCCTACACACTGGCATGAAAACAAAGAAATCTAAATAAGAAATTTGAAGGTTATAAGTAAGCAAGCATATTTCAGCTATACCGAGTGGATTAATATCCATGGTAAATTTGGCTTCAAAGGTTTGGTCTTTCCTGTAAGGGAAAATCCTACTTCTAATGTAGGAACACAGATGTCTTATTGCATCAGATCAATAGTCTTACTTGGCCACCATCCCATTATTTGACCATTACTCCGTTCTTGAAACATGAAGGGAAAGAGAAAGAATTCTACATTAGAAAATTATTGGCTGACCTGCTCACAGATTGTGAATCATGAAGATTAATACCGCAGACAAAACTAAAAAAAAAAAATAAATTTTACTGTGTTCTGGTTATCTACAGTTTAATGTATATATATACAAAAGAGTTAACTTATTGACTTAATATCCTGTAGCAGTGAGCTCCATAGCTGAAAAGATTTTCTTTGTTTTAACTTGTTTGTTAGTTTTCTATGGATGCTCTCTTTTTTGCATTCTGGTAAAGGCTGGTCCACAAATAAGAAAATGTTATCATCATTAGGCAAGTATATTAGTCAAGTTTTTTAGTCTGCCTACTAAAATGATAATCTTTCTTTTTGCTTGTGCTGATACAAGCTTCCTCCAAAGAAAATATGACACTTCTGTTTTTCTGGGTTGAAATGTGAAGTTCAGAACAGTGATATGAGATTTTAAAGTTCAGAGAATAACTAACAAATAACCGAAGATCAAATATAACCAGAGTGTATTTTGGAATTCATTTGTCTTGCAGAAATGCCCTTGGGAAGAGAGACTGGTAACCACTCTTGGATACTATAGTTAAGCAGCCCTTCAGCAATTGTGATGGCTTACAGAGTTGCTAGTTTTCTCAAATAAAGGTCTTCTAAAATGTTATGCTACAGAATCCGTGCTAGATGACAGCATAGTAGCCAAAACCACCTTTGCTGTTTTAGTCCTGTGCTTCCATTACCCATATTTATGTATATGCTGTCTATGAATTTCATTAGGTAGCAGGAAACCAAAGTCATCATAGTAAAAAACCTATTGAGAAAGCACACAGCTGTAACTGCATTTGTTCATGTTCTTAAACTTCTAAGAGACAGGAATGGAGCACTGAGTAACTCCCAGGGACTGAATTCATACAGGGATGAATGTCAGTCCAAGCACGGGTTTTCTGCCCTTTCTCTGGCAATGATTTTGAATACCTTCCTACGGGGCTACATATTCTTCTCTGTTGGATGGGCACCAGTTCCTTTACACTGATATCAAACTGCTTTGAGGGTTACCAGTTACAAAGATATAATGATTCCAACACTACTTGTAGTGTCTAACAAGAGCAGAGATGTCCTTTTGAAATGGAAATATACTTCTAAGGACAGTTTAAATTACTGAATCCATTGTACTTGGGCTTGATAGATTGCTTGTGTAAATGCTGCTCAATATATAAATATATATGAATACTATCAATTCTATTATTATTACTATTACATTAGTTTTGTAAATGTGTTTCAGGAAAAATGAGCTGCTTTTCATCTTACTAAAAAGCATTGAACAGAAAAGCTACAGTACTGGAGTAAACCATTATTTTGGCAGAATTGGCATTGTCTCTGACAATACCTACTTCCCAAAGTTTAAAAAGAAGATGTGAACATGACTTAGCACATTCAGCTCTTAAACCTGTATCACTGGTATTCTTGGGAGATGAAGCATGAAATTTGATTTCAAAGCCTGTAAAAACACTATACAGCCCTGACTAAAACTCATTCACCTCTTGGTTACACAACGTAGTCCCAAACTGGCTAAAAATTTGGTGTCCAAGTCACTGAAGTTCTGCATTTTCTACAACACTTTGATCTCTGAGCCCTTGTTTTCCAATATGATGTTCAATATCATGAAAACATGGATGAAACCAGACAGACACCAAACAGCTGAAGATAGGTTACCTAGTGCTTTGTAATACTCAGGCATACCCTTTTGCATCCTCAGATCTGAAAGTGTAACTGTACATACAGACAGAAAATGAATCAAAACCAGGAGATATCCCAAAAGTAGACTGATGAACAGAGCACCCCAGCCTTTTCTCTTCCTCATTCAAATAGAAAACCAGAAATTCCTTTTTACAGCTAATGTTTTCGTATTGCACAAAAAAAATCATTCCATTTATTCCTCAAGGGGCATGATGATACTGAAATTTTACTGAACTAATAACACATTCTTTTCTTTGGTACTACTTGTCCTCTTCTTTTTGCACAAATCTTAAAGTACTGATGGCCTTCAGTACATTCTTCATGGGGGAACCTTGGTCAGTACCTTAATTCAGTAAAGGTGTCATACTGCATCCACATTGCCAGTAATCAAATATCAAAACTTATTGTTAAGGCCTTAATGCTGCTCTGTGTGAACTTTCCAAGAACAACTCAGACAGCTCTTCCTGCCACTTCATGCATAAATTATCCCATCAAAGAGCTGGTGTTTATTCTGAACTCTTTGAAATTCTAATCACTTGTACACACCTCCTCAGGCCAGGCTGTGCTTTGAAATTTGGATTACTTACAATTGGGCTATTCATAATGTAAGGCTATAGAATGTGACTTGCCACCCATTTACAAGCCCCTGTACATCCAACGTATCAGCAAGGATTTCTAATTGACACACTTCTATTCATCAAAATTATTTTCCCCATGTAAGCTTAATCTCAACTACTTAAATCACAGCACAGTTAAAAACTGTTTTAAGAGAGTGTGAAACACATGTGAGTTTAATGTTAACTTAGTCTTTCTACCTATTACTCAAAAGAACACTTGCAGTATTTACTTATTTGGCGTGAATTCTGGCTATGTAGGTTGAGAAGCTGCCGTTATATCTGAACTCTGGCAGAAGGTGTTCAGCTAAATTGTTTATTCCAAATGATATTTCATCTTACACCATTAAATTGTAAAATGAAGTTATTGCCAAGAATGATACAAACTCAGTCATACAAGGTTTCTGTGAGACCCGAAAGGGACATCTTAGAGCTTTTGCTAGCCCGTTTCCCACAGGCTGACAGAAGGATTTCACACTGAAGGTCTTTAAACAGCTCTCTAGAGATTCCGTCCACCCTCTCCTGGTATAAAGGACAATGACATTATACTGGCACCTGTATAAAGTGACTAAAGTGACTAAAGCATTGTCAGTTCTGTTTGTTTACACATAGTTATTCCTTACAGCTACAAACACATCACCAAGGCTTTTATCTACACACCAAGGAAATCAGTAGTAGTCCTTCAATACACCAAGTCCTTGTAAATTAGTCAAAACAATTTAAAAAAAATACCTTTACTGCAATCAAGTCAATTCCTCTTGCAATTACGTGCTATATTGTCTCTGTATCATTATTTTGAATATAGTACCAAAAAAAAAAAAAAAATCACTGGAAGTATACCTAATAGAATGAATCCAATATCCTTTACAGGAATATAATACTTTCTAATTCAGCCTGGGATGTTGTAGAGACAGTTTCCTACCAGTTGTCTTCTGCACCCCTGAGGTCAGCAATCTTCTGTTTTTGTTGTGGTCTGCAGATTTTGGTAGAAAGGAAATGACTGCCTCCGTTATTGATGTAAATACAGCAAGGCTGTATCTTTAAAAACATTCGGTTCCTGGGAGTTCCTAATACTTTACTCCAGCAAGAGTGAGAAAGAATAGAGAAAAACTACCTATTTCTATCCTTTTAGTTGCTATGATATATCATTGGTGAGACATATCATGTATGTCTGAAGTTTTATTATCCTGGGTTTACCTTTCGTGACTTGTACAAATTGAACAGAAACGGTAAATTATAGAGAACAGAAAAAAATGCACAGATACACCTCCATTTTTGATGTTCCATGCTTCAAATTCACACAGCTTTCCTAAGCAGCTCCTAAGCTCAGATGATGAAAAGTGAAAACATTTTACAGGACTGTATTCTGCATTATGAAAAAGAGTACTAAAAAATTGAGTGTTAACCATAATTATCCTTCGTGATAGTATATTCCCTGCCTTCACAAACGTGTATCAGTGAGATACATGACAGTGGGAATTCTAGCAGAGTAATAAGGTGTACAAGACCACATAAAGGGAAATAGTAAATGTATTGGCGGGAAGCCCAGTGGGTTTAATCATACTTTCGCACTTGTGTTTATACAACCAAATGTGGAGATAATGACAGAGAACTCCTCTCTTTGCCACTGTATGATTATTCACAGAGCTTACAATATTTTATTTATGAGTTATTTATCTGTCATTGTGTACCATCAAACACTGTCTTGACTCTCTGTGTCTTAGATGCAGCTCCGCTGGTTGAGTTCCTCTACTGAACAAACCGCCAGTCCCGCGTGCAATCAGTGTTTGCATTACTTACAGCTTACCTACTTACATAAACAGCATTCCATAGACTCAGTCAACAATTCAGTGATAAAGCGAAAAAGCAAAAAATCTGTGGTTAATAAATACTAGATCATGTATTGCAAAGAGAATCCTCATGAAAACTTCCATGCACTTTAATCAAACAGCATAACCCTTATCACTATGAAGTACACTTTCTGAATGTTACTGAGAAATAAGATTTTGGGGTTTTTTTAATGGGATGCCGGAGTTTTTTTCAATATATTTTTGTATCTTTTTATTATTCTTATTTTAATTTCAGTGGAGTTGTGGAAATTTTCACCAGTGGAGGATCTGATGCAAGATCAAATATATAGAGTTAGGTTTTTAATTGTAAAGGAAGATGAATTTCATACATAGCACAACCAGGAACTAAGAGGAAGTATTTTAATAGGGTGGCATGATTAGAGAGGCCTTTAGCAAGAGCATACTAGGACAGGTTACAGGATAACCATAATGCAGACTGCGGCTCACTTCACAATTTATGCACTTCATTCCTGTGATTGACATAGTCTTGAAAATGTGGATAAAAAGAGTGCTGATGCTTTTGTTACCTGGATCAAGCATCCTGTCTGAGGAAAAAAAACCAAACTGGTTTCTCTGGCCTACCTTTAAAACTTAACTCAGCTATATCACTGGAAATGGGAGGCATCTTGTAATCTTCTGCAATCTTATAGTATAATACAAATCAGCCTAACTAGGTTTTAATTTATTCTGCCAAGATCTACTGCTCTGTAAACTCTAATCTTATGGCTTGTCACAAAAGACATACAGATTTTTTTAAAGTAAGGTAGGGTAACATTATTATTTAGCCTTCCCTGCTAAAAAAAAAAAAAGAAAAAAAAAAAAAAAAAAAAGTCCTGCCTGTTCCTGCTCTTTCTGCAGTTATAATACAAACAGTTATGCAAGAAGGCAATGACAGAAAATAGACCACAGTAGTTAAGAGCGATATACATTAATGTAAAAATGAGATCTGTCAGGAGATGATCTAAATACCTTTCAGATATTAGCCAGAAAATACAGAACTATGGGAAGATTAAGGCCATCGTCCTGCAAAGCCTCAATTTTGCAGAGAATTGCACCCATAGAGAGTTTAGAGGATTGTCCTAGAGCGTGATTTCTCTTTGATTCCAAATCCATTATCCAACAGAACAGTTAAATAGGTCAGCTTATATCACCCATCAGGCAATGTATTTTTTTTTTTCTTAAAAAGTAGAGATGCATATTTCCGTTAGAGCTTATTATTATGCAGCATTACAAGTTTATATTCACACCTTTATTGGCTCAATGTCAACCTTAAAATGGAGTCTTACACAAAAGATTAAATAAGGGTGAACAAAGTTAACAATACTGCAAGAGCAAGGAGGTTATCAATGCTCCCACTAAGATGTTCTGATGGGGAATCACTATGCACAGATGAACTCTGGAGCTCAGTCTAGCTAGATATTGCTCAGCAGAAAGAATAAAGGGCATTTTTTAATGTTCCAACTGCAAATTTTTTTTTTAAACAAAGTGCCTACCATTTTTCTATAAAAAAGATATTTAGGAATGTAGTTCAAGGGTTCTTCCCAAGTATTAAGCCTGTACAGTATTTTCATTTGTGATTTGGGTTTTTAACCTCTTGACCTACTGACAATAAAGTAATTGAGTAAGTAGCTTGTAACCCATTTGAACTTGGGACATTCCAACTCTGTGAATATGATTCAGATACTTAGAACAAAATACTGGAGCAGAACAGCGTGCTGGAAAAGCCCAGCATCACAAGAGCATTCTCAGTTTCTGAAAGCAGTGAGAGTCCCTCCCAACAAATTTTTCAGACTTTGGAGCATGCTTCACACTGACAAGGGCAAAAAGAAGGGATCATAACTTACTCTTCTTATGATCTAAATCTATATATTTCAAAAGACTATTTTAATGCAATGAAACCATAAGGGACATGCAACAACAGTTCCTAAAAATAAATTAAAAATATTCCCATTTAAATTTACTGTTTACTTCCAAAAGTGAATTATTACAATAAAATATCTCTACAAAGAAAAGTAATTTCCAATCAGCCATGGGTTTACAGAATGAGAACTAAAAATGTTAAAAGCCTGCTTTCTGCCCCTACTGAAGTTCAATACAAATAGATCTGGTTTTACACATGGCTGCAACTGAAAAACCTTCATGAAGGGTGTGTGCTGAGGAAACTAGAATCTTAAATCTTCAACAACAAAAATGAATCTAATTAAAAGTTAAATTTTTGCTAAAATCTGTAGAATATTAGGATGAACTCACAGTGTCTCTTCCTTCACTGAGGCACAAGTAACTCTGTGTTTCCAATGAGCTTAATGGAAGCACATCAGAAGTCACCACCGATTAACTGCCAAACTACCAGATCCTCTGCTGCTTCATAATCCCATTTATGACCCCATATTGTTATATAAATTCACAATTAAAAAAACCCCTCCCTTATAGTAGCTTAAACTTTTCCATCAGCTCTTCAAGAAAGGACTTAGAGAGAACGGTAATAAACTGGAAACTTGAAAACAACAACGTGCACAACTCATTCAGAAAACAAAACTAAATTATAAGCAAAATTGAGGCTTACAGTACACTGTTTTAACTAAGTTAAAGTACTAATTTTGTTACATTATGGTTTACACACCAAAGTCACAGACTGTCAGTATGTCAGTTCTTAATACAACCGAGCACGTTCACTCTGCATTTCTTAACTACTTTGTTCTCATGGTTGGGAAAAGAAAGGGGAGAATTCTTCCCCAGTGGGGCAGGAATATTTGTAGAGATCATTTAAATGCACTAAAGAAGAAAGATGAGTCATGCAGAGAAGACCTAAGACTGCTTTCTCCTCCTGTCAGGGGTCAGAGATGCCAATATGCACAAACTGGGCATAGATGCACACTGAAGTGAACACGATGGATTTATGAACATCTGTGAACTAGTCTCCTTTGCAAAGAAATGATTCAAGCTTACAGGGTGTATACACAGGTGTGTGCGTGTATATATCTCTCTATACATAGATACATGTAAATACCTTACAGGCTGGAGCTTTTTGGGTATGCCTGGGCATCTTCCTGCAGGAGCTTTTGCACACAGATGAGACCACACTCTCTTTTAGCAGCTCCTCTCCTTTCTCATTATAGCTGAGATATTACTCCCTTTCCAATCAAAGCTTTCCAGCTGCTATAGCCTCTCTGCCTCTCTTCACTTTAGGGTGCTACCCTTTTTCCATCACTGCCACCCGTCTGAGGTGAGTGAGTGACCAAAGTGAGCTGAGTCAGTGACCAAAGCTATGGCAACCAGCAGGGCTGAGATCCAGCCATCCCCTTCCGGAGAGTCCCTCTTTCCTCGTTTAGCTTCTGCTTTGCCTCTGGCTTGCAGCAGTCATTTCTGGCTGAAATCACCAGAGATTTATCTAGCTAATGAACAGCACTCACTTGAATTCCTTCCAGGATTTTTTGGGGAGTTCACTAATGACTGTCTCCAGACATCTTTAACAGGCAATGTGACTCCCACACTGCATTCACTCCCCAGTGGAAGCATCTTGAGTAGCAACTTGATGCAAATAGCCTAAACTGAAACAACCCCATACATCCTCACTTCCAAAGGCCACAGAGTTAGAGACCTCTGCCCACTGCACTCCGAATATAACTCACACAGAGCAACAGTTTTGTTGCCATTTTCCACAAAAAAGACAGATCTTTTACCACTAAAGTATAAACTCATAATGCTTGCAGAAGTGAAAGTTCAAAATTAAAACTACTTTATAGAACAGAACCTAAAAAATTGCTTTGTTTGTTTTTAATAATCTGGTAAAAGTTTTAGTGTTCAACAGTTTAGACACGACCTTGCTGGAGAAAAAAAATTAATCAGATCTGGCAGCCTACCTGTGGCAATGGCCCACGCTTACAATTTCTAATGATCAGGAGAGAAGAGTAGTTTCTCTAGTCAGCTGCACTAAGTCACATTGCAGAATATCTTCATAATTCTAGCAAGAAATCAGTTCATGCCCTGAAGCAATTAGGATTGATATCCCTTGTAATTTTGAATCTTGACAGAATACTGACAAATGATATTTTTGTTCTTTTGGAGCTCCGAATATCACGTTTAAATAAGAGTCACTAATATAAAGTTTGGTCACATTGCTCCTTCTCAGTAATACATTTCTTCATTTTTAGGGGAAAAATCTTAATATTAGTGCTTAAAATTCTTTAAATCTAAAAAAAACCCACAGAGGATTTTTTTCCAGATGTCTCGTATTGGTGGTTCTTTCCTCCCGTAAACATCTTTAAATTTTAAAAAATAAATGCTTTTTAGCCTTTATGAGTCCAAAGGAGAAAGGAGGAAAAACTGGAATATTTCAAAATCCTACAGAATGCAGACCAGTCTGCTACAATTCCACATATCCACTACCTATTCTTCATGAACCACTAGGGTGTGAAGGAGGGAGATAAAGTCCTTTCCAGTGTAATACAACAGGAACCCATGTAAGTTAATGAATGCTGCAGCATTTCCAGATGAGAAAACTGTCACCACACAAGATGCAAATGCAGCACAGAATTTTTTTGTCTTTCAAAGTGAATGGAAATTGTGCCTGGTTTTAGTCACAGCCTTACAAACAGAAGGTTTGGGTTTGTATGGTTTTGTCCTTATTCAAATCTTCTTCCTTGCTCATTTTAACCAAGACACTAAAGACTTTTAACCTCAGTGCAAACCAAGCAAAATATTTTTTTTTATTTCTGTAACGGCTGTACCTGGGAATGCCACCCTCAGACTGTGAAACACGTCTTTGCTCCAAAACGCTATGGTCTAAAGTACAGACTGAAAGCAGGAGCTAGTCAAGACAGACAGGGTCAGAGAAGTGAAAGACAACAAAACGAATTGGGTTTGGCAGAATAACAGAAGCCTCAATTTGTCATTTGCCTAAGCAATGAAGGACAGCAGTGATAACTCATAAGGAAGGCTTGAAAGGCAGATAAGTACAGACTGACCGGGAGTACTGCTGCGTGTGGGAGAGCGATCAGTCCCAGAATAGGCAGGGCATTTGCAGACCCCAAGGTGTAACTGAGCAATTTTTTTAATCTTGGTAATTTAGGATATATTTTCATTGCTGTCTCAACTCATATGTCTACAGGTGTTCATGTCCAGCTTTATCTCCTTTCACACATAAAATCTTTAAGTGTGTATTTATTTGTCCTTTGCACTTAGTCTCTTTCACGGGTGGGAATACATTTCTAAACCTGAGTTGTGCTACAGGTTTCTCTTTCCCTGATATCCAAAATCAAATTGGGAAGTAATCCATGAGACCGGAAAATCATCAATCACAGGTTGTCTGGCCATTCATGGAAAGGCTCAGAGACACCAACTGGAATAACTGGAACACTGGTTCTGCATTCCTGTATGAACTTTCAACCCTAAAGCATTAGAAGTATTGCACTTCCAGTTTAACGCGCAATGCAAGCAGTAAGCACTTAAACTGATATTGTTTTAAGAACAGCTGCTCCGCTATGACTCTCCTACAGAAAAGTTTTTGGTCCTCACTGAGCATAACAATTCTCAACACACATGCTACCCCTCAGCATCCTATAAGAAATTATGAAGATACACAAGTAACATCAATGGCTTTTCACAGTCTTTCAGTGTTGTCTCCCTCTCTTTGCAACATCCCTGGCTGTGTTCTGTCTAAAGCCTGACTCTGCAAATGTTCACTGAAAGAAGGCTCTGCTGAGCGAAGCAGTGCTGGATGGCAATACTTTTGGGATCAGTCCATTTGAGTCTTAATTTTTACCCTGTGTAGAACAGAAGGAGTACCAGATACCAAGTAAAGAGAAGTCTATTCCGAAGCAGACAAAGCCCATAACTGTGAAAGAAATTAAGATCTTCCACTAACACAGTCTGGGATTCCAGGTAGATTCATGGTGCTGTCTTGGCCTGTGTGCTAAGCAAAGAGGTACTGCTCTTGGCAGAAAGGGGCTGATAAGCAAAGCACAAACTGTGTCCCAGCTGCAGCTGAACATTATTCAGCTATTCCAATTCAGTGTGAAGTCAAAAGGTGAGCACTGAAAGCAACAGCACTGAAAACAGCTGAGCATCCAAATCTAGAAACTCCTGCAGAATGCACCTCAAAGCACTTTGACATATGTGACAGGAACTTCATAGTCTTCACCCAAATTCTAAACTGGTAGTTATCAGCTTTGATGACATTACAGCAAGTTATGCCAGTTGGGAATCTGCTCCACTGCAGCTATGTATTTTGTAATTGCCAAGTCAGAATCTGTGATACATTAAGGTTGTTTTGCAGAACTTCTACCATACTGTTCTCTTTATGATGCATGATTTTCATTACTCAGTGCCTATGATTTCAACATATGTTTATGGGAACAGCCTGCTATTTATTGCACTCAAAGCAGTGTCTCATGCTGCACATCACTGTTACAGGCAATTAGTTCCCACTGAGTAATTAATTATTAATACAGATATTTATTTAAGAACTATTCCTACTAAAAGTTATAATTATTTTTACTCAAAAAATATAAATAACACAAGCAATTACTGCCATTTTGTTTTTAAAACATTATATATGCAGACACTCTAAAAAATCACAATGCATCAGTAAAATAGTATCTCCTGAATAAAGCCAAACAGCTACCAAGTTCTTGTTCAGGTAGTAAAGCCAGTGGGTGATTCCAGGCCTCCTTTAGGAATGAAAGAAAGGACCAAGGAGGGGAAAGAGTTGTGCAGGCAACTCTGGGTAGAACAGTGGAACAGGATGTACAAAGGAAAACTAAGAAACTTCTGCAGTCTCAAAATTGTACTGAATATACTCAGTTGCACACAAACTACTCAAGCGCATGAACAAACTAGAGCCATCAAGGGAGTCCTCGATGCCACCAGGCAGCTGGCCAGGCCACAGCAGGAGGATGCCCAGGGGCAGAACCAAACTCTCCTCTGGAGAGCCAGCGGTGAGGAGCCGTCTCTCTGCGGGTGCTGCTGGAAGGTGGCAGAAAACTGCGCCGAGGCCTCAGGCTCAAAATCCATTTGAATGCCAAATCTAGCAACCGATTTTGAAACATTTTGCACTGAGTCAGGCTCGAAGTGTAACAGTTGGGGAAGAAGGTTAGGAATCGGCTCCTGCCCTGGTCAGCACCCGCTCCCAGCTAAGTGTGGCTCACCAAGCAACCTGGCACACATGTGGCACGTTGGCAACAGAAGACACACAGAAGGATGCAGAGCTCATCATAACCATGTGAAACAAAAGCAACAAATTTCAGCACAGTTCCAGAGGCCGTTTCTATAGTAGAAAAGAAGAGGAAATTACTATTGATTCAGATGGGCGTAAGTGGAAGAAAAATGGGTGCAGATAAGTGATCAAAGGTTCTTTATATTTTTTAATGAGAAGTAGGCTTTTGAAGGACATGAAAAATGTCAATGAAATTTTCCTTCCTTCTGAAGGTTTCAGGTTAACTAAAATTGCAGGGAAAAAATATTTATTTCTGTTCAAAACTATTTGCAAAACACCCAAAGAACACAGTATTTGTACATCCATAACATCCAAATAAACCACCACTGCTTTGTCATAATTTTCTTCTTCCAGCACATAAACAAATATATATCTTTTGAAATTTCCTACAAAACAACTGTCATCTTTAACGTCTTTGGTTAGAGGGCAATTTGTAGAGTTACAGCCTTTCAAATGAGCAGATGTTCTGTTTTCCAAGGGGAAATCATACGGATATTAGAGTAGCTACACAGGGATAAACTGTTTGAACATAGGCCTGGCTCCTCTTCAGTGTCCCTGTGCCAGTCTACTCTTTCAAGGGCTGGGCTGTAGTGATTGAGAAAGCAAAGATGTCAGACATACCTCCTCTTTATTGATGGTAAACACCACAGAATAGGAATAGCTTAATTTTTTCCTTTTGGTTTGCCAACAATTACATCAACAGTGGCTGAGTTCAAACCTGGAAAAACCACAGGGTCATCTTGTTCATGGGAAGGAGCCGTAGTGTATCTGTGAAGCAGTGGAAGCTATTCCTTCTGAACATCCAGCTGAACATCTTTACCTTTTTTGCATGTAAAACCAAAATAAAATAAAATGAAACAAAGTCAAATGCTTCCCTGCAGATGTCGTACTCTAATTACATACAGCCTCACTTCTCAGGAATACACATCCTTTACAAGCACTATCAAACTGACAGCAGTTCTGCAGAAGACAGATCTCCTCTGTTACGCTATAGCAATGGTGCTTTAAACAACATCAGAGCAAGTATTTACACCTCCACTGCAAATGTCTGCATGGCTGCAACCATGTAGAGCTGTTTAAGCACTTGTAAATATGTGCAAAAATATGTTTTGGGATTTTCTAAGCATGATTACACAAGATATCTGACAAATCATCTGGAATGATGATCAGGGCATGCCCTGAATTTCAAGAGGTCAATCTTAACTATCTATCAAGGTTATCCCTCTACATGAATAGTTTAAGTAAAGAGACAAAAAGGCTGTCACTAACTAAAAGTGTGATGGCTAAGAAAAATCCTTTAAATTTAAGCAGCTTATTTTCTTTTACTGTAATATGAACAAATTAATGCTGCTTCATTGTCAACAGGCATATCCTTCCCCTTCAGAACAGGTTTGATGCATCTTAGCTAACATACACTCTTAACAGGGCTCAGCTTTTCTGAATTTCCCCACATGGACACATGAACTGGCACCACACCGCATCACCTCTCCCTCACTGCAGGGCACAGAGGAAATAAAACTGAAAACACCGTCCAAAATGTGGGTGTTTGCTAAGCTCTTGCACCTCAAACTACCTAGAATGTCCTTCCCTCTGGCACATATCATCCAGTTCTGTATCATCCCATACAGGGAACAAAACTCAGCAGAGGAATTACAGTGGACTTTAAAATAAGCATTATGAAATAATGCCATCATACGATATGCTCCTTTAGTTCATATTTAAGTATATTTTGCACTCATTTTCTTCTTTCCACCATGAAGATTAAAAAGTTAGAGTAATATCTCCAGCTAGCTCAAAAAGCAAACTATGAGACAAGAATCAGAGCAGAACATAACCTGCACAGACTCCAGCAGCATTTGGCAGTGGTCACCTGACTTGGATTAGGAACCTTTACCTTAAAAAAAATGCAGGTTTCAAATTACCTAGGAAATCTGACTCATCTTTCAGTAACTTTAGCTATCAACTGTCTGAAAAATCACAGTTACCAACTGTGATTAAGATACTACTTAAATAAAAAATAAATCAGTAGGGGCCAAGTACTACTCTAAGCTCATATTTACTCATTGTTGAAAGCTCCTTTAATATTTCTTGAGTTCCTCTTTCTTCTGCTGCTGGTATGTCACAGAAATCATCCTGGCATTGTTGAAAGGTCAAGTTCATTTTAGCAAGCCCAAGATGCAAGCAGCTACAGGCTCCCCTGCTGCTGTGCATGCCTTTCTTCTATTCTTCTTAAAAAAAAAAAAAAAAAAAAAATTCTGTAAAATAAAATACAATTTTTAGCGACCCTACAATTACTAGCTTCATATGATGGGTGTAGTGTGCATATTCTCTACCTATGGTGTGCCACAGAAGAAAAAAGAATAGTGATATACTCTGATGAGCTTCTGCTGTCAAGTGTGTCTTTAATTTCAAGAGAGTCAATAAAGTCCAACTTTTATTATTGACTATTTTTTTCCCAAGAGCCATTTCACCACATGGGAAAGTAGATATTACACCACATTTATTTTTTATTCAGCTTCTATCACTTCTGAAAGTAAGACTTATATTTTTCCCCTTGTCTATAATAAAACCAGACATTTTAAAACAACTTTGTAAGTATTTCAAAAGCATCATTTTCCAAATGTTTTTTCGAGCAGTTCCATTTTCATAGTCACCTTGGACAAATAATGCCAAGCCAAATGTTTTTAGTACTTTGAGTAAATTAAAAACGAATTATTTAGGAAAGCTCAGGAGGAAGGAAACAGGAATTCATTAATTAATTTTGACTTAACTGATTTGTGAGTGGTTAAATCAAATGACAGCAGCTTGGAGCCACAGGCTACCAGCTGAGCTAGATATAACAAGAGGAAGCTGAATCAAAAACGTTGAAGCAGCAAAACAAAATGCAGCCATTGGTACTCAGGGGCACGTGACAAGCCCTATTTGTGACCCAAGGTTGTAAGCTTTCAAACCAGCACTAAGCAGAGGACTTAAATGCACGTTTGAAGGTTGCATACCAATAAATCCAGTGCAGTCAGGCACCAGCTAGGAGACTCCACTCAACTACCTGGGTGTTGTGCAGGTGCTTGTGACTCCAGCAAGTTCAGTGAACAGGCGAGAGCTGCGAATGCACGTATCCAAAGGGGATATTTGCTTTCTACCTTTAGAACTTGACAATCTGCCAGGTTAAGTGAACAAACATTACTTTTCCAAACTTAGTAGGCTTGCCAATCTCAGATCATAACATAATTCCAAAAATTAACTCAAGAGAAAATAAGAGACATAAAAGGTCTAATTTTATACACACAAACTTTTATGGAGATAAGCACTGTATAATTTGTCAGCATGGACTTTCAACTGTTCAAGCAATTCTTCTTGCCTGTTATTTGCAGGTTAATCATTTAGGTCTATTTCTCTAAAAACATATTTATATCATAATGCAAATAAAATTCAGACTCTTTCCAGATGCTTCAGAGGAATAATGAAAACATTTCAAATACAGGCTTTGGGAGAACACTTCAATCCCTTTCTCAGAAATAACTCCACAGCAATAACCTGATGTATCCGGTAGCCATTTGTCTAAAGTGGGATTCATTGGCCTAAGTAGGGTCTTAAACCTTAAAAAGAATTCTATTCTCTGCAGAGATTAAAACAAGAAAGTTACAACTGGCATCTCCTTTCTCCTGAAGAATCCCTCTGACTTCATAACAACTTTCATGAGGACACTTACATAGTTAATTTGTCGTGGTAGTTGCCAATAAGTCAAAGTGTTCACTGGTGAAGGAGGAAGACATTTTTTGTAACTTGGCTTATTTAAAACCAAAACCAACAAACAAACCCAAAACCTTCCATTAAAAAAAAAAAAAAAAAAAAAAAAAAAAAAAAGAGATACTCGTACAGGAACTTTTTTGTAGGGTTCTCCAGAGAAAAAGATAAAGTACAAGCAGTTCCCCAATAGAACTGAAGTATTCATAGTCCTGCCTGAAAACAATGTGTCTGCTTAACTTTGCTCCTGATTTCTACTTACAGCAACAGTGCAAAGAACATCACCCACCACCAGTGAGCCAGAGTATTACCACAGGACTTGAGAAGTTTAACAGCTTTCTAGTATGTGCCAGTCTCCCATTAGATACAGAGCCTAGAAAGGGGACAGAAGGTTAAATGTAGCAGCAATAATGTGAACAGCACCATTGCTTAAAGCAGCTCTTTACAAGCAATTTGCTATCAGAGGTTAGACAATTTGCAAAGTGTTTTTACATTTCTTTTTTAATATTTCTTCTCCAAATGTTGGTTAGCACTCAAACATTAAGTGACCACTAAATAGAAAGTTCATTATTTAAGGTTGCTAAATGGTGAGATTCTTACGAGTAATAGTAAACACATAGAATGGACAGGTAGGACTTTTTTGAAAGCTTTGATCACCCCATAAATGCTATGAGAAGAATGAAGTCTAACAATTAAATATGTTTATCAGATGCAGACAATGTATTTGGAAAATCTTAAACTTCAAGCTCTGAGAATTAGCTATGCCTTAATAGCATTCACAGAAACAATGAGCCAATGTAGAAGCTGGCTGTTGAGTCACTGAACGTTGATTCAGTCTGAATGCATTCACCACAATGTACCGAGCTTCCAGTTGGGAATGAGTGGGAGTTCATTAACATACAGAGAAAGAAACAAGCATGCTGGTGCATTGTATCATCTGTTTCACAGCATCATATTTTACCTATAGGAATTGTGGCAAATGAATAACTTTTAGGGGACCTTAGCAACAATCAGCAGTCACACTCTGCCTACAAAGAAAACGGCAAATTGGTTTAAAATCACTTCTTAGCATATGTAGTAAAAACCATTACATGCTGTCAACGTGTTCAAGTCAGTGTGCTAATGAGATGAGACAGGTTGTGTGACAAAGAAAGCAGCATGTTTCTCAGCGGTGAGAAGTAATGAGTCCATTGACCAATACAGAGAACCTGAATCCTTGGCTGTTCTCAAAATAGGCACTCCCCCATTTGGCAAGATGCTCATCTCTGCATTTAGGCTTTCTGTTATATTTTAGCTTTGTGGGGGTTTTTCAATCTATGTTTGGCTGAAACAGAAGGGCATATTCTGACAGTTGGGGCAGAGATCACGTGCGCTCATCCACACCAATGGGGCTAGAAATATCTAGCTAGGCTTTACAGGTCAGTCATCTTAAACTAAAGACTGTCAGTGATGACCTTCTGTCCGTCTGATCAACCATCAAGCATCTCTACTATCAAACAGCTATCTTTGATAAAGAAAGCAGCCAACCAACCTTCGCAGGCAAGAAAAAAAAAGTAAATGTCCTTGAAGATTGTGCCCCTTTCATGCTGTGATTAATTAAGCAATTAAAAGTATGATTGGTCTTTTTAAAGATGTCATAAGATATGGCAACTTCCCGTTACCCAGAATAAATTAAGAAAATATCTTTAGTCTTTTTATAAAGGACTAAAGCTGCAGGACAAAATGTTACATGCCACAGAAATTGGAGAAGTTTTCTGTTCTCCAATATCACTGCAAAGCAGGATGAGTCAGATGGACATGCCAAAGCTCTGGCCATAAATATTTGGACTATTTCTATATTGCATCAGCAACTCATGTGGCTGGATCAATAGACTTCCGCACTAATGATTTTAGCCCTTCAACATGGAGCTGTACTCCACAAACACTAGTGTCTTCTCATCAGCAAAACCTACATGGAAGTCAGCAGGAGATTGCTCACTCATGTAAGCCCGTGACCCCAAATCTGATTAAATATAGGAAAGAACCAGACAAGACAAAAGCTAAGAAACTAGTACAAAACTTTTTAAAAAAATTACTCTTCCAACATAACAAATTTTCTTTAAACTATCAGACTGAACACACATACCTCTCGGATATGCTCTCAGCTTTTGAAAAGATAACCCAAATCTCCTGTCACTTAGCTATTAAACAAAGAGTCAGCAACCTTCCCCTGACTTGAGATTTGGGCTTATATCAGGAAAATCAAACCCTAGTACTTTGTCCTG